>NC_067477.1:115963898-116301398 GCF_947179515.1 Apodemus sylvaticus
TAGATTGGATTGACCATGTTTCCTAACCTCTCCCTTTGTTTTCTTTCGCCATTGAAAACTTTGTGTTTTGGGATGGTAGCCCTTGTCCTTAACATTTTAACATTAAACTTACTATAAATATTTATTATAAAAATCTAAAACTGGGCATGGTAGATCATACCTGTAATCCCAGCTCTAAGGAGGCTGAGGCAGGAGGATCATTGTGAGTTTGAGGCCAACCTGAACTACATAGTGAATTATAGACTACCATGAACTACAGAGTGAGAGTCTTTTTTTTTTTTTCTTCAAGACATGGTTTCTCTGTGTAGCTCTGGCTATCCTGGAACTCGATCTGTAGACCAGGCTGGCTTCGAACTCAAAAATCTTCCTGCCTCTGCCTCCCAAGTGCTGGGATTAATGGCATGAACCACCACTGCCTGGACAGAGTGAGATTCTTTCTCCAACAAAAGGGTTGGAGGTTAGTAGAGTGCTTGCCTAGCATGCCCAAAGCACTGGTGGTTGGTTTATGCTTATAATCCTAGCCCTTAGGAGGTAGGAACAAGAGGATTGAAATTCCAAGTTAATCCATAGCCACAGATCTGAGTTTCAAGCCACTGTGGGATACATGAGTCTCAAAACAGAAAAGATGAGGGTCACATGGACCTGGGGCACTGGGGCAAGGTAGAGGCAGGAGGATCAGTAGAACTTGTTGGCTGCTAGCAGAGCTAAAACTAGTGAGCTAGTGAGCTCCAGGTTCAGTGAAGACCATGTATTAAGGGAATAAGTCAGAGAGCAACAGAGGAGGCGGCCTGTTGTCATCTTTGCACACACACACACACACACACACACACACACGCCAAAAGTAATAAAATCCAGAGGCATTTAGCACTTCTATCCTCCTTTAAAAAAGATATAAGCAAGCCGGATGGTGGTGGCGCACGACTGTAATCCCAGCACTCTGGGAGGCAGAGGCAGGCGGATTTCTGAGTTCGAGACCAGCCTGGTCTACAGAGTGAGTTCCAGGACAGCCAGGGCTATACAGAGAAACCCTGTCTCGAAAAAACCAAAAATCAAAATAAATAAATAAATAAATAAATAAATAAATAAATAAGATATAGGCAAATTTTAAATACCTAGTGAGTTCTTTTACCTCTATGATTATCTAAAGTTGTAGTTTCAACTTATTCTTTTACATTTTTAAAATTACATTTGCTTATTTATTTGTGTGTGTGTGTGTGTGATATCACAAGTGTGGAAGTCAAAGGGCAGTGTAAGGGCATCAATTCTTTCCTTTTCCAAAACATCGGGTTGGAACTCGGGTCATCAGGCTTGACAGCAAATGCCTAACCTGCCCATCCAGCCACAGGCTCCTCGATTCACACTTTTTACAAATATTGTGGTAAAATACACAGAGCAAAATGTTATCTTAGTCATTTTGGTCACAGTTCAGAAGCAATCAAGATATATCAAAATGTAACACAGCCGTCATTGCCTTCCATTTTAAGAGTTTATTTATCATCCCAAACTCAATTCTCTATTCGTAACTTTGTTTCTTCCACTTTCAAAATACTATGGCCATTGTGGTTTCTATGTTATTTTTTCCTTCTCATTTCTCTTTTTGGAAGTGCTAGGGACTGAGCCCAGGGTATTGCCTCATGCATGCTACACAAATACTCCACCATTAAATTTCTTCCCCAGTTCAGCTATATTTTCAGTCTCTGTGAACTTGATAATTCTGGATTCCTTGTGTAACTAGAATTATACAGAGTTTATCCTTCTATGTCTGCCTAATTTCACTTAGCATATACCTTTAGAATTCCATTCCTTTTAAAGGCTGAATAATATTCTAGTGAGAAGCCAGGTAGTGGTGGTGTACGCCTTTAATTCCAGCCGTAGGTGGCAGAGGCAGGTGGATCTCTGTGTGGCCTACAGAGTAAGTTCCAGCACAGCCAGGGCACCACAGAGAACACCTGCCTCCAAAACCAAGCAAACAAACTAGCGCATCGCTCTCCACACCGCCCTCATCATATGTGGGCATATCTACTTACACATATTTTGTTTATTATTTCTGTTTCATTCTGAGTCTTTCGATGCGGCCAAGGATGGCCTTCAGTTCACTACATAGCTTCTTCTAATGATATTTCTGCTTCAGTTTCCAAAACGCTATGAATACAGGTATGGACAACTCTGCTCACCCATTGTCATTACATTTTGTCTAGTCATTTAAAAAGAATTTGTACATGTACAGTGTGCTTGCATGTGTATGGGTACACGTGTATGTGTACATGCATGTATATGTACATGTGAAGGCCAGAGGTTATCTTTCTCAATCACTCTCCACCTTATATACTGTGGCAGTTCTCTCACTTGAGTCTGGAGCTTACCTAGTCGGCTAGTCTAGCTAGCCATCTTACCTGTCTCTTCCTCCAGAGCTCTGGGATTGCAGGTGGGCCAGTACACCTGACAGCATTCATACAGATTTTGGGGAATCTCAACTGTGGTCCTCACACATGTGCACAAGTGCTTTACCCACTGGGCCATCTTCCTAGCCCTACCTAGTCATCTCTCAATGGTCATTTGGGATATTTCTGCTATGGGCCATTATGAATAATGTTAGTGGTAACACTTTGAGTCTCTGCTTTCAAGTTGTTTGAGGTGCATAATAGAGTACAAATGCCTAGATCATATGTTATTTCTATGTTTAATTTTTGTAAGAACTTGCTTTCAAACTAGGCACAGTGGTGCACACCTTTAAATCCCGGCACTCAGGAGGCAGAGAAAGGCAAATCTCTGTGAGTTCAAGGCTAGCCAGGGCTGCATAATGAAACCCTGTCTCAAAACAAAAAAGAATTTGTTTACCCATGTTTATAATCTGTATTTGTTAATATATTTTATCAGTCTTTATACTCTTAATTTTGAAAAGAAAAGTCACTATTTTTGAATTATTAGTTTAAATGACAAGTACGCATGTATATTTGTGTGTGCGGTATATGTACAAGAGTGCAGGTACCCATGGAGGCCAGAGGCGTCTGGTCCCTCTGGAGTTGAAGTTAACAGTAGTTGTCAGTCGTCTGTTGTAGCAAGAGCAATAATACACTCTCAGTGGCCAAGCCAACTCTCTAGCCCCTGCTTATGATTACTTTAAATTTTATATCTTCATTCACACCTTCAAACAGATTTCTTTTGTTGGCATGGGTGTGGCAAGTTGGTATTTTGAGCCAGGGTCTCCTCTATTTCAAGCCAGCCTAGAACTTGCTATGTAGTCAAGGATGACTTGAGCCTCTAATCCTGCTGCTTCCATTTCTCACATGCTGAGATATAGTGCTAGTGTTGACCCTGGAGCTTTGTGTATACTGGGAAAGCATTCTGTTGAGTTACATCCCCAGCCTTCAGTCACCTCTTTTTTGTTGTTGTTGTTGTTGTTTTTTGTTTTTTCGAGACAGGGTTTCTCTGTATAGCCCTGGCTATCCTGGAACTCACTCTGTAGACCAGGCTGACCTCAAACTCAGAAATCCTCCTCCTCTGCCTCCCAGAGTGCTGGGATTACAGGCATGTGCCACCACCACCTGACCTTCAGTCACCTCTTAAAGGTCCCCTCGTGGTCCCATCTCCTCTTTTCCATTACATTTATTTATTTATTTATTTATTTATTTATGTGTGTGTGTGTGTGTGTGTGTGTGTGTATGTGTGTGTGTAAATCGGAGGCTAGGAGCTGCCCATTTTATTTTTATTTTTTGAGACAGGGTCTCTCCCTGGAACCTAGGGCTCATTGATAATGTTAGCTCTGCCTCCTTAGCACTGTGCTGTCACACCTGGAGTTTTTTGTTGGTTGTTTGGTGGTTTTACATGGGTTCTAGAGACCAAACTTGGGTCTAGAGATAAGAATAAATGTTGAAGAAGAGGAGAAGCAGGAGGAAAAGGAAGGGGAAGGGGAATGTGGAAGAGGAAGGTGAAGGAGAGAAGGGGAAGGGGAAAGGGAAGGAGTGAAGGGGAAGAGGAAGAGGAAAGGGAAGGAGTGAAGGGGAAGAGGAAAGGGAAGGAGTGAAGGGGAAGAGGAAGGGGAAGGGGAAGAGGGAAGGGGAAGAGGGAAGGAAGAGAAAGTAGCAGCAGCCAAAAGAAGGGAAGGGAGGAGGAAGAGGGAAGAACCAATGGATGTAGATTCATTATCCCAAACATCAGCAGGCAACCCAATCACTGGGAACACAGCAGCCTAGCGGAACACAGAAATAGCCCTGACTCCAGCAGACCCAGCTGACCACAAGTCACGTCTGCCATAAAACCAGGTAGGCGGCCTGCAGCGTTCCCTCCTCTCCCTGGTCCCTGAGACCCAGTCCCTCAGGCAATCCCCAGTTCTGCAGCAGAACACCCTTGGCAATGTGCTCGTCTCTCTGTCTCTCCTGCAGCTCCCACAGACCTTTCCTGTCTAACCTCTTCCCAAGTGGCTGCCCTTTCCCAGCCCTCACCTCCCGCAGGCACCATCTCTCCTCTGTCCCTCCAGCTGCCCAGTCTCACCCCCAGCTCTACAGAAGAACTCCCCTGGCATCCCTCCATCTCCTATGGACCCCACAGATCTTCCCCCTCCACTTGTTGTCCCAGACCCCAGCTCCAGCAGTTACCCCATGCTAATACAAGGGCTGCTCTTTCAAGACACTAAATAGGCTGAAGGCAAACCAGCACCACTGCTTTTGCTCCTGAGCTCTACCTCCCACCCCCACCCCCAGTTCATCCCAAACCCTGTAGCAGGGAATTTCCTGTGGTTTCTCTTTCCTCTCTGACACCATTCCCAAGGGATCATAAAGACCTTCTCCAACCTTCCTCTGTTAATTCATCCCAGTATCCCATTCTTCAATATCAGCAGGCATTCCCTGTGAACACACCAGCTGTGTTGCCAGGAAAAGAGGCAGCATACAGCTATCAGACTTCAGAAATCCAGGGAAGAATCAGAAACCAAGGAATAAAACACCCACCCAACAAAGCCAAATTAAAAAAAAAAATCAGCACCTAGATCTATAATCATCCCAAACCCAGGTGCTTAGATGCCAGCATAAAAACACAGTAACAGCCAGAAATATGTCTCCATTAGAATCCAGCTATCCTACCACATCAGAGCCTGCAGAGACCAAAACAGATGAAGCCAGGAAAAAGACCTTAAAGGCAACTATATGAAGATGATAGAGGTTCTTGAAGAGGAAGTGAATAAATCCTTTAAACAAACAAACCAAAACCACAAAGAGTTGAAGGAAACCAAACTGTTTAAGACCTGAAATGGAGCCAGGCAGTGGTGGTGCACGCCTTTAGTCCCAGCACTTGGGAGGCAGAGGCAGGCAGATTTCTGAGTTCAAGGCCAGCCTGGTCTACAGAGTGAGTTCCAGGACAGCCAGGGCTACATGGAGAAACCCTGTCTCAAAAAAACCAAAAAACCAAAACCAAAACCAAAAAAAAAAAAAAAAAAAAAAGAAAAGAAAAGAAAAAGAAAAAGACCTGAAATGGAAATAGAATCAATAAAGAAAAAAACAGAGAGAAATCTGGAAATGAAAAATGTAGGAATTTGAATAGGAACTACAGAGCGAAGTTTCATTAACAGAATACAAGGGATGAAGGTGAGAATCTCAGGTGTTGAAGATACTACAGAAGAAATGGTTACATTGGTCAAAGAAAATGTTAAACCTAAAAAATTCCTGACTCAAAACATCCAGGAACTCTGAAAAGACCAAAGCTAAAAATAATAGGAATAGAGAAAGGAGAAGAGTCCCAGCTCAAAGGCCCAGAAAAAACTTTCAATAAATCAGAGAAGAAAAATTTCCTAATCTAAAGGAGAGACCTATAAACGTACAAAAAGCTTACAGAACACCAAATAGATTGGATCAGAAAATAAAGTCCCCTAGCACGTAATAATCAAACACTCAACACACAGAACAAAGAAAGAATATTAAAAATTTCAAGGGAAAAAGACCAAGAAACATATAAAGGCAGACCTATTAGAGTTACACCTGACCTCTCAATGGAGACTCTAAGAGCCAGAAGGGTCTGGAGAGATGTACTGCAGACTCTAAGAAAAACCACAGATGGGCTGGAGAGATGCTCAGCACTTAAGAGTGCCAACTGCTCTTCCGAAGGTCGTGAGTTCAAATCCCAGCAACTACGTGGTGGCTCACAACCTTCAGTAATGAAATCTGATGCCCTCTTCTGGAGTGTCTGAAGACAGCTACAGTATACTTACATATATAAAATAAATAAATCTTAAAACAAACAAACAAACAAAAAAAAACCTTCCCAATGAGTCAGGGGATTCAGAAACAAGAAAAAAATGGCTGAAACTCAATTAAAAAAACAAAACAAAAACAAAAAAACAAGGCGGGTGGTAGTGGTGCACGCCTGTAATCCCAGCACTCTGGGAGGCAGAGGCAGGCATATTCCTGAGTTCGAGGCCAGCCTGGTCTACAGAGTGAGTTCCAGGACAGCCAGGGCTATACAGAGAAATCCTGTCTCAAAAAAATCAAAACAACAACAACAACTAATAATAATAATAATAATAAAAGACATATAACCCCCAGTGAAATAGAAGTAGTCATTAAAAGACTCCCAACAACAACAAAAAGTCCCCAGGCTAGATGATTTAGTGAAGAATCCCAACAGACTTTCCAAGAAGAGTTAACACTAACACTCCTCAAGTTATTCCACAAAATAGAATAACATTGCCCAGTTCATTTTATGAGGTCATAATTACCCTGATAACTACATAAAATTATAGACCAATTTCCCTTATGAACGTAGATGCAAAAATACTCAATAAAATGATTGCAAATTAAATCTAAGATCACATCAAAAAGATCATCCACCGTGATCAATCAGGCATCATCCTAGAGATGCAGGGATGGTTCAATATATGAAAATCGGTAAAGGTAATACATTGCACGAACAAACTGAAAGATAGAAAAACCACATGATTATCTCATCAGATGCAGAAAAGGCCTTTGAAAAGATCTACCATGCTTTGATGATAAAAGTTCTGCAGAGATATGGTTACAAGGGACATACCTAGCACAGTAAAAGCAATTTACAGCTAGCCTATAGACAACATTAAATTAAATGGAGAGCTACTCAGAGCAGTTCCACTGAAAGTAAGAACAAGACAAGGCTGTTCACTCAATCCATATCTATTCAATATAGTAGTACTTGCAATTTTAACTAAAGCAATAAGATAATTGAAGGAGATCAAGGAGATACAAACTGGAAAGGAAGAAGTCAAAGTATTGTTATTTGCACATGATATATGTGTTATATATATAAATATATGTGTAATATATATATATATATATATATATATATATATATATATATATATATATATGACCCTAAATTCCACCGGGGAGCTCCTACAGCTGATAAATGCTTTCAGCAAAGTAACTGGATACAAGACTAACTAAAAGCAAATCATTAGCCCTCCTATATTTTAATGACAAATGGACTGAGAATGAAGTTAGAGAAACAACAGTTTTCAAAATGGCCTCAAATAATATAGAATATTTTAGGGTAACTCACACCAAGCAAGTGAAAGGCTTGCATGATAAAAACATCAAATCTTTGAAGAAAGAAATTGAAGATACCAGAAGATGAAGAGATCTCCCGTGCTCATGGATCAGTAGCATCAACATAGTAAAGATAGCCGTCCTGGGGTAGAGGGATGGCTTCGCAGTTAAGAGTACTGGATGCCCTTCCTAAGGTACCAAGTGAAATCTTCAGCAACAGTATGGTGGTTCATAGCCATCTGTGATGGAATCTGATCTCCTCTTCTGGGTCTATTTGAAGACAAATCACCTGTATACATAAACGTAAACATTTTTTTAAAAGATGGCTATCCTACCAAAGCACTCTACAGATTCAATGCAATCCCCATCAAAATTCCAATACAATCCTTTACGGACCTTGAAAGGATAATTCCTAACTTCAAATGGAAAAGCAAAAAGAATCCAGGAGAGCTAAAACAATATTGAACAATAAAAGAATTCACCATTCCCAATTTCAAATTTTACTATAGAGCTATAGTATTTTAAAAAAAAACTCATGGTATTGGCATAAAAACAAGCACATTGATTAACAGAATGTAATTGACAAGTCAGACATAAATTCACACACACATGTACACCTGATTTTTGATGATGCAGCCAAAATCACACTAGAAAAAAAAAGTATCTTTAACAAATGGTGCTGGTCAAACTGGATGTCTGCATGTAGAAGAGTGCAAATAGATCCATACTTTATTTTTATTTATTATTATTATTATTTTGGTTTTTTTCTTTTTTTGAGACAGGGTTTCTCTGTATAGCCCTGGCTATCCTGGAGCTCACTCTGTAGACCTGGCTGGCTTCGAACTCAGAAATCCGCTTGCCTCTGCCTCCCAGAGTGCTGGGATTACAGACGTGTACCACCACTGCCCGGCTCAAATAGATCCATACTTATCACCCTGCACGAAACTCAAGTCCAAAACCTTAACATAAAACCAGACACATTGAACCGGGTGGAAGAGAAAGTGGGGAATAGTCTTGGAAACACTGGTACAGGAGACAGCTTTCTGAACAGAAAGAACACAGATAATGCTGGCACTGAGATCGAGAATTAATACATGGGACCTACCTCATGGAACTAAACATCTCTGTGAGGCAAAGGACATGCCAATCAGACAAAGAGGCAGTCTTCAAAATAGGAAAAGAGGGTTTTTTTTTTGTTTTTTGTTTTTGTTTGTTTGTTTGTTTTTTACCAACTCTACACCCTAGAGGACTGGTATCCAAAATAGATAAAGAACTCAAGAAACTAGATATCAAAACTCCAAATATCCAATTTTAAAATGAGGTACAGATCTAAACAGAGAATTCTCAACTGCCTAAGAAACATTTTTTTTCTTTTTTTTTTCTTTTGGTTTTTTGGATTTGGTTTTTATCGAGACAGGGTTTCTCTGTGTAGCCCTGGCTGTCCTGGAACTCACTCTGTAGACCAGGCTGGCCTCAAACTCAGAGATCCGCCTGCCTCTGCCTCCCAGAGTGCTGGGATTACTGGCATGTGCTACCACTGTCCGGCGCCTAAGAAACATTTAATGTTCAATATCCTTAGCCATCAGGGAAATGCAAATCAAAACTACTTTGGAGAATCCATCTCACACCTGTCAGAATGGCTAAGTGGCAGCTCACACTGGCACGGATGCAGAGCGAGGGGACCACTCTGTCATTGCTGGCGGGAGTGCAGACTTTCCACTGTGGAAATCAATATGGAGGTCCCTCAGAAAGTTGAGAGTTCATCTACCTTAGGATCCGCTCACATCTCTCTTTACCCAAAGGACACTCCATCCTACCACAAGGACACGCGCTCAGCCATCTTCATTGTGGCTTTATTCACGATATCCAGAAACTGGAAACAATCTAGACTTCCCTCAACAGAGAAATGGATAAGGAAAATGTGGTACATTTACACAGTGGAGTATGACTCAGCTGTTAAAAATATGACATCATGAAACTTGCAGTCATCTGATTGTATGGAACTAGAAAGAAAAATCCTGAGTGAGATATCCAGACCCAGAAAGATAAATATGTCATGTAAATATTAGCCATTAAGTAGAAGATAACCAAGCTGTTATCTCGGTCTACAGACAAGTTGTAGACCCAGAGAACTTAGGTAAAGTGGACAGATTAGGGAGAACACTTGGATCTCCCTGAGAGGGAGAAATAGAACAGATTTTACGGGCAGACTGGGGACGGTGTGGACTAGAGTGGGGAAGGACTTAGGGATCAATCAGGCTGAAGGGAGATAGCTGAGAGCAGGCAAAGCAGCTCGGAATTGGCAGGCTGTTGGGGTGGGGTGGGGACCCAGTACGTGGGAAACTGCCTGAGTCTATGAAGGTGATTCCAGTGAGGATTCCTAGTAGTGGGGATATGGATTCTCACCTGGCCATCTCTTGTTGCCAAGAAAGGCTTACACTGGAGGGACTGATTTGCATTCAACTGAGTCATTGGCAAAGGGGGTTCCATGAAAATTCCCAAAAAACCCGGGCTTTTGCTAAAACAAAGGATTGCTCTCTGCAAACCGATAGACGGGCACCACTGAAGCCACTGGACACAGAGAAGTCAGGCTGGTACCTACACGGAGCCATCACCCTAGTGAAGTACCTTTGGTATACTTCATACACACTGTAGAAGGTACTTTGCAGGCTGCTGTAAGAGACATGTAGACACCAACTGAACTGCAAAACCTTTACCTACAATCTGTTCTTCCTGCAAACCATGCTAGGGTAATGGTGGCACAGAAGTTGTGTGAGTAGCCAACCAATGTCTGATTTGACCTAAGTTCCTGCCCACAAGAGGAAATCCACATCTAACACTGCTTGGGTAACCAAGAACTTGACAGGAGGCAGAGGCAGGAGGATCTCTGGGAGTTTGAGGCCAGCCTGTCGACAAAGCAAGTTCCAGGACAGCCAGGGCTGTTAAACAGAGAAATACTGTTTCAAAAAAAAAATTTACCCTACTCCTAATGATATTCTGCTGTACTCATAGATCAGAGCCCTGTCAAGTCATCATCAAAGAGGTAGAGAAGCACAGCAGAGAAAGTCAAATTATGAGAGGCCTCCACAAAGAGAGATAAATTTCTCTCTTTAGAGATTATAAGAGACAGAGAATGGAGGACACCAGGAGAGTAAGTCCCTCCAAATCAACTAGGCAAGGCACATACGAGTTCACAGTGACTGAAGCAGCAAGCACGGGGTATACATGGCTCTGCACCAGGTCCTTTGCACATATATTATAGCTATTATCTTAGTATTTCTATAGGACTCCTGAGTGTGGGAACCCGTGACTCTTTAAAAAATTTTTATTTTATTTATATGAATACACTGTAGCTGTCAATCACACCAGAAGAGGGCATCAGATGCCATTACAGATGGTTGTGAGGCACCATGTGGTTGCTGGGAATTGAACTCAGGACCTCTGGAAAAGCAGTCAGTGCTGTTAACCACTGAGCCATCTCTCCGGCCTGGTCTCTGCTTCTTGTGCCTGCTCTTGGGACCCTTTTTTTCTGTTGGGTTGCAGTGTCCAACTTCAATATGATAGTTTTTACTTCATCTTATTATATATTTATCATGTTTGGTTATTTAAAATTTGTATCTATTTTGATCATAGTCTTTTCGTTCCTCCTAGATCCTCTTCACCTCCCTACCCTAATAAGAGTAGATTCTAAGTGCTCACACACACACAAGAACATGTAATATGATGGATGATCCAGATAGCATGATTGTGGTGATTAAAGTGATTAATAAACACGTGTAGCAGAGCATCCAGTTGAGGCTGGAGTGGGCTATTATACCAGCCCTTGGGAGGCTGAGGTATGAAAATAGTAAGATTTAGCCAAGTTTTGGCATGGTGACATACACCTCTTACCCTAGCTCTTGGGAGGAATAGGCAGGTGGATCTCTGTGTGGTCCAGGCCAGTCTGGTCGACATGGTGAGCTTCTGTCTAACAGGCCTGGAGAGCCTCTGTCTAACAAACAAAAACAAATGTGTTGTACACATCAAGTTTTTCTTTTTGTGCTGGGAATTAAACTCAGGGTGTTGAGCATGCTTGGCAAAATACTCTATCTCTGATCTGCTATGCAACCTCTAATCATTCAGTAAAGTGTTCCTTGGTTAGCTAGTTCCTTTCTCCCCCCCCAATTTTTTCTTCCTCTGTTTCTTTTTTCCCTCCTTCCCTTCCTTCCTCCCTCCCTCCCTTCCTCTCTTCCTTTCTCTCTCCCTCTTTCTCCCTTTTTTTTCCTATAGGGATGAAACACTCTTACACATGTTAGGCAAGCATTTTACTAGTGAGCCGGTCCTATTCCATTTCATAAATACAAATATATGAATAGCATAAAGTTCAAACAGGTCTAAGTGGATATGTAGCATGTGTTCCTCCACTTTACCACTCAACCATCTAATTTCTGTGCCCAGCCAGCGGAACCTCAAGTCCTGATAAAGTTTCTTTATAAAATCTAACACATTAATATAATACCTGTATTTATTTCTCCAATTAACCTTTTTGTTTGTTTGTTTTTTGGATTTGGTTTTTTCGAGACAGGGTTTCTCTGTGTAGCCCTGGTTGTCCTGGAACTCACTCTGTAGACCAGGCTGGCCTCAAATTCAGAAATCCACCTGCCTCTGTCTCCCAGAGTGCTGGGATTACAGGCGTGCGCCACCACCGCCTGACTCAATTAGTCATTTTATAAACAGGCAAGATACAACAGAATACGAACAGATATGTAATGAGAGCTTGCCATCGTTCAGGAGTTCCGATTGCTTTAGTGCCCAGGAGGCTGGAGAGGACGCGCTTCCTTCTCTCTGAGACTAGAACAAACTTTGAAATGGTGTGCTATACTTTTAGGTTAAGTGCAGCTTTTAATCCAACATCAGAATTCTGTTTTGTCTTGACAGTGTTGTGCTGTTGCTCGTGCTGATCTTCAACTCATGGCGTTAGCCTACTGAGAGATAGGATGACAGGTATGCACCACTATGCTGGGTGGAAAGAAAGGTTGGTTTTTGTTTTTGAGACAGAGTCCCACTATGTAGCCCTGGTTGGCCTCGAATTCATAGAGATCTGCCTGGCATGCTTGTTGAAATTTCAGTTTTTATTTATCTGTTTATTTATTTTGTTTTTTCGGATTTGTTTTTTTTCGAGACAGGGTTTCTTTGTATAGCTCTGGCTGTCCTGGAACTCACTCTGTAGACCAGGCTGGCCTCGAACTCAGAAATCTGCCTGCTTCTGCCTCCCAGAGTGCTGGGAGGGATTACAGGCGTGCGCCACCACTGCCCGGTTGAAATTTCAGTTTTTAAAGCAAGCATTTTAAAATGAATAGATAAAAAAATGAGTCTCTACAGGATTTTCGTTTGAACCCGTAAACTAGGATTAATTAGTCCCTTTAAGGACAGTAAAATTGGTGATTGTTGACATTCTGTTTCAGATGATTTAACCTTCTTCCTTGATAATACATGTATAATGGTAGCATGAATTTCCATCTCTTAAATTCTGCCTTGTTTCCAAGATCAATGGCTTACCCACAATCTATTGTAATTCTTTACACTAACTCACAGCCAGTGTAAATTCCTTCCAAATACCTTTTCAAGTACAGTTTTGATGGATCTTCTTACTTCGGATTCTATTTTGGCTAATGTCAAATTAAATTTGAGTAACTTTTTTTTTTTTTGGTTTGTTTCTTTTTAGCATTTGCCAACAACCACTGGATAATTTCAATGAGTTCTCCCTTATGTGGGTCGAATCAGGTTATGTTTGGGTAAATAATGTTACGCAAATCAGCAACTATTAATTTTCATGTTAAGCGATTAAAAAAAAGCTTTCTGAAAATCTGATGACCCGTGCACTGTCTCTTTCCCAAAGGGGGAATGTGGGTGGGTTCGTCCCTCGGATTGAGAGGCTGAGTCTTCCGTTCCTTTTGTCTTTTCGGAGGATTAGGACTGTCATGGCGCTTTCAAGAAGAGAGAGAGGGCCTTCCTTTCGTCCGGCAGAATTACTTGGGGGCACCTCGACTGGGAGTAGGATGGACGGAGGGACGAGAAGACAACGCTGGCAGGCTGTCGGCCAGAACCCCGCAAGGGGAGGAGACGCGGCAGGAGACTGCCCTGAGAGCGCCTGGCTGTGGGAACCGCCCCCCGCTGCCCTGTCCAATGGAAACCTGGCGGCGCCGCGGCACCGCCCACTGTTGGTCCGGACGCCGCGAGGGCGGGGCCCGCAGTTCGGTTGCGCTGCGGAGCGCAGCTGTGAGGGAGTCGCTGCGATCCGAGGCCCCGGAACCCGAGCTGGAGCTGAAGCGCAGGCTGCGGGCGCGGAGTCGGGAGGTGAGCTCCGGAGACAGAGGCCCTGGAGGGAGGGGCTCGCGGAAGGGCGGCAGGATCACTCCGAGCCGCGGGCCGGCGGGACGCGGCCCGCGGGTGCTGTTGGGCGGCCCTGCTCTCTCGGGAGTCAGGCCCGACCTAGCCCGGCCCGTCGCAGCGGAGGGACCGCCTTGGCCCCAGGGCGCCGCCCGCCCTCCTGGTGTCTCCGGCGTGGCCGCGGCGGCCCGGAATTCTGCGGGCGCGGGTCGCGGGGCCCCGGCGTTCTCTTGGAACTCTGGCCGCGAGAGGCGGGGCAGGCGGCGCGGGCGGGGGCGGGGCGGGGGCCCGGGCCCGAGGGCCTGCGGAAGGAAGCGCGGCGTCCGGGCCCGGCCTGCTCGCGGGGCGGCGCGCCGAGCGCGGGGGCGTGGTCTGCGGCCTGACGGCGCGGCTGGGCTGGCCTTTGATGAGGTGGCTGTGGTGCTCCGTCTCCTGGCGGGCCACTGTCTGCCCGCCGCCGCTTCCTTCCAGGTACTGGCCGGGCGACCTGTTGGAGTGTTGACAAGCTGAGGGCCTCCTACCTCCGAGCTTGCATTCTCTCCGACTGAGCCGTTCTGCTGACCTCAGAGTGGCCTGTGGCTGCGAGCTCTGCGGGATGATATGCAGAGGGCTTTCAGCTAATAATGGAAGCAGGGAGAACAACTTTGCAGATGACAGACAATGCCCGCGAGTGAATGTACAATGCGCCCTCAGGGTAGCTAGAGGCTGCAAGGAGATAGCCCTCACCAATGCAAATGAGGTTTTCCCAGGCTAATCCCAGTTAAAACTGCCAGCAGCCCTGAGGCAGAACCCCCAGTGTTGCACAAGTTTCTGCATCTGTTGCGGGAGTGCTTGGAGATCTTTAGGCATTGCTCTTATTTTACCTCCTGGGACGTGGTCGGGGAGGGAAATGTACCTTCTGGACATTTGTCTCTGATGACAGTTTATCTTCCCTCCAGGTGCCCTGTGAAGGGGCTGTCTGTGTCCTTGGTCCAGTAGTTTTAGGTTTCATAGGCTACAGCTTTGACAGTCTAGAGTATCTTCTGCTGTGCCTCGCTAGAATTTCACTTATCCATTCAGATTGGAATCTGAATCGTGTGAATGTAGCTGAGGTAGACTTTATTATTTTCTTAGCTCCTTGGTAGGGGAAGGAGGAGAAAGTGATCCTTAACTCATCTTTTTTATTGGTTTATTAAGATATGCACACAACTAATAGCTGTCTTGGCAGACTGAGGAGACTTTCTAGGAAAGGAAAGGACTTTCCTTAGAAATTAAAGTGGGGAAGAAGCCTGCCAGATCCCCCCCCCCCCCTGTGGTAGTGCTGTGTCGTTCTTTGAGTTTACTAGAGCCTTAATACAAATCCCCCATTCAGATAAAACAGTTAGGCTGGGGAGAGATGTGTAGAAAGGGGCGTCAGAGAGTTGTATGGCCTGCTGATGTTGATTGCAGTTTTCAGGTAATCTGAACTGACTCTGGAGTGCAAGTTTACTTTCCAGGGTATGGCTTTCTTACTAGACAGCTCTTCCTTGAGCTAATCACACACAGGTTTCAGGTTTTTTTTACCGTCTGTGTTCATTTGATTGTCTGTTTTTGTTTTGTTTTTTGCTTTTTGTTTTGGTATGGGTTAATTAGAAATTAAGGTTTTTCTTAAAGCAACTCTGTGCCTGTAGAAATATTATTGTTTAATACTTTTCCTATAAAGTCTACTATAGCTTGAGTTGTTTGTTCCTGAGGGAGGTAACTGGTATCAGATCTAGTGCCTCAGATTGGACAAATCAGAGCCTTTGAGCAATGTAGATGGAAGGAAAGCTGGAAGCATAAGGGCTTTGATTTTTTTTTTTTTAAATTTGTGCTTAGTTAAGTGCAAGCATTTCATTTATTTTAATTCACTGATCTATCTCAAGCACCCTCCCAGTGTGTGACCTACAATAACCTACAAATGTTACTAAACATTTCAGTGAGTAAATGAAAAGAAATGTTGTTAAACAGTACCCACTTGCCACACTCACACATCATAAGGACGGTGAGGTCATTAGAGATGGAAGTCACGCCTGCCAGTCAGCTGGCCCAATGGCAGCTTCTACCTATGTGTAAGAAAGTCACTGGATAATGTCACTTTTGGTCTAGTAGGATAAGTCACTGTTCGGAGTTTTGGTTAGTTGGTTAAGGATAGTATAGACCCATAGGGCTGTCTCAGTGGAACATTTTAAAGTCATCTGCTCTGAGTAATGCCTGTACACCCTAGTCCTTGAGCACAGTCAAAGTTGAGGCCCATAGAGAGCCGATGGGAAATATATTAATTGCAACACCATTTGCTGAGAGGGAATGGGGTACCAGATTTTACTGTCTATTTGGGTTTGACTAAAGTGGACTATATTGTCATTAGTCTCATGTGTGGCACTTCTGAGTGGTCTTCAACCAAGGTAACTCCTCTTCTAGAAGCCAGAGAGTCATTCACATTTCAGTATTTAGGTAAGAGTAAATTTGATTTTGATGTCAAGAAAACAAGGAAGATGTATTTTTAAGGCTGAAGATGAAGTTAAGACTATTAAAGATTTATACATCTGTTTTTGACCTTTGTCTTCTGACTCTGCCTAACAAATGCAGGCCGAGTGTTCATTCCAGCATGTCGGAAGGGGAGTCCCAAACAGTAGTCAGCAGTGGCTCAGACCCAAAGGTAGAATCCTCATCTTCAGCTCCTGGCTTGACTTCTGTGTCACCTCCTGTGACCTCCACAACTTCAGCTGCTTCTCCCGAGGAAGAAGAAGAAAGTGAAGATGAGTCTGAGATCCTGGAAGAGTCACCCTGTGGGCGCTGGCAGAAGAGGCGAGAAGAGGTGAGGTGGTGGTGATGGAGTTCCTGGGAGAGTAAACTGTAAGCAGTAAGAACTAGAGAAGCTGTCCAGAGGAGCACAGCAGACCTGTGTAGGGCAGGGCTGGAAGATGATCATATGGAGTACTAAAATGGCAGCTTCTTGAAGTACCTTAATTTCACTTGAATTGCTTCTCAGGTGAATCAGCGTAATGTACCAGGTATTGACAGTGCATACCTGGCCATGGATACAGAGGAAGGTGTGGAGGTTGTGTGGAATGAGGTACAGTTCTCTGAACGCAAGAACTACAAACTGCAGGAGGTAGGTGATGAGGCCTGGGCCTATTTAAGCAGCTGTTGTTGGGAAAGTGGCTGTGAGGAAAGCTTTCCTGGTTAGATCAGCCATGGGATGGGTAGGGAATGGCTTTCATATTCTTACAATGATTTGTGACCTCTACTGTCCCTGTCTGCCTTGCTCCAGGAAAAGGTCCGTGCAGTGTTTGATAATCTGATTCAGTTGGAACATCTTAACATTGTTAAGTTTCACAAGTATTGGGCTGACGTTAAAGAGAACAAGGCTAGGGTAAGATTTTTTTTTTTTTTTTTTTTTTTTTTTTTTTTTTTTTGCCTAATGTTTCCTGAATTGCCAGAGAGCAGGTGCATTTATTGTCCATTTCACATTCAGAGGTTGAAACTAGGTAATTTTGACCCAAGAACTGAAATCTATTGCTTTGGCAGGGAAAGTAGGGTTTCATTTGATACCTGTAGCTTTCCAGTAAAGATGGGGGAAGTTAGTGGACACTTGCTTGCTTTTTTGTTCTCATCATGCTATTAAGCCTCAGAAAGTGATACTAAAGAAAAAGAAAGTTGAAAAACACAATTTATTATGTATCTGGTGTAAATGTCACCAGGTTAGATAGAGATCATTTCTAGTAGAAAGGCTTAGTAAGTGCTTTCCTTCCCCAGGTAATCTTCATCACAGAATACATGTCCTCTGGGAGTCTTAAACAGTTTCTGAAGAAGACCAAAAAGAACCACAAGACTATGAATGAAAAGGTACGAAGAGAAGCTAGACATAGTTTTAGGCTTTGTTTAGGGATTTAAAAAGATGGGGAAAATTATGAAGCCAATTAGGGAGGAATAGCAAGGACTAGTGGGAAGGGTAAGAGGAAAGTATCACAGGTTGTGTGTGGTGGTTGTTGCATGCCTTTGATTCAGAAGGCAGAGAGTTTGAGGCCAGTGTGGTCTACATAGTTTAAAGACACCTAAGGCCATATAGGTATATAGTGAAACCGTGGAGGAGGAGGGTGGGTAGAGAGGGGAGAAGGAAGAGGCGGGCAGAGAGAGAGAGAGAGAGAGAGAGAGAGAGAGAGAGAGAGAGAGAGAGAGAAAATGAATGAGAATGAGAATATTACTGCTGATCCTGACTTCTTTTCCAGGCTTGGAAACGCTGGTGTACACAGATCCTCTCTGCCCTAAGGTAGGTAATATCTGGTTAGTTTTCTTCCCCAATCTCTCCTGGTTTTAGTTCCTTACACACATTGCAAGGCACTACTCTGCTTTTCTATTCTGCCTCTCCCCAGTTTCTTTGAGTCACATGCTGACAAGATTAGGCTCCCTTGTGGGGTCCTCTTGATGTCCTAACCATCAGTATCCCAGTCTTTTTTCCTACTGCTTATCTTAAGATCCCTGGCATAATGGAGAGTCAGCGTATAGGGATTATCGTTATGAGGAGGAGGAGAGCTGGCCCTTACTCCTCTTAACCCTTGGGTTCCCCCTGCCCTTAATTTCCTAGTGGCCCCTCTAACAGCCCAGTGCCCCCACAGCTACCTGCACTCCTGTGACCCTCCCATCATCCATGGGAACCTGACCTGTGACACCATCTTCATCCAGCACAACGGACTCATCAAGATTGGCTCTGGTGAGGGGAGGGAGAGATTCTGGGCAGGGGAGCCTCGGGAATTTGGGAACCATGGGGGTAAGATAAAAGGCCTGGGAGAACAGCAAAATTTGAGGTATGAGCTGGTGATAATAGATAGGCTTTTAGTAGAGGTAATTCATAGGGAGAAACCAATTAGTGGAAATGGGTTAGGGTATCCAATCTTGTACTTCTTGGTGAGAACTTTGGAATCATACAGAGAAGTTGATAAGAGGCTTGGAAAGGGCAAGAGATGGATATGAGGTCTGACTCTAGCCCTTCGGGCCAAACCCTACCAAAGAGGTTCCAGTCTGTGCCTGCTGTGAGTGTTTTCATTTGCTGTGTATTTGTGTGCAGTGACATTTCTGTGTGCTGTGTCTGTGTGTGGTTACCATTTGTCTGGGGCTTGGCTGCTCCATCGCTCACAACTTTTCTCTGTTTTCCTCCCTCCCGCTTACGGGCTGCTCTGTTCCCAACAGTCTTTCATAGGATTTTTGCTAATGGTGAGAGCTCCCTCTGCCCCATTTGGGGCTCTGTTTGTGCTCCCTTTGCTCCGTCTGCGGCTGCCCAGTGCATGCAGTCGTGGGAGCAAGGCCTGTCCCCTGCTTCCTGTGCCTAATTATGCCTGCTTAGCTTCTGCCCCGCCAGCCCTCTACCTGCTTGCCCCTTTGTAACCTGCTTGTTTCCTGTGGATTCTGCCTGGCTGGACACTTCCTCTTAAGAGTCACATCCCCTTCATCATCAGGCTGGCTCCGTAAATCATACTGTGCTCTTAGATTCTCTGTGATTTGTAGTCATTGTTATGATCGGAGTGAGTCCAGCTTGGGCCTGGTCCTGGTTCCTCGTTCAGTCTTGCGGTAGGTGTTGTTGAGGACTAAGGTTTAGACAAGGGTCTAACACGTAAACTGATTTTAGGGTATTGGTTCACTTTTGAGGTTTTTAGGTTTTTTTGTTTTCAGTTTAGTCATCACATATGGGTAAGGAAGAGGCTAGCTCCTTGGATCTGTGTTAATACTGCTTTGCCTTTCTTACCCCAGTTCATGAGGTCTCCAGTTGTCTCACAGTAGGAAGGGCTGTCTGTATTTCTTTGTTAATTGCAGGGTGGATGAGTGAATTGAAGCTAGCATTTTTGTGGGGCTGTGAATTTCATAGATCTGGGACTTTGAAAAGATGAGCAGGTTCCCAATGACAGGTTTTCCTTTGACTGTGTTACCTGATGAGCCTACAGTCCTCAGTGTTTGTGTGTAGATTGCATAGACTTCGTTGTTTCTGAGTGAAGGGGCCTTAGATGAGAAATAGACGCTGCAGACAGGGAATCTAGGTGGTATTGATATGTAGTCTATTGCTTAGGGTCGGGGAAAGTGATAGTTTGTATCTATTGAGTATTAGAAAGGAGACTTCAGGAGAAAAATGGCTTTTGGAAACTCTCTGTAGAGTAAGATCATGCTTTGGTGGTGGTGGTGGTGGTGGTGGTTAGATTGTGGGTGTCTCCCTACTCCTCCTAGTGGCTCCTGACACTATCAACAATCATGTGAAGACTTGCCGGGAAGAACAGAAGAACCTACATTTTTTTGCACCAGAGTATGGAGGTGAGGTAGCCTTGTCTCTCTGCCCCATTCTCAGACTCAGCTTTAAAAAAAAAGTCCCTCAGACAGATTGTGCCCCTCTACCTACTCCCTCCCTGAAAGATCAACCCCTGCCAGAGCTACCCTAGATCTTGGTTTTACACTTTATGAACTGAGTGAGATACAGGGACAATACAACAAGAAGGTCAGCAGTCTGGACTTGCATACATTGTTTGTTTGTTTTTAAAGTATCCCTGCCACTTGTTCCCCCAGTCCATTCACTCTCCTAATAACCATCTGTTTTCTCCAGAAGTCACAAATGTGACAACAGCAGTGGACATCTACTCCTTTGGCATGTGTGCACTGGAGGTGAGACCTGTGAGGGGAGGGAGAGAGAAAGCATGAAATCAGAACATGGAAAGGGAAATGCTGACCTTGGGGAAGAGATTGTGGGAGTACTGGGTTTGTGGGTTTGTGTCTTAGTTCTCAGTTGTTCCTTTGGGATTTTCCTCACTACAGATGGCAGTGCTAGAGATTCAGGGCAATGGTGAGTCCTCATACGTGCCACAGGAAGCCATCAGCAGTGCCATCCAGCTACTCGAAGACTCATTACAGAGGGTAAGACTCAATCAGGATCAGCCTTCCTCCTTAATCAAGTCCCAGATGTTCTGAGAGTAAAAGAAGAGAATCAAAATAGAAAAGACTAAACTACACTACTCCTGTGAGAAACTGTGATTCTAGATACACAGGTCAGGGTTCAGATAGGTAGTCTGAAGTTACAAATTGTTAGTTAAGTTTCTCTACATAAAGGTGAGCTGATTGGGTGTTACTCAGGCAGTTGCTACACTTTTTTTTTTTTTTTTTTTTTTTTTTTTTAAAACCAGACAGGGTTTCTCTGTAGCCCTGGCTGTCCTATATATACCAGGCTGGCCTCGGACTCAGAAATCCACCTGCCTCTGCCTCCCAAGTGCTGGGATTATTAGCATGTGCCACCACTGCCCAGCTGCTACACACTCGTATACAATATCTTGGCATGTAAATATCAAGCTAGTCACTTGGGATTTTATGTTTAACGAGCTAAGATTTAAAGGATGAAGGAATTATGAATCAGTATGTAGCTTAACTATAGTGAGACAGGACAGTCAGAACAAGAACAATTAACTCTGGTCAGGCATGGAGGCAATACATCTATAAGCCTAGCACTTGGGAGGTAGAGATAGAAGGATTAAAAGTTCAAGGTCATTCTCCCCTACACAGAGGGTTCAAGGCTAGCCTGGGCTACATTAGATCCTGTCTCAAAAACAAAATGAGGAAGGAACAATTAATGTTAATCAGAGACAGTAGTGAGGAGCAAGAAGTAGAGCTCTAATGGAAGAGTTAGGCGTGAATCCAGGTTCTAGTTCACATTAGGGTGGGATTATTAGGGGAAAGATCAGGTGTGCCACTTTGTTGTCCTTTAATACTGAAAGTAAGAAAGCATGTTGGCATGGGATTTGACCAGAGGCAGAAAGGGAAGTGGAATGGTTAGAGAAAACATGGGCAATCAGGAGTTGTAGACAAAGGAAGTTGTGATAATAAGCTCGGGAGACAAGAAGACGGTGAGTGTTACTCACCGCAATCATTTGCTAAAAGTCTGAGATGGGGGGAAAAACTAAATTTGGCAAAGATCCAAGAAAAATTGGCCATGAATGAGCTAGTAAAAACAAAAGAAATACTAAATTTCAACATTAAAGAAAAAATAATGCAGACAGTAATGGTCTTTTAATCCCAGCACTTGGAAGGCAGATCTCTGTGAGTTCAAGGCCAGCCTGGTCTACAGAGTGAGGGCCAGAACAACCAGGGCTACACAGACAGACCTTTTCTCCAAAAACAAACACAATTGTGGTTGGAGACTATAAAAGTAATACCAAAGGCAGGTATGGTGGCTCAAGCCTGTAGTTTCCGAACTTCAGAGGCTGAGGCAGGAGGACTGCGAGTTCAGAGACAATCTGGACTATATAGTTATAGAGTTCCAAGCCAGCTTAAGCCATGTAATGAGACCCTGTCTTAGAAAAACAAAATGTCTAGAAAGAAAAACCAGAAAGACAAGTTTATACATTACCATATAGATATAAAGCCCTGTCAGGAAATACATCAATGTTTCCCCAATAAGTTTGAATTCCAAGCATGTAGAAAACATTTTGCTAAATCTAATGAAAGTTACATGGACGTGAGAGTCTTGCCAGATGCCTGTTCCAGTTTCTTGTTGTCTTACAGGAGTTTATTCAAAAGTGCCTGCAGTCTGAGCCTGCTCGGAGACCGACAGCCAGAGAACTTCTGTTCCACCCAGCACTGTTTGAAGTGCCCTCACTCAAGCTTCTTGCTGCTCACTGTATTGTGGGACACCAACGTGAGTCCCCAGATGCTACTAGGCCTTGTTCCTGGGCCTGAGTCCATGTTACACAAAGAGCACTAGGATTTCCATCCAACATGGGGCTTCCATCACTGGCATGGCGTCTTTAGTGTTCTGTTCCCAAAGGGATTCTTTACCCCTGTCCTCTATAACATTCCACCCCATTATACCCACTAGACATGATACCAGAGAACGCTCTAGAGGAGATCACCAAAAATATGGATACCAGTGCTGTACTAGCTGAAATCCCTGCAGGGCCAGGGCGAGAACCAGTTCAGACTTTGTGAGTAGCCAGCTGAGGGTCTGAAAGGGAGATTGGTCGCTGCCACCCAAGGCTCTGTGGAGGGAGTCTCAAGCTGCTTACCTCTTCTTCCAGGTACTCTCAGTCACCAGCCCTGGAATTAGACAAATTCCTTGAAGATGTCAGGTGAGAGAGAGTGGGCTTCTGGGAGGGAGTAGGGACAGGTGTCTAGAGGCTTTCATAGAATCTGTGTGACTTTTGTCATCTCCCACCAGGAATGGGATCTACCCTCTGACAGCCTTCGGACTGCCTCGGCCTCAGCAGCCACAGCAGGAGGAGGTGACGTCACCTGTTGTGCCCCCCTCTGTCAAGACTCCAACTCCTGAGCCAGCTGAAGTGGAGACACGCAAGGTGGGGACTCTGGTGTGATTGTATTTTGGCCATGGGGGTAGAGACACCTTAGCTAAGGCACTGTCCTGTATGGAATGCATTTCTGCCTGCTGGCCACCGTTTTCTTCTGTGGGCTGGAAAGTCTAGGGCATAGCAATCTCTAGACGCCCTCCATGTCTGTTCTGTCCAGGTGGTGCTGATGCAATGCAACATCGAATCTGTGGAGGAGGGAGTCAAACACCATGTAAGCTCAGGGCGGGATGTCACAGGGCTGAGCTCTCAGCCTGCTGAGGAGGAGAGCCTCATTGTCATTGTCCCTTTTCTAGCTAACACTTCTGCTGAAGCTGGAGGACAAACTGAACCGGCACCTGAGCTGTGACCTGATGCCAAGTGAGCATCTCTTTTCTTTTGGAGGAGGGAGGATCTGTGAGCCTTATCCTTTGAGGGGACATATCAGAGACAGGGACAGTGTTTCACAGGGCTTCTGGCCCTCCCAGACTGTATTCAAGCACCCCTGTTTTTCTGTCAGATGAGAACATCCCAGACTTGGCGGCTGAGCTGGTGCAGCTGGGCTTCATTAGTGAGGTGAGGGGCCTGCCTTCTGCTCTGGGTGCCGCCCTGTCTTCTCTCAGCCCTGCCTCACTGAGCTTCTTCCCCAGGCTGATCAGAGCCGCCTGACTTCTCTGCTGGAGGAGACGCTCAGCAAGTTCAACTTTGCCAGGAACAGCTCACTCAACACAGCCGCTGTCGCCGTCTCCTCATAGAGCTCACTTGAGCCAGGCCCCTAGCCAAGCTGTGGCTGTCCCTGGGCATGCTGCAGTCCTCCTGTCCCCTCTCCCCAGTCAGTATTACCCTGTGAAGCCCCTTCTCCCCGTATTATTCAGGAGGGCTTTAGGGGCTCCCTGGTTGAGTCTCATCCTGCCCCTTCCCCTCTCTTCCTCCCCTCTGCACTTTGTTTACTTGTTTTGCACAGACGTGGGCCTGGGCCTTCTCAGCAGCCACCTCTAGCTGGGGGCTAGTAGCTGACCTGCTGGCTCCTGCCCTACCTGTGTGGACAGGAGGCCCACGGGCACTGGGGGAGCTTAGTTCTACAATCCCGCTGGGGCGCATGGGCGGGAGAGAAAGGTGGTGCTGCAGGGGTGGCCCCGGGGGCCATTCGAATCGCCTCAGTTGCTGCTGTAATAAAGTCTACTTTTTGCTAAAGCATGTTGTGTTGTGCTTGCTGCTCAGTGGGTGGCGCAGGCGCTCTGGCGGGCCTGGGCGGACCCAGGTAGGCGGCCCGTGGAGGCCGGGCCTTAGGTCAGGGCGGGGCGGGCCCAGGTGGAGCTGCCTGCGGCGGCGCGGAAGCCTCGCTTCAGGTCGCCTTCCTGGCGAAGCCAGGTCCAGGTAGGGCGGATGGGCGGCGGGGGCAGAGCGGCCACGATGAGGTGCTGCCGCGTCTGCGCCTTCGGTAAGTTGTACGCTTTCCTCCGCCCTGGGTCCCGCAGCCGAGGCAGGGCCCGAGGCCCCGCCCTGCACGGCTGCTACCTGCCCCTCCCCCTATTTGCAGATGCCACCCGAGGGCCCAGGCGGCTGATGCGCGTGGGACTCGCGCTGATCCTGGTGGGCCACGTGAACCTCCTGGTGGGAGCTGTGCTGCATGGTACTGTCCTGCGGCACGTGGCCAACCCCCGTGGCGCGGTCACTCCTGAGTACACTACAGCCAATGTCATTTCTGTGGGTTCGGGACTACTGGTGAGCTCAGGAGACGGTGGACAGGCAAGGCGGGTTGGACTGGGCGCCGAGAGCCAGTAAGCCATAGGCTTGTTGCTTCCGCAGAGCGTTTCCGTGGGACTTGTGGCTCTCTTGGCATCCAGGAACCTTCTTCTGCCACGACTGGTGAGAGGGGGAGCGAGGTGTCTCAGCAGACTACCGATGGGCAGGAGCCTCAAATAGAGAAACTGAAGTATCTCGGGGAGACAGACTTAACCAGGCTGTTCACCCAGGTCTTCTACCCCACTAGCACTGGGCCCTGCTGACACTGGCCTTGGTGAACCTGCTCTTGTCGGCTGCCTGCTCCATGGGCCTCCTCCTGGCTGTCTCCCTCACTATTGCCAATGGTGGCCGCCGTCTTATTGCCGATTGCCATCCAGGCCTGATGGATCCTTCCATACCGCTGGACCAGGGGCCTGGACACACTGACTGCCCCTTTGATCCCACAAGAATTTATGTGAGCTTACTCTTGCTATTCGAGAAACTCCGCTCCTCCCCTTTGCCCTGTGTGCTGCTCCTGCCTCATTCCAAGGCCCAGTCGTCTTTGTTACTTTGGGTTTTAGGGTACAGCCTTGGCTCTCTGGATCCCCTCTCTGTTCATGTCTGCAGCTGAGGCTGCTCTTTCTGGTTACTGTTGTGTGGCTGCACTCACGCTACAGGGAATTGGGCCCTGCAGGAAGGAAGGGTTGCAGGGACAGGTAAGGAAGAGGCACAGGAAGGGTTCATTCCATACCCCGGTTGTGTTGAGGAGGGGCTGGTGTGTCATTTAAGGCCCAGTTACTGTATCCCTCCTTTCCTGTAGCTGCAGGAGCTAACAGGCCTTGAACTTCCTGAGTGCAAAAGGCAGGAAAATGTGCAGCTGCTCCATTACCATCAGGATGTCCAGGCCTTACAGAAAACCTGGGTTTAGGACAGGTGATGGCCCTGGGGTGGATGCATTCCTGGGGACTGGGCTAGCCTTTTGCTGCATTGCTTGCTCTGTGACTCAGGTTGGCTCTTTTCTTTGTCAGGCAGGTGTTCTTCCAAGGCACAGTCCACAGGTGTTTTCTACTACGTGGGAGCCCTGACCCTAGGATGGTATAGATAACTGTAATAAAAGAACTTGTATTTTGTCTTCTGCCTGCCAGTTACTTTTAGAGTGAAGGGCAGTGTACTGTGGTGGAGAGGTGTTAAGCAAAGGATGCAGCAGGCTCCACTACTCACAGAACTTTAATGAGGAACAGATCTAAACTCCTTGGCTGCACCAGTCACTGAAAGGAGAAGCTGGTGCTGGGAAGCCCCCCACACCACTGGCTGATGAACTTGAGCACATCCTGGCACACTGGGCTGTGGGAGGTCTGCGGGCAAAGTGGACACCAGGAGAGGAGCCATTAGCTTCCGGCTGTGAGGAGCAGGTGTCTTTGAGAATCCTATTGTAGCCCCTCCCCCACCCCACCGTTCCTTTGACTTTAAGACTCCTTCTCTGACCTTGATGGCCATAAGGAACTTGTTCCAGTTGTCTTTGTTAGCAGCCTTCCCCGGTCGCTTAAATTCAATTTTGTTTCTCAAAATGGGATAACCTGTGGTGAAAGGTGAAAAGATGGTGTCTGCAAGAGCACGGGAAGGGAAAGAGGCACCTGGGAGGCAGGAGGGGTGGCTCTGGCACGGAAACGAAGTTTTGATGCTGCCACTTTTCCCTCCTTTCTACTTGCCCTGCGATCACTGGGCAATGTGGGGCTCTGTACCTGTAATGAGGCAGGGCAGTGCCCGGACTCCAGTGCTCGCTGCTACCAGGGAAGCCTCATAGACACCACGCTCATCCCGGGGCAGAACCTGCTCCAGCCTTTGGTCCATCGAGACTGTGAGCACCCAATCTCGAACCTCTTCTCTCTGGGCCTCCTGGGGAAGAGAGGTAGTGCTGGCTTTATATGGGGTGAGTGCAGGGCCTTCCTAAGCCCTTGGCCACACATCAGCTATAAATAGTTGCCCTGGGACCTGAGGGGCACAGTCACTGCCTCTGCTTTCCCTGAGTAGTTGTGAGGGCTGGTGTCACCAAAGGATAGTGACCCGGAACCATCCTCCCTTCTCAGTGCCAACCCACCGGTGATTCCTTCTCCTTCTCCAGTCCTGCTCCCTTACCGGGACATGCTGCTTGGCTGGGAGTGGCACTTCAAAGGGAATGTCTGTATCCTGAAAATCTGAGTGGTCCAGGGCATCCAGGGTCCCTTCTTCGATTGCCTGTGGGCAGAGCAGTCAACCGTGAGATCGGCACAGCTCGTGACAGGCGAAGCCTCCTGATCTCTGGACAGTTTTCCTACTTACGTCAGTCAGATCCAAAAACCGATTGAGGAAAATGAAAGCCATGTTCTCCCAGCCAACTTCCTGTAACAGAAAAGCTGCAGGTGGCTCTGGGCTTGAGGATTCCTTCTCTGGGTGTTAGCACACAGCGCTCCAGGAAGAGACGGAGACTGTCCTCCACCTCAGTCATACTCAGCTTGCTCAAGGCGGTCTCCATCTTCCACCTTAGATTTCCTTGTTCCTTCAGCCCCACCCTTCCCTTGTCCCAGCTCACCTTGGCAGCAGTGCCAGCTTCATAAAAGGCCTTGTCCGCAGGTAGTAACTGGGTGTGGCGCAAGAGCGACACGGAAAGCCTGGCAGCTACGGTTTCCTGTGGATTAAAGGTGAAGTTTATGATCCCAATACTATGGTGTCTGAGCGAGCAGAGCAGGGAGCCTGTGGCTAAGGTTGCATGGAGCTAGAAAACCAGTCCTGAGCTGCTCTAGAGCTCAGGCTGTGCCGGTCTTAGTTCTTTACATCAGCATAAAGTACCTGGGCCCATATTTGTACAGAGTTTCTTCTACTTCTAGAATTTGACCAAGTATACAAAATGTATACAGTTAAAATCAAGTAAGTCAAAAGTCTGTGTACTTATAGGAGGTATATAAAAACTATCACGACATCTGAATGTTTCAATATATTGAGGGTGGTAGGGCTATGGGCACAGGGCAGTCAGAGCAGTATGTGAAGAAACTCAGCAAGTGTCACAGACTAATTAGACAGAGACACAGAGGAGTACACGGCAGTCTATGGGCCTACGCTTGAGGATCCAGAGGTGGGGCTTGTTTAGCTTCAAGGTCTGGGCGTGCATCCTTGTGATCGATCGAGGGCTCTATGAGTCCCCTGGCTGCATCTTACCAGCTGTTTGATACTCTGAGCTGCAGATCGCGTAGCATAGTAATGAGCAATCAGCAGCATCATCTCAAACTCCTCATGAGCTGCAGAGTTCGCCTCGCTGGACTTTACCAGGTTTTCACACTAGAAAAGGGAGAGAAGCCATGGAGGGTTGTACAGTGGTTACTGCTGGTCATTTGGATCATTTGGACTGAGAGCAGGACAGGGACCGGAGAAGGAAGTCTTATTTCCTCGTGGACCCTCCTTCCTTACCAGGTTGAAGAGGACATCCCGAAGATCAGCCCAGCTATGGTAGGCCTCAGCGTTGTTGGTCCCAGGAGAGCTAACCATGTCAGTGAAGATCCTTTTGTAGATGTTGAAATTCTAGAGGTCAAGGGGGAAGGGGACCTGAGTGAAGGAGCTGTGTGTATAGGAGCTGAGCTTGGACGGATGGAGAAGGCAGAGGTGTTAAAACTGTTTTAAGGCTGGAGAGATGGCTCAGCAGTAAAGATCACTGGCTGCTCTTCCAGAGGTCCTGAGTTCAATTCCCAGCAACCACATGGTGGCTCACAACCCATCTATAATGGGATCTGATGCCCTCTTCTGGGATGTCTGAAGACAGCAACAGTGTACTCATATAAATTAAATCTTTACAAAAAAAAAAAAAAAAAAAAAAAAAAAAAAAGACAAAACTATTTTGGCAGGAAGACCAGACCAGGATCTCAAAATTATCCTAGGATCCGTAGTGAGTTCTAGGCTGGCCTGGTCTACATGAGATCTGACTTAGAAAACAGACAGACAAAACCCACAACAAAAAACAAAGTCAGTGTGGGGCAGATATAGAAATGTGAGAACAGCCACCATGTTACCAGGCTGACAATAATGACCCTTGAAAGGTATCTCCATTTCCTCTTGGACAGACAAGTCAGTATGTTTTTAATAAGAACATGGACGGCTGTTTGAGTAACTTCTTCAAAGTGTGAATCCTCCAAGGAGTCTGCGTGTCAGGACAGGATTCTGGGCTCGATGCTCTCTAGGGACAGGATCCTTAGAGATGACTGAACGGAAGGGAGGCTGCTTTTACAGGCTGCAGAATGGATTCCCAGGAAGTCTGTACCTGAGGGTTGGCAGGGGCTCCGTGTTGCACATAGAGGGCCAGTGCCTGGGCATAGCCACCTTCTCGGATCAGATGAGTTGCATACAAAGCCACATACTTATGCAGAATCTTGTAGTTCTGTTTGGGAATTGGGGGTGGGGTGGGGGTGGAATGGGGTGGGGAGCATGGACAAGGCTCAGATTAGTAAGAACTGGCAGTGACAAGAGACCAGGGAATTGTTCAGGGAGAAAAGGGCACGTACAATTCTGACCATAGTATCAGAGTACCCAAGACTGACGTCCATTAGGGGCCTTTGCCGATTGGCTGCTGGTGGAGTTGGGATGGGATGCCCAGAAGCAGGGAAGGGAAGGAGAGGGGATGGGAGGAGACGCAGTACCTGCTTGGTAGCCGTTTCAATGCATTTATCCCACTGGCCCTGCTCCACATACAGGTCCAAGGCAGCTACCACATCCACACCCACCAGCTGTGCAGCAATAAAGGGAGAGGGAGGGTCTCTAGTACCTCTTCAGGAGTTTGGCATTTACTTTTCTTGTGTCTGAGCTGCTGAGGACTGAGCCCAGTGCCTTATATATGCTGGGCAGAGCTCGGCCTCCTAGGGAGACTTCCTGCATTCTGCCTCCTAATTTGAGAGCCTTACCGAGTCCACTTTGCCCTGGTTCTTGAGGAACTCCTTATAATGCTGATCCACATAGTCTTCATACCTAGGAAGATATACAGAGATTGCTAACGCCACGGTCCTGAGACACCGCCCCCTCCCTATAAGAACTTTCTCCCTCAGCTCGGTGTTTCCAGAAGGAACTAAAAGGCGAAGCTTCTGTGCTTACCGGGGATCTAGCTCTTTGGCCACACGCTTGGCCTTGTTCCACTCTTCACCCTCAATGAATGCATCGATTGCTTCTTTGACAAGGTCCAGGTTCAGATAGAGCTCTGCAGCCTGCACAGTGGGACATCAGAGTGAAGACTATTCTTTCCCCCCTCCCCCACCCTTGGTGAGTTCCTACCCTCCCTCTGCCCACAACCCTGCCACAGCTACCACGGGGTCCATCCCCACACCCACACCCGGGTGGCGTGTCATTGTTCCACCCGTGCATGTGGGACTGGGTCAGGCTCTACTTACAGCACTGTGCTTTCCAATTCCGATCAGCTGGGGTCCTACAACCCTGACGACTTCCAGACTGCGCTGGGGAGGCAGGAACTTGATGGACAGTTCAGCCGCCTGAGAGGATGAACAGAGATTGGAGATGGGTAGAGGAGACAAAGCACGCCGAGGCTGTGTGGCTACGTGGCCTTCCTGTTCTCCTCCAGCTTCCGTGGGCTCCTGCCTCATCTCTCCCCCCCCACCCCCCCAGGCTAAGCCTGGCCCGTGAGCACTGCTGAACCTAGCCAACGTTCCATCTGGCTCACTAGAGCTCTTCAGATGCTTTACTTGCTGTCTGAGGTCACTGTATTTTCTTTGTCAAAGAATCTCGGTAGCAAAGTATAGAGAAAATGGGAATGAGAACTGCAGAGAACCTGCAGCTGTTTGTGAGCCTCAGATTATTCATGGTCACTGGATTCTGAAAACAGTAACCCCTCCCCCCCCACACACAAAAAGGGCAAATACCAATAATATTAACTTTAGTGCGTATTACTTGGAAATGTCAACATTTTAAAGATTTTACTTATTTTTATGTTATGTGTATGTGTGTTTTGACTGCATTTTTGTCTGTGTGTCTGGTGCCTGTGAAGGCTAGAAGCCTCCATGGATCCTTTAGAACTGGGGTTCGATATGGTTGTGAGCCGTCGTGTAGGTGCTGGGAACATGGTCCGAGGTCTCTGGGAGAACAGCAAGTCCTCATAACCATTGTTAAGTGTCTTACAATTCTCTCTCAATCTCTCTCTCTCTCTCTGTCTCTCTCCCCCTCTCTGTCTCTGTCTCTCTTTATTGTGTAGTGTTCTGCCTTCATTCGTGTCTGTGCACCAGCAGAGGGCACCAGATTTCATTACAAATGGTTGTGAGCCACCATGTGGTTGCTGGAAATTAAGACCTCCAGCCCAACTTTTTCTTTTTTTAACCTTAATCAAAATCAGGTATTAAAGAACTGAAATAATGGGCTGGAGAGATGGCTCAGTGGCTAAGAGCACTGACTGCTCTTCCAGAGGGGCTGAGTTCAATTCCCAGCAACCACATGGTGGCTCACAACCATCTGTAATGGGGTCTTCTGGTGTGTCTGGTGTGTCTGAAGATAGTGAAGTGTACTCACCTATATAAAATAAATGAATCTTGGAAAAACAAACAAACCAAAAGTGAAACAACACATTTGTACCTCGCATTATGTTCCCAGCAGGCAGGACTGATCTGGATGGTTTCGACAGCTTTGCTTGACTGTTTCCACTAGGATGTCCACATCCTCACTGATTTGAATTCCCATGTGACCCAGTTTAGCTATAGTCTAGATTAATTCCCCTGCCCGTTCCCTTTCCTTTCTTGGCTTGCCAAACTCTGCAAGGCTTTAGCATGCTGTCTCCCCATGCAGAGAGCCATTCTGCCACCAATCTGCAAGTTCAGCCCCATCCAGACTTTAGTAAGCATCTGAAAAGGTGCTTACTGGCTGCTGATTAAAGTCTCAAATTTCACAACCAAACATTGGCCCCTTTACTTCTTTTGCTCCACCTCCTGGAACCTATTCAATGAGCCCAGAAACTTAAGGGCATCAACACAATAATTATAAAGCCCTTGGTTTCCCAGCAGCACATTTCCCGGTACCCAAGGTACATCATTTAAACCACACACGCACGCCCAACTGCAAGGATAATAAATAGGTTGACTTATTGCTTAGTTCTTTGTGATGACTGAAATACACGGAATATATGTAATGTTCAAACACTTGGGTGTTTCTGTGAGGATGTACTTGGATGAGGTTAGTGTTTAAAGTATAAAGCAGATGGGCCTTCGCAATGCAGATGAGCGTCATCCAATCAGTTAAGAGTTTGAACTAAACATAAGGCTTACTTTACCCAGAGTAAAGGAAAACTCTTCCTGCCCAACTGTTGTCTAAACTGGGACACTGGCTTTTTCTGCCCTCACTCTGGAACTGAAATGCTAGCTCTTCTTGGGTCTCCAGCCTTCACACAGGAAGTACATCACTCTCCCCTGGGCTTCCTGCTCTCCATGCAGATCTTGGGACTTGCCTATTTAGACAACTGTTTGAGTCAATTTCTAATCTTAAGCATATACACACACACTCAGTTTTGTGTCCCTGACTAATAACCTGTGTTAGGATTGGTGAAGAGTATTGGGTTTGCTTAGTCTGCTGCAGGGGACTGGCTGTTGTGAGGAAGTGTGAAGAGGAGCCCGTGTTGGTCATGGCCTTCCCCTATGCCCTGGTCTGGAGCTGCCCTTCTAGCGACTGTTCAAGCTCTCCTTCCTTCCTCAGAGAACCTTCTGGACTACTCCAGTCCTCAGAGAGCGCAGGGGTCTCTGCACAGCATTCCATACACCCCAGTCTTTACTCAGATTTGGTAGTAATCAAGTCCCTAACCCTGGCTGCCCAGGGTGTGTGTCTTCCATCTTGTCAGCCTTCAGATGTCTGGGCTCTCATATACATTGCAGGTACTTAGCATCTGCTACTTGAAATAAAGTCACGGAGGATCAGGGTGAATCTTTGTAAAGGCAGCCACGTGCGAATGGTGGCAGGAGTCGGCGGGAGCCTCACCTTCATCCAGCACTTCTCCGTCAGGCCGCTGCTTCCCGAGTCACGAACTTTGAGGTAGCAGTCCACAGCACGGCTGTACTCCCCAGCCTGCTCCCACTGCCGTGCCTGCTCTACAAGCCCCTCCACCCCCCTGTGGGGGTGAGAAGATTTACTGGTCAGCACTGGAGAGGGGGGTGTGGTCAATCCCACCGAGTCCTGCTAGCACTGCCAGGGCACGAGGCGTCTCACCTGCCCCCCTTCTTGGTGGCTTCTCGCTCATACTCTTCCTGTAGGGCCTCTAGCTGGCCGGGCACATAGTCCTTGCAGATCCTCAGAGCATCGCTCCAGAGTCCAGCCTCCTGCTCACATTTTCAGGTATCAGAAGGGCAGAGGTGGGGCTCCAATACTTCCTACTACTACTCAGGCTCTGGCCTGACTGCTGACTTCTTAGACCTCCCATCCCTCCTCTTGCCTATCCTACATCACCAGGAATCAGTGTGGAGTTCTGTGGCCTCTCATACCAATTCATCCATCCTTTGTGGCCCAAATATCACTATGCCGTATAATGTCACTTACCTTATAATAATTGAGAGCCAGGCCTGGCCTCTGGGCCCGAAGCAGTAACCCTTCTGCCTTTTGAAAGTCCTTTTCCTCCAAGGCCCCACGGGCTTGACCTACGAGTACCTCAGCCACACTGTCAGGGTCGTGGGCCTCAGCCACACGTTGAGCTGCCTCCCAATCCTGGTTGTGGACAAACCTGCCCAAGATAGGGGACATAGGAGATATTGAATACAGGACTGAAGTCTCGACAGTGGGAGCAGACAGTCATATAGCTGAAGGGTTTAGACTAGGTTTGAAAGTAAATGCCCATGAAAGATCCTGGGGCAGTATCTCTATCCTGTCCCAGGGCAGGGGCTGGGGAGACAGCTCGGGGGGTGAAGGTGCTTGCCACACCTGATTCACATCCTAGAACCACATGGTAGGAGAGGACCAACTCCAGGAGTTGTCATCTGACTTCCGTACATGTGCATGCATTTCCATATTCATAAATAAATGAAAGAAGCAGACAGGAGCTGGGAAACTCACATGAGGACCGCCTCTTTGGGTTTACCAGCCCGGATGAATTCAGCTTCAGCCTCTTCAAATTTGCCCTAGACAGAAGGGCAGCCACATGTGGTGAGAAGAGCCTGCTATTACAAGCAGTTAGGAGACAGGGTTTGAGCTGGTCACTGTGGTCTGCAGTGGTTCTCAACCCTCCTGATGTCACAGCCCTTTAATATAGTTTCTTGCGTTGTGGTGACCCCCAACCATGAAGTTATTCTCATTGTAACTTCCTGTGATTTTGCTACTGTTATGGCTCCTAATGTAAATATCTGATATGCAGATATCTAACACTGAGCCTAAAGGGGTCATGACCCATAGACTGAGAACCACCATGTTAGGGACATCTTGGGACAAAATCCCGTCCGCACCTCGTCTTCCAGGTACATGGCGTATCTGAGATGAATCTCCGGGGTTTTGTGCTTGAGGGCTAGCCGAGACAGTTCAAAGGCAAACTCAAAGCAGCTGAAATGGATGATTTGGATCAGTTTGTACTTCATACTTACAGAAGGCAAGAGAAAATAGAGGGAGGGCAACCCCTGGGGGAAGAACAGGGCAGATTTAAAGATTCCCGAGAGAAGGAGCTGGCAGAGGACTCCTGCAGCTCCCATCCCTGCTCCCCAAGCACGACTGAGTCCCAGCCCCGCCCGCCCGCCCGACTCCACTCCGGGTCTTTGTGATATATGCTCAAGAAATACAGACAATGCACTGATGGTTGCCTGTGCTTCAGTAAATAACCCCCTCCCCACATTCATACAGGCATCCTAATTAAACACAGTGGGTCACAGACAAACAATCGCTATCTCGGGGGGGGGGGGCGGGGGGGGAGACTAGCTGTGAATAAGAAGGGGGCAGCAGAAGCAGAAGATAAAACAGGGTGCTGGGGCGACATGATCCTGGCGCACCGGTCCGTGTGTATAAATGACAACCCAGAAATGTCACAGACTTAGCACAGTCCTAGCTTTCCAAGCTGTTCCTGCTCAACCCTTCTCTTCAGATCCATCGATAAGCGCCTTCCTTCCAAAGAGCTCTACTATATTCATTCATTCATTCATTCATTCATTCATTCATTGTTTAGATGGGGTTTTGCTATTTAACTGTGGCTGACTTGCCTGGGACCTGCTGAGTGGACCATGCTGCTTTGAATTTATAGAGATCTTCCTGCCTCTGTTTCCCATGCTGGGGTTAAAGTGTGCATTGTCATGTCTGGTCAATGTTTCACTCTTTATCTGGTTTAGTTGGTGCATGGTATCGTGTAGCCTAGGCTGGCCTCAAACTCACTATATAAGTAAAGCTGGCCTTGAACTCTGATACTTCTGCCTCCGCCCCTAAATGCCAGGATTATAGGCTGGCCCACCACGCCTGGCTCACACATCTTTGCTTTTGCCTCAACTTTTGGAATTATTTTTCATTTGCATGTCAGTTTTCGTTCTCTGTGTATAGGATGCTCTGGGAGGGAGGGAGGGAGGGAGCCGGTGGAGAGGGAACTCCATCCAAGACCCACCAGTTGTCAGCAGCATGGTCAATGGCGGCCTCTAGAAGTCCCAGCTTGTTAAGGAGTCTAACTGCGGCCTCTCCTCCTAGGCTCTTCGCCCACAGATAAGCCACGTGCTTGTGGGCATTGGCTCCTCCGTGGGCTTTGGCCACCTGTAAGGCGGAGCTGCTTGAGCAAGCGTGACCCATGGCAGAGCTGCCCCTCGTCAACTCTGGCCTCCTGCCTCAGGCACAGTGAGGGTCAGGACCCTGCTCCAAATCAGCACTGGTGAGGGCCAAGGGTCAGGTCTCTTAACTTAGGTCACAGTGTTTAAGGACAGAGGGTAGGTCTCAGAAAATCCATACACCCTTACGATTTTAAGTAAAATTTTGTCTCTACAGGTGTGGCCATACTTCTGACAAAAATACCCTCTAGTTAAAATCAGTCATGTGGGAACAGGGCAGAGGGTGCATGAACTTCTTACCCGGTAGGCCTCCTCCCAAAGCCCGCTGGACCGGTACATGTTCACAGTCGCCTTCCATTCCTGGGCCTCGAGGTAGTGGTACTCAGCCTCTTGCAGCCGGCCTTCTGCCTCCAGCTCCTGTAGGATGGTGCATCAGGATGGAAGGAGAGACAGGCACCGGCTGGGAGGGGCGGTGGGCGGGGCCAGAAGGGCTCACCTTGCCCAGGTGAAGGTGTGTGTCGCTGAGGAGGTCCGGATGGTGCTTCCCCACCAGGCGAATCATGTCGTCATACAACTTGTGCTTTTTGAACATGGTGATGGCAAGATCAGGCTCCTCCACTGTCACATAGAGCCTGAGGACAGGGAAGGCGCCTGGAGCCCTGCCACTGCCGCTGCCTCCGCCACTGCTGCTGCTGCTGCTGCTGCTGCTTCAGGGCACAGGCCACACCTCCTCAAGCCCGCCCACCCCTTCTCCAAGCTCTGGTGCCTCAGCCTCGGGCACACTCACCTCTCGGCCTCTCGGTACTTGCCCTGCTTCTCCATTTCCTGGGCCTGTGTGATGTAGAGCACCGACACGTCTTCCGGTCGCATGCATTTCATGGCCAGCTGTGAGCACAGAACCCGGGTGGGTCCCCACCAAGCACAAGGAAACTCGTCAGCTCGTGGACTCCTGAATCCTCCCAACAGTCACTGGTATTCAGTCACTGCCGCTCTCCTCAGCCAGCCCACTAGGAGCCGACAGAGAACTATATTCTAGACCACGAGGCCCTGAGCAGGTGGCACTTGCTACACCACCACGCTCCCACGTACTCCAGAGCTCTTCAATGCAGGGGAGAGGACAGAGTGATCTAGTGACCAGGGGCTTTGGAGCAGTGGTTCAGAATGCCTGGCCCCCAAGTCCCTCAGCTCTCTTCAGAGCTGCAGGCTAAGGAACAGGGACCTCTCCTCATTTTTATCCCTGTTGCCAGGGGTCTGCATTGTCTTGGGAATATTTCAGTAGTCTTTCTTAGCTCTCGGGGAACCAGTAAAGGAGAGGTATCTGAGGTCAAGGTGTGTGGCAACATGGCCACTAGTGTAGAGGTCTTTCCTCTTGGACACCGCCCATTCTCTACCTTGTGGGCTTGCTCCCAGCGGCCAGCCTGGGTATACATGTCTATAGCATCTTTGGTCCGGTCTCCTTTGGTGTAGAGCTCCTCAGCAATCTGAAATGGAAAAGATTCAGCTGGGATGGTGCAGAGCCTGACACCACCTTATAGTGATGCTGACAGAAAGGTAAGCACAAGGGTAATGTGTCTCCAGGAGAAAGACTAGATCACAGCAGGGTGAGGACATCCGTGTGTGTGTGTGTGTGTGTGTGTGGTGTATATGGCATGTATGTGGTGTATATTGTGCATGTATGTGTGTGTGTGTGTGTATGATATATGTGGTATCTGTATGTGGTACGTGTGTGTGCGCGAGTGTGTTCTGCGTCTGTGTGAGTGTGTGTGTCTGTGTGAATGTGTTAGGTGCACACATAGACACGGAAGCAGGAAGAGAGTGTCACTCTATCACCCTCTGCCTTATTTCTTTGAGGCAGGGTCTCTCTCTGAAGCTGGAGCTTGTACCATTTACCTGGGCTGGCACCCAGGAAGCCCTAGGCAGGGAATCCTCTTGCCTTTACCCCACAGCTCTGTGGCTACAGGAATGTGCAAGACCATGTGGGTGCTGGGATGTGAACAAAGCTTTCCTAGTTGCATAGCTCGTTCTCTTAACCGCTGGGGCATCTACCTAATCTGGTGGATTTAAAAGGCCTCACGCCGCCATGGAGGGCGGTCTATACTTGCTATGTGGAAGCTATTCGTGAAGAATCACTCGAGCTGGCTGGGATGGCAGCTGGGGTGAACCTCCTCATTCACAGTGATGAGCTCCAGAAAGAAGGGCTATGTGAGCTGCCCCCACATCTTGTCCTAGGAGACCTCCTCACTCCCCTGCCCTGTGCTGCTTCAGTGCTGCAGCAAGGGACTTCTCCTCACCTCATACTCCTGCAGAGATGCATAGTGTTGGGCCACACGTGGATAGTATTTAGATGCAGTGTTTCGATCCTGGAGATCTAATATATAGATGGCCTTCTTCCACTGGCGGGCACCCAGGGCAGCCTCAATTGCTTTAATGGAACACCTGGCACAGTCAGGAAGGACATTAAATATGGATGAGGAAAGGGGAGGGTGAGAGGGAGTAAAGGCCCCCACCCCCTCCCCACCCTCCTCCCCACCCCCAGTGTGCCGAGGTTCCTTTCAGGCTGTGGCGGCTTCCTTTGCTCACAATCTCACTTCATGCCCAAATCCTCATTCTGTCCCTGTGCCACCATACCTGGCTTCAATATAGTGGTTGATGGCCGCATCCAGCTGCTTTTGCTGTACCAAGTGGTCCCCCCAGGCCTCCTCTAGCCTCACCACCTCCACTGGGAAGGCCAGTCGAGCCAGCTCAACCGCTACCAGGGATAGAAGAGGCACTTGGCTCAGGAAAACAGGGCAAGGATAAAGCATGGGCGATGGGTGAGGAATAGAGGAAGACAGGATGTCCCCAGGGAGATGCAGGGTGTCCCCAGGGAGATGCAGTGTGTTCCCAGAGAGATGCAGGGTGTCCCCAGGGAGATGCAGGGTGTCCCCAGGGAGATGCAGGGTGTCCCCAGGGAGATGCTGGGTGTTGGACAGGCAGCAATGTACAGGGTCAGGGAAGGCTCATGAGTGGCTAGTACCTTTCATGAACGCATTGCCTTTACAGTAGCACTCAAGGGCCCGCTGTGGATTTCGAATCTTCTCAAAGAGATCACCTGCCTGTCAATGCATATATGGCTACAGTGAACAAAACCCACAGAACACAAGTGATCAAGAATCAGCTCCCCAAGGAAGGAATTCTTACAGTCAGTAAGAGTTATGTGTCCTCCCACCCCATGCTTCCTTTGGGTGGGAGAGGGGTTCAGGTCCTGGAGGCCAGAGCCAGGAGAAGTCAGCCGGCATACCCTCTCATAGAGCTCTCCCTTGATGAGGGCTGTGGTGATATGCTCTACCAGCTCCGTGTTGGCCAGCAGCTCCTCTCGGGTCAGCACCAGCCGCGCAGCTTTGGCAGGGAGCCCAGCTTTGAGGTAGAGGCTGATGGCTGCCAGTCCATCCCCTTGACTCTCCTGAAGTTCACCTGCGCGCTCCTCTTGCTGTGTGTCCATCAGCCACTGATAGTAATCTCTGCGGAGCTTCTCCAGGGCTGGGTGTCCCTGCACATGCACAGAGGGAGCTAGGAATGCCAGCCTGCTTGGCTCTCCCACTTTCCATTTCTCCCAGTTCCTCTGTGACAGCGTGGCTCCTCCCAGGGCACAGTATGTTAATTCTGCCCCATACCAGCCAGCGCCAACCCCATTCCAGTTCCCATGGCTTCCTTAGAAAGGTTTCTGGGATTGGTGAGGCCTAATTCTGAACAACTGTGACAAGAGGACAGAAACAATACCTTGGCCTCGGCCACAGCAATGCATTCATCCCAGCGGTGCAGCTCCTGGTACATGTCCATGGCCTCCTCAACAGCATTCTAGGGGAGCCACACGGAAGAGAGGATACCAGGAAGCCCAAGGGACAACACCAGCGAGCCCTCCTGCTCAGCCTGGCTAAGGTGTGTGTGTGTGTGTGTGTGTGTGCGCACATGCTCATGCTTGCTAGTGCACTGGAAATGTAATCAAGTGCCTTGCACATGTTAAGACCATGCTCAACCACTGTACACTACAGGTTCCAGTGATGGATTTACTATAAACTATAAGAAGCTTAAAGGCTCTTCTTCAGACTGTAAGTTTGGGGTTCCACAAAAACTTGGCTCTACCCTATGCACAAGAATTGCAAAGACAGGTTCTGGAGTAGAGAGGAGCTAAGACATCATTCTGAAAAGAAGAAAAAAATTAAAGTCCAAAGGAAGATTTTTGCCTAGATAAAGATAACACAGAGGAGGAACCTGAGGAAGGCACGGGATATACTCTCTAAGCTTAAAAGTTCTCCCCTAACTTTCGGGAGACTCAGGAACCCCTCCTGGAAGGTCCCCATCCAGTCCCCTTTCTCCCACTACCTGTTCCAAGAAGATCATTTCAGCCAGTTTGTAGTTCTTCTCCAGCATGGCGAGCCGAGCTCGGACCTGATAGAAGTCCGTTCCTTCTCCACCCTGCAGGGAAAAAGGAGGTTTGGTCACTCCACACAGGCAGACACAGGAAGGCCAGGAGGACATGGATACTAACAGACTTGGGAAGCTAAAGGTATTTAAGAGTCTTAGCAGCTTGAAGTTTCACACAATCCAAAGTGGCCCAACTTTAGGGATGAGGGGTGGGCAGGGTAGAAGGTAGGGAGGCAACAAACCAAGGAATCAGGGAACTAAAACTAACAGAAATTATGGCTTGGGAGACTGAAGGAGTAGGAGATGATACTTGCATATTCCCTGGACACCTGGTCTGCAATCTCATTGGTCTCATGCAGGAACCGAGCTTTGGCCACATGGCCCAAAGCAGAGAAGCACCTATAGCAGGGAGGCAATGATCCAACAGTTACATTATCACAGGACTGTCGTTACACCATCAGTTTGGTCAACATGTGAGGAGCATCTCTTGTGTCCCCGTCCACCTGCACTGATACGATCACAGAAAGCCCCGAGAGGGACAAGGAAGAGGAAAGCCTTGTTCTCGGGGAATTTCCATTCCGGTGGAGACAGATAATTGTAAACAGACAAAGGTAAGGAGACAATGAAAAGTGAACGGAACCCTAGTGACACTGGCAATGACAATGGCTGAGGAGGTCACTGACACTGGCTGGCATCTGACAACAAAGAGCAGCTCCTTGCTGGCCAGGCAAAAACCCAGTCATTGCTACAAAGTGGAACTCTGTTAAGGGGGTAACCAGGAACTTCCTCGTTGGATTTCAGGCCTGCTTCATAACAGGGAACCCACATCTGGGGCTGTAAACCTGGTCAAAAGTCTGTGACCGGGGAAGTCCCTGCTGTTATTTTTGTAAAATGGACATGCTTTATCATCCAATTGCCTTCTAAATAATTGTGGCTATGCCCGTCAATCAGCGCTGCCATCGGCATCAGTCAGGAAGCTGCTTCGTGTAGTGGGCGGATGTAACTGCAGAGCCAGAACTGGTCAGAATGCTGAGGACAAGCGGCTGCTGGGGGCTCAGCCATCATGGGATGCATGTACACCCACTAAGGTCCAGGGAACATCTCAGGAGAGGGACTGGAAAGAATGGAAGATGTGGAAGAAAGCGCAGTGTGTTGTGGACTGCTGTCTTCCAGGCCACATAGCCGTGGCCTGTGGGGACCATCAATATCCAGTTATAGGCACTCTCAAGGCCCCGCCCCTCCCTCAGGATCTATGGTTGGGGTTGGGGGAGGAGATGCTGTCTTCAGTGGTCTAGCCACTGGTAAGGTGCCTGTGCTCCTGTAAGTGACTCTAGAGAAACTCATTGAATCATTAAAAAGAGAGATGAAGGTAGAAGGGGGACTAGCTGGGAAGAGGGAGAGGGAGAGATGAGACAGGGAGACAGGGTGAATACGAAAAGCTCGTTACAGTACCACACGGAAACTCATTACATCATGTATGGTGATACATGCAAATAGAAACATTTTTAAGGGAGTTAGTCCTGGCCAGATGGGCCAGAAGGGATGGTCAAGCAATACTCCCAGCAAGGAGGAATGGGGCATGCTCAGAGCCAAAGGTTACAGTGTGGCTAGAGACTGGATGCAGATAACAGGACTAAGAAAGCCGCTGAGGCAGATACTTGCAGGGCCACTGGCCATGACAAGCAGTCGAGATTTTATATTGAATATAACAGTAAGCTATTGGAAAATTCTGGGCAAAAAACGATCATATAATAGGTTCTGTTGTTGTTTTATAACAACAACACAACAGGGTCTCACATAGCCCAGGCTGGTCTTGAACTCATTATATAGTCAAGGATAACTGTGAACTTCTGATCCTCCTGCCTCTACCTCCCAAGTGCTGAAACTATAAGCATGTACTGGCTGGTACATGTGGCACTGGAGATCAAATCCAGGGCTTCATGCATGCTGCCAAATGCTCTACTGACTAAGCAGCACCTCCAGTCTTCTAACTGATAAGTTTAAGAAAGTTTCTGCCAGGTGTTGGTGGCACACATCACCCAGTACTGAAGAAACAGCATGTGGTGGTGCAAGCCTGAAATCTTAGCACAAAGAGATAGAGGCAGGAGGATTAGAATTCTAAGGTCACCCATGCTACATATGAAATTTAGGCCAGCCTGGGCTATAAAAACAAAATCAGGGCTGGAACAATGGCTTAGCAGTTAAGAGCACTTGCTGCTCTCATATGGGACGAGGGTTTGCTTCCTAGGACCCACAACCATCTGTAAATCCGGTTTCAGGAGGCCTGATGCCATCTTCTGGCCTCCGTGTGTACCAGACACATGAAATATATATGCAAGCAAACCAGACATAGACATTAAAAATAAGTACACCTTAAAAAGTAAAAAGGGAACAGATAAGATGGAGTCCTTAGGACTTACTGATAGTCTGCATGGGTGTGAGGGGGAGGGGGAGGGTAGGAAAGGTAGGGGGAAGGGGAGAAGGGGGAAGGGGAGAAGAGGGGAGGTGGGGAGGGGAGGTGGGGAGAGTAAGGTAGGGGAAGGGTAGGGTAGGGGGAGGGTAGGGTAGGTGGAGGGTAGGGCAGGGGAGGGAAAGATAAGGGAGGGAGGGGGAGGGGGATGGAGAAGCTCAGGGCTGCTTCCCAGAAGTGGCTGATATGTGCTGAGCACTTGCAGCCCATCACTGCTGGAAAACGGAACCAAGGTTGGAAGGACTCTGAAGTCACAAACCTGTCTGTTACCTGTGTACCACAACCAGGACAGACATGGAAGGCATGATAGAAACTCTTGGGCAGGCTGGAGAGATGATTAGTGGTTAGGAGTGTATTCTGCTCTGACAGATGACCTGAGTTCAATTACCAATACCTACATCAGGAGGCTCACAACTGCCTGTAACTCCAGCTCTAGGGGAACCTATATACCTCAGACCTTGCAGGAACCAGCACTTATGTGGACAGACCCACAAAGACCCTCACACATTCACACTATGGTGGTTTGGATAAAAATGTCTCCCACAGCCGGGCAGTGGTGGCGCACACCTGTAATCCCAGCACTCAGGAGGCAGAGGCAGGAGGATTCCTGAGTTCGAGGCCAGCCTGGTCTACAGAGTGAGTTCCAGGACAGCCAGGGCTATACAGAGAAACCCTGTCTCAAAAAAAAAACAAAAAAACCCAAAAACAACAACAAAAAAGAATGCCTCCCACAGGCTCGGGAGCTTGAAGATCTGGTCCCCAGTTGGTGGAACTGTTCGGGAAGGATTAGGAGGCTTGTCACTAGGGGTGAGGTTTTGGAATTTTAAAAGCTTTCTACCAACTCCAGTGCTCTCTGCTTGCTGGTTCCAGGAGGTGAGCTCTCAGCCATCCAGGCCACCTCGAGTTCACGCTACCATTATGGAGTCTACCCCCCTGGAACTATAAACCTATTTTATGCTTTCTTTAAAAAACTGCCTTGGTCATGGTGTTTTATCATAGCAATACAAAAGTGACAAATACAGACCCAATTAAGGGTAACTAGCCAGGTGGCGATGGCAGCACATGCCTTTAATCCTAGCACTTAGGATTTTAGGGTTTCTTCTGGGAGTCAGGGTATCCCTGTGTAGCCCTGGCTGTCCTGGAACTCGCTCTGTAGACCAGGCTGGCCTCGAGCTCGGGGGTCCTTCAGCCTCTGCCTCCCAAGTGCTGGGATTGAAGGTGTGCAGCACCACTGTCCAGCTGGCAAACTGGAACCTTCTTAAAGGCGAACCTTGCAAAGAAAGGGAAGAAAAAATATTAAGGCATATTGAAAGCCAGACAGGTGGATCTGCAGCTAGGAATGTGTGGAGCTCTTGTAGAGGACTGGCGTTTGAGTCCCAGCACCTCCACCAAGGCAGCGCCCAACCTTCTGAGCCTCCAGCTCCAGGGATTCAACACTCTCTTCTGACCTTGGTGGGCACCTGCGTTCGCATGCACAGACCCATACCCTGGCATTCTTATACACAAACTTTAAAACTATTTTTTTTTAAAAAAGATACATTCTTCAAATCTAGGGTGGGCAGGTGTTTGTAAGTGCACCAGGGAGAGCTCGTAGCATTGCAGTGGGGGTGGGGTGGGGTGGGATGGGGCAGTGCCTGCTCATGGGACAGGAGCAGCCCACAGACAAGCACCCTGAGGCCTCCTAGCTACCAGCGTCTCAGCTGCACTCACCTCTCAGCAGTGTGAAGCTGCCTTGCCTCCAGGGCCAGTTTGCTCAAGGTTTTCCACATTGCCTCTGTCTCCGGGGTCATCTCCAGGGTCTCCAAGAAGGCTGTAGCTCTGGGGAGGACGGCAAGGAAAGCACCGGAGTGAAGCTGGATCTGACAGACACAAGCCGGGGAGCACTGGTGCGGGCGGGAAGAGGGAGAAACAAGGGCCACAACTATTGGCCCTTCTTGTCTAGGGTCTTCCTAGGATCACATGACCCTGTGAGCTGTGGCACTTTAAGGGGTCACTGCAGGTGTCCCCTAGACCCACACTCGCTCACCAGCACTTGGCTGTCAGCAGCCTCTCACCGGGTGTAGTTGCCATCATCGATGGCTGTTCCAAACTCAATCAGGCCCTCGTCCAGGGTGTAGGCCACTGTAGTCACGCCTTCTGTCACCATGACCTCTGTCTTCCCACCACCTCGTTCCAGACCGACAACATCACCCTGAAACAGGCCACCCCACCACCCAATTCTAGATTAGTGCTTCCATGCCCTAGCTACTGAGCAGGTCCGCTCTCACCTAGCCCAGGGTTCATAGCGAGGGAATGACAGTGGCCTTGTGTCTTATCACTGTATGTCTCCAGGGCTGATAAAAATGTCTGAGCTGTGGCAGTATCCTTGGGGTAAAGTTAGTGAGAGTCAGCTCCAGTGCTTGGAGGGACACTAACAGTGTGTATGTGTGTGTGTGTACTCGTGTGACTGTGTGGACTGCATGTGTACACAGGTGACTGTGTGTGTCCACATGAGAAGGCCAGAAGACAAGCTTGAGTGTCATTCTTCAGGGGCTCTAAAGTCAGATCAAAGGATTGCAGTGAAAGTAACGGGTGTGAACATGTGTGTGCACACATACGCACGCACACGCTCGCGTGCTTCAAGAATTTTAGGTATTAAGAATAGCAGTTATGGGGTTTGGAGAGATGGCTCAGTTAAAAGCACTTGACTACTCTTCCAGAGATCCTGAATTCCCAGCAACCACATGTTAGCTCACAATCATCTGTAATGGGATCTAATTCTTCCTGTGCATGAAGACAGAGCATCCATCGTATACATAGAATAAATATATAAATCTAAATAAATAAATCTTTTTAAAAAAGAATAAGCAATGTGTTGCTGTAAGATTACACGTATTTAGAGATATGGAGATGACTTAGGAAATTAAGTGAGGAAATACTGTGGAGTGGCTGGGCATATTGGGAAAAGAGTCAAATGAAATTGTATAAAGTGAAACCTGTGGTGTTGAGCACAGACAAGTTTGCAGCCCAGATTTAGCTTCTGGAGTAAAACCTCAGTGGCAGCCGAGTAGCAGACAAGCACAAAGACTGAATGGTGGGACTGAAGGATGGAGCTAAAGATATCACCCAGCATGTCCATGGGCAAGAAGAAAGAAACACAAAAGAGGTTGAAAAGGCAAACGAGACAGAAGGAGAAGTGCAGCATGCGCCTGGCTAGACTTCCTGGGAGAGGATGGCTGACAAGTTCCCACGACGGCAGAGGCTATTTGTGTTCACAGTTACAGGAAACACAGCATATGCTGAGTGGAGGAACATTCAAACGTATATAGAAAGGCACGAGGTCCAGCTCAGTACTAGAGATTTTACTTTCAATGCATAGGTTCAGTTGCTAGCCATCCACGAGATAGACCCCAAACCTCTAACCTGATAAAGCGGCCTGTGCCTACAATGCCCAACTCTCAATTCCAGGGCAGGGATTGCCTGAGCCCAGGAATTTGGGGCCAGTCTGTCCTATAGAGCAAGAAGCCATCACAAGGTAAAACAATACTATGTAGAAAAGACATAGTATAGTGTCAAAACACCTAAGACAAGTAAGTTTAAAAGCAATCAAAGAGGGCTTGAGAAGAGGGCTTGAGAAGAGGGCTTGAGAAGAGGGCTCAGAGTGCGCACCATCTGGCAGAGGATCTGAGTTTGGTCCCCAGAACCTTAGTCGGTAGCTCACGGCAGCCTGTAATTCTAGCTTAGGAGATCTGATGCCCTCCTCTGGCCTCAGCAGGTACCTACCCTCATTTGTATGCATGTGTACACACACACACACACACACACACACACACAGAAATTTTTTAAAAAGTATCTTCAAAGCAACCAAAGAGAAAAGAGCTGCTGCATCTCAGAACATGCCAGGGAATTATTGGGATAACACGTTACAAAACACTAAGAAGTTAGCTCTTGGTCTAAACTTAGGTACTGAGTCTAAAACTGTTTTTAGAACAAAAGCATGCTCAGATCATCAGAAGTAGAGAGGTTATAATTTCCTGCTAATGAGACTCTCACCTAAGGGATTTCTAAACGATTCTCCAAGAAGAAAAATCATTCCTGAGGGGAGACCGACACCGTAGGAAGAAAAGGTAAGAAATGAATATGCTGGTGGCAAATCCAAGTTCTGTCCATAAAAAATAATAATGTTGTGAGCCACGTGTGGAGTCCATGCTTGTGATACCAGCACTTAGGGAGGGTGAGGCAGGAGGCTAGCCTGAGCTACATAACAAGTCCCAGTTCTGGGTCATTGGGTGGAGGCAGGGAGAAAGAGAAGAAAACGAATATGAATGATGCTTATTTTGGGGATTAAAAAAAAATCGTATGAGCCAGACACGGTGGCTGCAATTCCAGCATGGAGGCTGCAATTCCAGCATGGAGGCATTCAGCAAAGGCAGGAGTGTAGCAAGTCCAAGACCAGCAAGGGCTTGCAGCCAGACCATAGACTGAAAGACTCAAAGTTGAAGCTGGAGAGAGAACTCACTGGTTAGCTGCTGGGTTCCCAGCCCTCACACGGCAACTCATAACCATCTGTGACTCTAATTCCAGGGCACCCAGCCCTTTTCTGGTTTCAGCAGGTACTAGGCATGTATGTGGTACACAGACATACATGTAGGTAAAACAAACATACACATAAGATAAGTCTTTTCTCAAAGGAAAAAAAAAAACCCAAATCAACCAAAAGCAAAAATACTAAACTACAGGTTTACTTCTAGAAACCCACTGCAGGTAATTTAAAAGCACAGTGGTAAATACTTGCACATCATGCCTAAAGTCCTGGGTTTGGTCCCAGCACAGCAGCGACAATGATTAGAACTAAGAGCTAGAGAGACGGCTCAGCAGGAAAAGGCACGTAATAGCCTGTACTCAGTGCCAGTACCCACGTGGAGGAGGGAGAGAGCCAACTCCCGTAAGTTGTCCTCTGACCTCCAAATGCATGCCACGGTATCTGTGAATGTGTGTATGCACACATACAAGTAAATATATGTAATTTAAAAATTTAAGCTGGGCGGTGGTGATGCATGCCTTTAATCCCAGCACATGAGAGGCAGAGGCAGGTGGATTTCTGAGTTCGCGGCCAGCCTGGTCTACAGAGTGAGTTCCAGGACAGCCGGGGCTACACAGAGAAACTCTGTCTCAAACAAAACAAAACAAAACAAAAAAATTAAAAGTTAGAATTAAAATACTGGACAATAAATAAAAGGGAGGTAATCAAAATTAAAGACTTCCAAGGCCCTTGTATTATTGTAGGGGAGAGAAGGTTACAGGTTGGCTAACTGAACCTTTAAGTACTTGTTAAGCTTTCAAGAATATCTCTGACAGGATGATGATGACGATGATGATGATGATGATGATGTGTGTGTGTGTGTGATGTTGGGATGGGGCAGTAGAGTAATCTATGTGTAATTTGAGGGAGGAGGAATTTGAATGGCCTATAACAGTGAACAGATACAAGGGTGACTGCATGGTGCCATCCCTCCCACTGGGTCTATCGCCTAGATTAGAGAGAACTGCATATGGTGACGTCATACAGTCTCAGGGTCACTGCAATGTGGGCACCTCTCTAGGAATCCAATACAAGGTCAGGAGACCCAAGCAAGGCTGACTGTGGAGGTCGGGCCACTCATGGGGAGGGGTACAGACTGCACTGGCGGTTTCACTAGAGAGATTATAGGTGATAACACAGAGAAAACAACGCAGCCGGCACAGTCTCAGGGTTCTAATTAATTCGACCGAAACATGGCTGGGGTCTCCTAGTATGACATACCCTGATAGAGGACATGGTGACTCTCTCAGGGGCCTCGATATTGTACCATACACATAAGCTGTTCCGGTTCTGAGCGACCAGCACATCACTCCCAGGAACCCACTGCACGTAGGAGCAGAAGTTGAGGATCATTGTCTTAGAGCAGCTTTCGATATCGTACAGATGCAGCTGGAGGAGGGAGACATCGAGTTAAAGGAGGCGTGACGACATCACCTGGTTTTGCCCATTTTCCTAGTGGTAAAATGAGTTTCCAGCCCCTGGAGTTTACTCTAAGTATATCCTAACTCTGGCCAAGGCTGAGAAGACCAAACGAGCTAAGGCCTACAGTCAAGGTGTGGCCAGGTGAAGATCAGACTTTTATTCTTAGAGGAAGCCAGGAGCAGACTAAAGAGGCTCCCAGACAAAACTAAATGAGCAGACAATTCACAGTGGTTCCTTCACTGAAATGGACAATCTCAAGAAAGGCTGACCTCTTCGGTGATGCCATTTGACAAAAGACTATGTAAGGGCCAGGTGGCAATGCCTGGCAACAGCTTATTTCACACCCTCTGGACCAACCTATGCCTAAGGCCCAAATAACCCTTCTCACACGAAGTTTCCGGTCTCTGAAGAGAAGCTTGTGTCCAGTCTCGTTAAGTTCCAGCCAATCCACACGGCTTTCATGACTGATAGTACCAATGTTGTAGCCACCAATCAGGTCCACTGCAAAGAATGTAAGAACGGTGACTCCAGCCATGTGGAAGGCTGCAGTTGGTCTGCACAACTCTGGTCTTAAAATCATGCTGGACTTTAAAAACATTTCATCAGTCCAGGGCTATCAGTGGGGACTGCAAAAACCAATACAGAACATTTTTTTTTTAGAATACTTCAAAAACTGGGTCTTGCCACATGGTATTTATTCCAAGTCTATAGTCCCAGAACTTAGGAGGTGAAGGCTGTAAGATCACTTCAAAGCCAGTCCCAGAGCAAGTGTGAGTCTAGCCCAGGCTAGATGCAGCCACAGACACAAAGACACATCCAAGAAAGTTAAGAAACTTGTCTAGAATCACAGACCATTTTACTGACTTTGCAGCTAACTAAAAGGTCTTATGGAGGTACACAGTTATCATCCCAACCATCAGAAAGCTGAGGCACAAAGAGAGGGACTTTGCAGCCTGCCCCTTCTATGTAGGTCAGTTCCAGCTACCTCGTCTGACCCTGACGTGTAACAAGTTGAAAACAGTTGAGTGTGGTCTTGAGTTCCAGAGATAACCGGTGACTGAAACGGCCTTGGTGAGGTCATACTCCAAGGAACCACCTGAGCGATGGAGTGCTCAGGGTGAGACACCTCAAAGAGTGGAGGGGCCCAGAGAGAGATGGGGGAAGGGAGCCTCTCAGTCAGCCAGGCTCAGCGAGCTCCGAGGCTCACACGCAGATTCCAGCAAAGGCCTAGTCAGGAAGGTGACCCACCAGAGGCCAGCCAGAGCGCAGGCTGATAATGAGGAGGAGTCTTAACTTTGGAGACATAGAGATTATGACAGCTGGCATTGAGACTCCTATCTGTAATCCCAGTACTCAAGGGTCTGAGGCAGGAGGATCAGGGATTCAAAGTAAATCTGGGCTACTTGAGACTCTGTCTTAAAACACCAAACCACAAAACAAAATACAACCAAAACTAAGCCAAACCAAGCCATGTTATAATAGCAAGGCTCTGTGAACCGTGAAATTATGCACAAAACTTTATGTATTGCAGTTTTTTTCCAGGGGAAAATGTCAATAATTTCCATTATATTTAAAGGGACTAGTCACTTGGACAACTGACAAATTCTCTCTCTCTCTCTTTCTCTCTCTCTGTGTGCGTGTGCGTGTGTGTGTGTGTGTGTGTGTGTGTGTGTGTGTGTGTGTGTGTGTGTGTGTGGTGAATGGACTTCAGAGTGAATGGACTAGTCTGAAGTCATAGTTTGTCATGGCCACTAGAGTCTTAGGGCTCTTGGCCTATATATATCATTTCCACTGCAGATACCTGCATTTCTGAGCTCAGATGTGAAATGCAATATTCATGAAATATGAAACTATCTTAAGAAGAAGCCCATATGTGTATGAAATTGTCATTTATGACAGGGATGGCATAACAAACCAGTGGGTAAATGGTTAAACAGATGGAAGAAATAAAGTTAAAACCTACATCAAATATAAAAATAAAGTCCAGATGGAAAGCAGAACTTAAGAATGTTAAAATATAGGAGGGCATAGGGGAAAAGTTCTTAAACAAGACCTCAGCCGGGTGGTGGCGGCACACACCTTTAATCCCAGCATTTGTGAGTGGGAGGCAGAGACAGGCGGATTTCTGAGTTCGAGGCCAGCATGGTCTACAGAGTTCTAGGACAGCCAGAGCTACACAGAGAAACCTTGTCTCAAAAAAGGCAAAAAGCAAAAAAACAAAAAACAAAAAACAAAACAAAACCCAAAAAACAAAACAAAACCAAACAAAAACAAAAACAAAACAAACAAAAAACCAAGAGCTCAGATTCAGCAGTGCTGTTACTGTCACATCGGCAGTACTGGCGCCTGAACCCAGGGTCTGCTCCCTTCTCTACCACCAAGCTACAGCTAGTTCAACCTCAATTGTTTTTTAATTAAAAATATTTTTCCGGCCTAGTCAACAGAGTGAGTTCCAGGACAGCCAAGGTTACACAGAGAAACCCTGTCTCAAAAAACAAAAACAAGAACAACATTAAATTACTGTTATTTACTTAGTTTTAATTTTTGAGGCACATATTAAAGTGTGGAAGCGGGAAGTCGGCTTGCAGAAGTCAGGTCTCTCCATCTCAAGCCCTCAGGCATGGTGCTAAGCACCTGCAGCCCTGAGTCCACTCGACGGCCCCTATTTAATGTTTAAAGGTGCTGATGCAGGGCTGAGGTTTGACCCCTTAGGCCCACATGGAGGAAGGAGAGAACCCACTGCTTCAGGTTGCCCTTTGACCTCCACTTGAGTACCATGCATGTATGTCTCCCCCAAGCCCAATGCACAAATAAGTAAAATAGCATGTTAAAATGTCTGAATACTAAAGATGCTGAAAAGAGAATGGCTTAAAATCTGCAATGTAGGTAACCATCAGAGGCCACACACACACTCACACGCACACGCACATACACGTGTATATATATAAAGACCTTCACATCTCTGACAGATGACTTTCACAACGTGTACGGGATGAGGACTGTAATTCAGAAGAAGACATCTGAGTGGCAATATGAAATGCAGGAACATTTCACACACCAGGTAATCAAGACTTGGAGAGAGTTCGAGAGGAACAGAAGCTGGTCAACCATTGTGGCGAGCAGGGGGAAATACTCAGTGAAGGTGAAAACACAGTTCTTCTACGATCCAGCAACTCCACTCTAAGCACAGACCCAGAGCGCAGCATTACCTCCAAAAGCACCAGGCATGCACATGGTACACACATACTCACATGTGTGGGCAGAACAGCCATACATATAAAATAGAAATAAATCTTTTAAAACTTAATGCTTTAAATGTCATGAGTAAGATATGAAGCAAAAGACTGGGTGTAAATATGACAAAATGTCATGATTTGGCAGAATGAGGCATGGGTAAGCAAGTTTTAATAATATGTCATGACTATCAAGAGTTGGAATTTACTAAACGATTTTGCATCAGGCAAGGATCTAAGTGCTTCTGTCTGAGGCAGGTACTGACTTTGTTCCCACGGTATGAGAAAAGCTAAGGAAGTTCGGTAAACTCACAGCAAGTGCAGACGGGCTGGGTGGGGGTGGGGGTGGCTGAGCAGAGCCCCACTCTTACAGCCATGCTGTGTGTGCATGCACACGTCTATACTTTTCTGGAGGGCGCTATGCTATTCTTTTTTTTTTTTTTTTTGGATTTGGTTTTTTCAAGACAGGGTTTCTCTGTATAGCCCTGGCTGTCCTGGAACTCACTTTGTAGACCAGGCTGGCCTCGAACTCAGAAATCGGCCTGCCTCTGCCTCCCAGAGTGCTGGGATTACAGGCGTGTGCCACCACCACCCGGCTCTGCTATGCTTTTCTTGATGCCTGTAACATTTGGTGGTAAAAGTGATAGAGATTTATAAATGAAATCCTTATGGAATGCAAATTAAGTTTCTAGTGTTACTAGTTGCTAATAAGGGATTTTAAAAATTGATGGCCCTTCTAGTTCTAAAAAGTCTATGATTTATTTGATCATATCTAAGCAGGAAAATTCCTGCAGCTGCTGATTGCTCTCTGCTGTTCATGACTTGCTGGCCCTGAGATAAATGCTCAGAGAACATGGTAATTATAAGGTTCAGGGTGCAGCACAGGTATCTGGGTTGGTATTAAAGTTACAAGAGCATCTTACCTATAGCAATTGTCTTAATGTCAACAAGATAAGCCAATTTCTTATTGTCTTCCATTCCTCGCTGGCAGCGCTCATTGATACGGACGCTGCAATGTGAAGGTCGTGGTAAGGTAAAGGCTCAGCCGGGGTTGTACTGGGGTGGGGGTGGGGGGTCTGAGTACTGTGTGGATGAAGTTTCAGACTCATCTGGGGGCAATCCAAACACAGTTTAGACAATCAAAAGGATTTCTCCAGCCTTCAAGGCTCCAGAGAACCCAGTAAAGTCACCTGATGAGGTGAGGGTTCATGAACTCGGTGCGCACAGAACCCAACGAGTCGTTACTTCCATATTCCACCAGGGTCAGCTCTCCAGCATTGAAGATCATGCATACCTAGAGGAGAAAGGGAGGGAGGGAGCCATGGAGAGGTAGGGTAGCTTAGGCTGACTTCTCTCCTCCTGTTTGACCCCCCCACCCTCTACCTGCTATCTCCCCCCCACCCCCCACTCAGCCTTATAACTAGGAGCTAGGATGGTGTTTACGGAAATGTTGGTGGGGGCTGGGTTCTACTCACGTTCTCATTTTCAAAGAAATATTTCTCATTGCCACCAGATCCCTGCCAGGCTATCTGCAAAGTGAGGAGAAAACACCAGAGACAATGTAGACAATTACCCAAGACAAGGCTGGAAGGGTGTCACTGGGAAGGAAGAGACCTTATCCAGAAAGGCTTTGGTATCACACAAAAGACACTCTGTAACAGATCCTTGCCCTGAGTCCTACATTTTCAAGAGGCGGCTGTGTAATAACAGCCCAACTATAGAAATTCATACTCCAGGACCTCTTACTTCTTGAAACAAGGTCACCAACATCAGAATGTCAGGGCCTCTTTTGTGGATCTTATTTCTTGGGGTCCTGGTGTCCTCAGAATTAGACAAGACATCCCAGTACCCAGTCTTTTTTTTTTTTTAAGATTTATATATTTTATTTATATGAGTATGCTGTAGCTGTCTTCAGACACACCAGAAGAGAGCATCGGATCCCATTACAGATGGTTGCGAGCAACCATGTGGTTGCTGGGATTTGAACTCAGGACTCTGGAAGAGCAGTCGGTGCTCTTAACTGCTGAGCCATCTCTCCAGCCTCCCCCCTCCCCCATTACCCAGTCTTTCATCCTCGGTCCTCACCTCACTGAGGCGATTCGTGTTCAGGTCTCCCAGTAGCAGCGTGTCTGATGTGTGAGCCACCAAGTAACGCTCCTTTCCCAGGATTTTCACCTCTTCTACTTCATAGCCGTAGTGTGACTTGAGCACCACCCTGGTCCCCGAAGACAGGTTCTTCACAATCACCTGGTAAGGGACAAGTCTGAGCCCTTCAGCCTTTCCCGGCACAGAAGAGGAGTAAAGGTGCTTGGCCCTCACACACCTCCAGGAAGCTGAACACAGCCAATGCCTGCATCCATGCACACGTGGCTGGGATGCTGGTGATGAAGGCAACGCCTTACAGTCCCATGGGGATTCGCTACCTAGGAAGTACTTCCCAGCCCCGCTTCTGCTATCCATGATACATTTGATTCTCAAAGCTCTACTGAATCACACCAATCTCTCCCTTTGTTTCCACAGTTCTTAGTACAAATCTCTCTACCTATCAAGACAGACTACTGTATAATAATAATTAATAACAATTTACATTAATTGATGTTATTAAACATAATAATAAATAATTGTTATTTATTATTATTTTGGGTTTTTAAGAGAGTCTCCCTATGTGCCAAAGATGACCTCCAACTGGCCATTCTCCTGCCTCAGCCTCCTGAGTGCTAAGATTTTCTTCTTCTTTAGCTGTTGCAGTAAGTTGCAGAGCAACCTACAACATTCAACTTCTGCTTTGTTTTTGTGTTTGAGACAAGGTCTTACTATATAGGCCCGATTGGCCTGGAACTTGCTATATGTAGATCAGGCTGGCCTGAGACTCGTGGGCCTCACGCCTTGTTTGTTTGTTTGTTTAAGATTTGTGTGGGTATGAGCAAAGGTGAGAGCATGCAAAGGTAAAGGAACAAATCACAGGCAAGGAAGGGAAGGGCTGAGGGAGCGTGAGACACACACCTCTGAGACAACAGGGTCTCAGAGCTTTATGGCCCTTTGCAATCCTGCCTATGAAGGCTTCTTGTGGGCAGCACTGGTGTAGACAGCGTTCACCAGAAAGATAACCCAATTCCTGTACACTAGAGCTTGGTGCTGGAACAGCTATGTAGCAAGAGAGTTGCCAGGGAGTGACCCTGACACATTCTGTTCCCCACAACAGCTCTGTCACAGGGATGAAGGTTAAAGTTGAGACTGTGGCTGTTGCCAGCAGGTGGGAAAACATTACGCAGATGAAGGAGCTTGGGAGATCTCCGCGTGCTCGGCCGTGGCTGCTCACCTGGCTAGGGCCCACATAGGTCAGCTCGAACTTGTTCTTGTAAATGCTCCTTCGGAGGCAGCAGTCAAACTGCTCCACCCCACCACAGAGTGTTCCCTGAGGGAGAGGGACAGCATGAGAGGCAACGCATGGTGCTCTGGCACGGGGAAGACACCCCCAAGACCCCAAACCTCAGTGTCACAGTCTAGAGACCAGTGGCCAGCAGAAGGGCAAGCAGGCTTTGGACCTATCAGAATCAAAAAGGTAGTGACCCTAAGACCCACAGGCATCACATGTGGGTCAGATAGAGAGGGAGAAATTGGGCTGGCCTGTAAAACTGTCCCTTGGGGCCTCCAATGGGTACGCTTCCCTTTCTTGCCTTTAACAGCAGATTTTTAGGTTGACGTCACAAGGCAATTTGGGCTTCACTAGTGTCACAGTGGAGTGCCCTGGCATAAGGAGTATTTTATTCTAGTTTGGAGACCATCACCAATACAGAAAGGGGTTACAGACACACCGCACAGAGTCGTGAGCCATCCCGCTTCCAGGCCAAGGCGGTGACTGTGTATAAGTTGGCAATCTCCTTGGGCTTCGCCTCTTCCCAAATGCTTCTTCGAGGACTCCAGTTGAACACCCGAAGTCTAGAAAGGTTTGTGGCTTTTAGAGGAGATGGGGGTGGAGCAAGAGAGTGAAGATAAGTAACGAAAGGCAAGCAGCCTCTTTCTACCAGAAAGGGAAACAAAGGAAAACAACAGGCCAGTGAGGCGGGCCTCGGGTCAGCCCAGCAGCAAAGGGCAAAATGGTTCAAAGGGAGTTTAGAAAGTCACAGCAAAAAAAAGACACAAAAGGACAGAAGTGGAGAAAACAGGACAAACAGAAAAGGATGAGCTGCCAGCAATGTAGGCAGAGGAAGAGTGCGGTGTGGGAGCTAAGCAGAGCACAGAGATGCACGAGGCTGAGAGACACAAAGGCCCGTCAGAGTGGAACCCGGATCTGAGCTGCTCATCTGCGAGTCATTCGTTATTCCCTTATTTTCCAAACAGTGGCTATAATCACATTCCAGATGCCAGCGTAGGCACCGGGGTAAAAAGAGGACTGCTCAGCCTTCTTCTCAAGGCCCCTCAAAACGAAGCAACAACTATGGTATTCGGGATAAACTCAGTCCGAAGGAGACTTCACGGGAACATGAAGAATCTCTGAATTCTGCCATGGGACCGCAGTCTGAGCAGCACCCTGCACTCTGATGCCACCAACGTGCCAATGGATGACAATCTGAGAATCCTTTTCAACAGACATTGCTCTGTCCAGGCTCCCACTGCGGTTGACAATGACTTGCCTAGCACAGTTCACAGAGAAGGAAGGTAGAGGATGCACCTGGACAGGGGACCTACCTGTCATAACTTCCCAGCACCACAGACTGGCCTCCAGGACTTGCAGCAGCTGTGGTGAACTCCCGCTCCTGAGGGTCACGGCTATAGTCGAAAGTCTGTAGCACATGGCCTTCCTTTCCATAGGCCACAATCCTCCGATCACAGCCGGCAGCCACAATGCTGTTGGTGGCCCAGGCCAAGGCATAGGGTGGGCATGGATGGTTAACCAACTTCCCCTGAGACACAACATTTCAGTTTCACTTTGAGGATGACATCTTAGAAATTCCTCAGCCCTAGCGACTGAGCCACACATTCTTGACTGACCATAGCACTCTACAGGAAAAAAAAAACAAAACCTTTCCTGTCTACAAATCCCTCCCCCCCCACACACACACCCTAATTCTAAATACTTAGCAAATTATGCTCTGTACGTAATATAAACATACACACATACAAGTTATACACACTTGTTGGCGTTGTACTCTAAAGAAATTGCAACATAAAACATCTGTATGAGAAGAACTTCAGGTCTCTGAAGAAGGAAATGGAAGAAGACCACAGAAAATGGAAAAATCTTCCATGCTCATGGATTGGCAGGATTAATATAGTTAAAATGGCCATCTTGCCAAAAGCAATGTACAGATTCAACATATTTAATTTTTAATAAAATATTTTATTATTTAAAAAAAAAAAAGAAATTGCAACATAGTGGTGTGTTAAGAGATCTCGGGTATATTCTAGTGAGGCTACCCAAAGGGAGAAAGCACACAGTAACCAACACTGTCTATGTCCAAGAGAACATATGGCTTCTTTTTCAAGGAGGGCTATGCCTAACTAATTACACAGGTAACTCACAATGCAAATGATTTACACAGTACTGAATTATACCGAGTAAAACATGAAAGTTTCTTTTTACACCTATCTTTTCTTTTTTCAAAGAAACTCTTTGTTTTATTTATTTGTATGTGTTTGTGTGTATGCGTGTTCATGCCTGAGTGCATTGTGTGTGTGCACTGCATGTGTGCAGTGCGCCTGTGTACACATGGGTGAAGGACAGAAGATAACTCGCAGAAGTCCCTTCTCTCCTTGCACTACATGGGTCCTGTCAGGTTTGGCACCAGGCACCTTTATCTGCTGAGCTATCTCGATAGCCTGTTCCCCCCCCCATGCATTTGTATATATATATGTGTGTTACATAAATATGTATATATACACACATATTTGTATGTATATATATATATATTTACATAAATGGAAATAGTTTTCACTTTTTGTCCCTCTTTGAGTCTTTACTTCCCTCTCTCAAGGTCCCATCCACCCACTCCTCGCTATAAATAGTAAGCTCTGGCCTCCTAAACACAAATCTCAGTGGTGGCATCCAAATGCTTCTCTCTATGATCCTATTCTTCCAGCCTCCCCACCCCCATAGCTCTGTCGAGGTGCTTAGGCATGCAGCCCCCCTCATACCCCACCCCCTTGAGGGCTCCTGGAATGTCTACCCTGCCCCACAGGATACTTTAAGCATACCTGTGACTCTCCAGAGCCGTCATCATCGAAGAAATATCTGACGATGGTGCCGTCTGCGTGGCCTGAGAGTATTCCTTTCCCAGAGCAGCTGAAGAGCAGAGGCAAAGAGGCAGACACAGAGAGAGAGACCGTTACCTTGCTGACAAAGGCTCCTTTCTGGTCTTGACAGTTCCAAGTGTTACTTTTGGAACTCACTTGGTTGTCAGTGCTACCACGTAAGAGTCTGTCCCATAGATAGTAGATGACTTGTTAGTTTTAGTGTTTGCTAAGCGAACCTGAAAAAAAAAATCAAAGAATACACACAAGTCTGGCTAGACTTCTTTCAATCTCACCCAGGCCCTGAGAAACAAAGGCAAAACCCCAACATGAACAAAACTGGTCCTCATGCACTGGTGCAGTGGCCACTTGGGCTCTGGAGGAAAGGATGAGCCCTGCAGCCCAGAGCCCCCCCCCCCCCCCCGCCCCCCAGGACCATTATCCCCACCTAACGCCTGCCCTTCCTTTCCCTCCCCTCCTTTACCTTGCCCTCAGCCAGTCCAAAGACAATGATGTACTCCGCAGGCCACTGCAGACAAGTGACAGCACTCTGTATGCAGAAGGGTACAAGGATAACCAGCCTGTGAGGATTAGCAGTTCTACGACAACCCGACAACCCGACACCCACCACAGTCAGCCCCCTAGTCTTCTACAGGGGGTGTCTGAGAGGAGGGAACACAGCTAGGCTCTCTTTAGTAGGTGACAATGAGCAGCCAGGTGATGCCATCCTTCAGCAGCTCAGACACTTCAGACATTAGCAAAGGCGACTCCTGGTTACATGCACGAGCACACAGACTCCGGACTTTACCGTCTGGATGAACTTGTTGCAGATGACCTTCTTGTCTCCCCTGCCAAGCAAAAGGAAAGGAAGCTGCCTAAAATCACAGCCCCACACTGATGCTGATGGAGAAGACAGGACACCTTTCCTGGCCCACTGGGGTTCCTATCCTTCTGTGGGAGGTCTGATGGAGGTGTGAGTGGGTGCCCAAGAAGCCCTGGAGCCACACCAAAGACAGCCCCACACTGGCTCTTGGGACCCCTCTGACCTCCCCCTCACTCCTCCATGGATGGGACTGATGGACACGTCGGGTGGGTAAAGGCATGGACACAGCAGACTCTAGAAAGTCTCTGCCTCCCACACCTGATCCCGGGACCAATCAACCCCTCCCCTCCCCCACCGATCCTACCCCAATGAGGCATTTCTCATGTGGGCACCAATTCCCCATCCCTTCCCCAGCCAGGAGTTTCTCATGCCTAAGTCTTCTTTTGCAGGCCACCCACCACCCACATCTGTCCTCACCAATCTTCTCCAATCTTGTAGACATAGATGATGTTGTCAGTCTGTCCTATGGCAATTTTTGTGGAATCAGGAGAGAACGCCATGCCCTTCACCATGTAGCTCTTCCTGCCGTACTAGGAATCAAAACAAAATTGATAAAATAAATAGAAATATAAATGAAAGAGAAAAGAACATATACGCATGTCCCGACAGACCCTGAAAATTCATACTGAGAAAAGGGGTAGATCATTGCCCAAGCCCAGGGCTAGAAGGCAGATTACAAAGTTTCCTAGGGTGACAGGTTAGGGCACAAGGCATGCGCAGGAGTCCTCTCCACCTTCATGTCAGCTGGTTTGGTGGAAAACTTGTCTCTCCGCTCCCCATGTTCATCATACAGCAGTACCACTCGGTCCACTGTGCAGACAGCAAATTTAGCGTTGTTCTGGGACCAGGCCATGCATGTCACCTTGGCAGCTCCATCCTGCAGAGGTAAAGAATTAATGTAACCACAGTGCTGCTCTACAATGCACAAAGCATTTCCGGTCTCATCAGCCGTGTGACTGATGTGACTGGCGTGACTTTGCTTTACATTCTTCTTGTCACAGTGCTTCCCTCAAAATGAAACAAAATAAAAAGGAAATGGTTTGTTTGTATACCTGGAATGTACAAGCAGCATTCTCTAGAGCTTTGTGTAACCCAGATTAGCCCCAGGTTCACTCTATAGCCAAGGGTGACATGACCTTCTGACCCCAGGACCACCTCTCCTGAGTGCTAGGATTCAAGGCCTGCTCCATCATGTTTAGTTTATGCCATGCTGGGGAAGGGCTTCACTCAAGCCAACCAGACACCGTCCCTACCAACTCACCTCCTGAGCCCCTAAGACCTGAGACTCATGATACAAATGGAAGGCGTCAGCTGTTCCAAAAGCAACGGCCCCTGTTCCCTCATCTCTCAAGTCTGCTACTGAAAAAAATCAATTCAGCTGACAAATGTTCATCTTTATAGCTACTCATTCAATTAATGTTTTCAAGCATTTCATCAAGAAAGGCACTTGGCCAGGAGCTGACAAAGAGCAAAACCTAGAACCTACCCGGGGACCTAATAAGATGCTACGAAATTGGAAAGGTCCCATAAGAAGAAAATGTTCTGAGTGCAGGAACGATTCAGAGAAGCCCAAGTCAATTTTATGCTTAAATGAAGACTAAACTCTGAAGGATGGATACTGCTGAGAGGTGAATTACTTGGGATGCAGTGGACAGCTCAGGGAAGTCAAGGACCTGCAGTTTAAGGGAGCCAAGGGTTTGTACATGAGTAGAGGGAGGGCAGGAAGCACAGAGGGGACCAGCCCCAGAGAAGCCTTTGAAGGGAAGGATGGGGAGACAGGGGAGGGGCTCTGAACAAAGAGCAGCATAACTGGAGCTGAGACTTGTTTAGCTGAGATCGGAAACAAGGCCTCTTTCCTGCTTTAAGTGCCCACGTTTCAAAAGTTTGGAGTTAAAAGTGACTCCTGCAAAGGCTGACGGATAGCCCATTTGGAGGAGTGCTCCACTGGCACCTCAAAAAGCTAAGTAAACAGGCAAAAGAATACGGGAGTGACAGGTGTGGTGGCATGCGCCTGTAATCCCAGCACCTAGGGCTGAAGGCAGGAAGATCAGATGTGTAAGGTCTTCCTCAGCTACACAGCAAGCTTGAAGACAGCCTGGGCTATATGGTCTTAAATAAAAAAATCAAAGGAGAAAATAAGTGACCACCACCCAGTGACATCATTCTTCCTGTTTGTCCCTCACTGCACCAGTGGGGTCCCCTCAGGCTCTGCCACTAAAGGTTTCTGTTCTTGAAATGAATTTGGCTCCTACTTCAAATGTCTGATTAGCCACTTGGGCTACTGGAGGTCTGGCTTTACACACTTTTACTTCCCATACCTCTCCCAAATACACCCAAAGCCTGAAGGGAAAAGGATCATCGCACCCAAATCCCCAAACCAGAGCCGGAAAACAGTCACAGCCTTACCAGTCAGGACCCAACATTCACTACAGTGAATGGGGCAGAGGGGAGCAGGCGCCTCGCCAGCTTTGACCGCCTCCTTCCTAGGCTGAGTCCACCCCGGGCATCTGTCCAGCTGCACCATGACAGCATCTTTTTCTTTTAAGAGACCAAAGGGTTCTATTGCCAATTTTCCCATTAGGGTATTTTGAAATTACAGATTACAGTACCAGTTTATCCTGCAAAGAGTACAACTTTTTATTGTTCTACCCCTGAGCTAGGGCTCCATCCGCCACTGTCTGCAAACACTTCTGAGTTCCGCAGTCACTGAGTTCTCCTCTCTCTACAATAAGTGCCCTGACTGACTGTCATGTGGATTAGGTGAAACGGAACTGGGCAGGCATTTTCATAAATGCTTGACACCCATTAACTACCACATCTCATAACTCCGAGGTAGAAGCTACTATTATTCCCATTTTACATATGGAGAAAATGAGGCATTGAGAATCAAGAAACTTGCTCAGGTTTATATATACAGTTTTTAGATGGCAGATGCAATATTTCAATCCATGTATGTTTGGCTACATAAGCTGTAATTCTAATGTCTTTAATTATGCTGTTGTGGCATATATATTAATGACTTAATTCTACCATATATTATATTTAGAATTGTTTTTTGAGACAGGATCTCTCTATGTAGCCCTAGAACTCACTTTGTCAAACAGACTAGCATCAGACTTACAGAAATCTGCCAGTCCCTGCTCCCGAGTGTTTGGACTTAAGCCATGAACCATCATGCCTGGATACACTTTTTTTCTTTTTTTAAAAGAAGGTCTTGCTATGTATTCAGACTGGCTTTGAGCTCACAGCAGTCCTCCTGCCTCAGCCTCCCAAGTTCTACGATTATAGGCATGTAACAGTACAATCAGGTAAGGAACTTTTTTTTTTTTTTTTGTGCTAGGGACTAATATAAGGGCTCACACATGCTGAGTGTGTGCGCTACCGCTAGCAACATCTGGAAATTGCATACTTGCTTTGTATGTAGGTCCATACGTCTGTTTGTGTATGTCGGGGACTGGGGGGTGTTATATGTGTCTATGTGTGCAAGTAGAGGTCAACATCAAGTGGTCTGACAATCATTCTCCGCCTTACATTTTTAAAGACAGAGTCTGTCATTGAACGGAAAGCTCATGAATTCTGCTAGACTGGAGGTCTAGGACTAGAACTCTAGAGCCCCACCTGTCTGCCTTCGCACCACTGAGATTACAGATGTGACTGGCTTTGAAGAGGATGCTGGAGATCTGAACTCAGTTTCTCACACTGGTGTTGAGTCATTTCCCCCATAGCCAGCCTTCTTATCTCTGTTGCGTTAGCTTGTCCTTTCAGTTGGGAACGCCCTTCTCTCGTCAGTCATCCCTCTCAAGGCTTTCCAGTTTATAATGCTCTTTAAAACGTTTTCCTTACATTTTGGGTGGGGTGGGACATATCAGAGGAACACTTACACAAGCTGCTTCTTTTCTTCCACTGTGTGGGTCACAGGGCTCAAACTCAGGTGGTCAAGCTTAGCGGCAAGTACCTTAGCCAGTGAGCCACCTCACCACCCTATTCTTTTCCTTCCTTCCATCCTTCCTTCCTTCCTTCCTTCCTTCCTTCCTTCTTCCCCCCTCTCCCCCCCCCCCCCCAGTTAGAGTCTCATGTAACTCAGGCTGGCCTTGAACTCTCCACATAGCTAAGAATGGCCTTGCCCTCCTGACCCTCCTACCTCCACAATTGCTGAGATTACTAGCCTGTGCCACTCAGGCTTATAAGGTTCTGTCCTGTGTGCAACTTAACTTTCTCCTGAGTCACTTACAGTTGCTCTCACTGCGACTTTTCTTTACCAGATGAAGAAGCTACTGATAGAATGATTGCATATGGTGAGAGCTAAAGCCAGAGATACCATTTGGTCAAGTCAGTGTCGGAACTAAGTTAAGACACGGAGTCTGTCCTGTTCACTTCCAAACCCAATCTTTGTTTATGTTTCTGGGCTCCTCCCCCAGTGCCCACCCAGCCTCTTCTGCATCTCAGGAGACACACTTTCATAATCCAAAGAGGGTTCAGCTTCCGCTATACCTTTTTAAGGGCTTATATCTAAAGTGCTCATTTCACCCTGTGTAGCGTTATGATCGCTGTCTATATATGCGCCTCTCCCTCCAAAAAGAGCCTTGACGTAATGCGTGCGGGTGGATTTGATCCCGGAGAGCCTGCACTTGGGGCCTGGCACTCAACTGGTGTGATGCAATGAAAACTTATAATCCTTAGCGATGCATGTCGCCTGCTGAAAGCTTTCACAATCTTCTGCACAAAGTAGACGTTCAAAATATGAACTTCTCTCTCTCTCTCTCTCTCTCTCTCTCTCTCTCTCTCTCTCTCTCTCTCTCTCTCTCTCTCTCTCTCCTCTCTCTCTCTCTCTCCCCTCTCTCTCTCTCTCTCTCTCTCTCTCTCTCTGTTTTTTCTTTTTGAACGCCTGTTGGCCGGGGAATGGGAGAGGCACGGGATTCCTCACCTGAGGGCTCAGCAGGGTCCTCAGGTGCTTCAACTGCATGACGCACACCGGTCTCGGATGCTCGTTGACCGAGACAACTCCCGCGGTTACCTGGACAACCTGCCAAGCATCGGTGGCGCTAGCCTCTGACGCACAGGCAACGTGTGTGCGACACACGTCATAAGGTCACGTAGTGGGTTCGCGACGGTGTCGACAGGACGTGCGCAAGCGCAGTGAGTCCTAGAGCGTGTTGTGGAATTCTGTCAGCGACCAATCCCGTAGCTGCATGCAAACCTAAAGCAAAGCTCCGCCCACAAGCCTTTCTGTCTCTCCGGATTCTACAGCACCAAATCCTTACTTTTTCTTATCGTCTTACCCGGCTAGGTGTGCTTTCGTTGCTTAAACTCTGGCGGAAAGCAAGGCAGGTGCTAGGAGAGGCGAAAGACAATTCGCAGAGCTGAAACCTTCGCGTCCCCCGCGGGAGGCCACGCAATACTGATAGGTCAAAGCAATACAGTGGAAGCCCAAGGATATACCTGGTACTGTGTTTGAATTGAGCAGCGGTACAGACCCATTTTACCCTACAGGAGGCAGATTTAAGGGGTTACTGCCCGAAGTTAAAACAGCTAGTAAAGGGCAGAACCGGGATTCAACCCACAGCTAATAACCTTTTAATTCCCTGTAAGAAGACTCAACTCTCCTCAACTCACTGTCTCCATGCCCAACTTTCTCTGCCCTGTAACACAGTCTCAGGAAATTATCCAGGATTTGGGGGATATATTGGAAACACTGGCTGAGGAAAGAAAAGGCATCCTGTTTGGTCATCGAGTAAACGATGAGTTCAAACCAGATTGCTGAAATCCAGATGTCTCTATGGTCAGTGCAGGAGACTGACCAGAGCTCAGTGCCCCCCCCCCCCCAGCTTAATGCTGCATGATACGTGGGCTTGGAGATTGGTTAAGCAGAAAAGATACCATCTTCTTTGTTCGATTGGGATCCTTACAACAAATTTTGGTCTCGTTTCTTCCAATACATCAAGAGACCAAATGAAATGCAGAAACGTTATCCATAGGTCTTCTCTAAATGATCCAAGGTTGGCAAGCACTATACTCCCCTAAAAGCATAGCATATGCTCACCAGACAAATGCTGGGTCCAAAGCCTTGAGCACACAGCTGTTGCCAATGGCAACGAGTACTTCTTTTCCTGCCACCACATTCCTCTGGAAAATTAAGAACCAGTAGAGGACAGGTTCCATTTTTTTTTCCACAGGTAACAAATAGGCCCCAAAACTCAAATTATAATTTTTTTGATAGGGGTATCCAAACCCCTCAGCTTTATTTCTAGAATCCTCTGGATATGTTAGAGTATAAATATAAACTCATTTATGGATTACAATTATTATTAACTTGGAATGAACAAAGACATAGATGAAGAAGAAAACAAGGACGAGGCACTGGAGTGCCCGGGGTGAGGACACATGGCACCAAGGGCACATTAGTGGTGGCTGCTCTCCTGTCAGCTTCCAAGACAGCTTAGCCCTTCGGACCATTTCCCCAAAGTGAGTGCTGGAGTCAGAAGAGCGGGGAAGGGATTGGTTATACAACTCAACGGTGGGGCATTTGCTTTGTATGCACAAGGTCCTGAACAAAGTTTAAAAAAAAAATCTACTGGCCCTTTCATATGACATGGCCGGGTCTCCGTTGGTATGAAAACTGTGGCTTCTCATTTTCTCTCTTCTCATTCAGCAAAGACAAAGAAGGGAGGCCTCTGGCTTTCCATCCCCTTCCCTTTCGTTTTTATCCGCCCATCTTAGATGAGTACATTGATGCAAACATCTTATAATGACTCTGTCCTTTCAGGTTGGTGGAGGCGTGAGAAGAACTGACAAGGTGTAGAGATGTCTTCAGCATACCATGCAGTATACCAGACAGTTCCAGTTTGTCCAAGAACCTTTATTGGAAAAATGTCCCAGGGGTGAGGTCACCAGCAGCTGGAGGGGCTGCCAGGTGAGGGAGGAGCACCGGAGGCTCCGTGGAAGACGTTGGAATAGTGCAGTGCAGTGTCGGCCTCTAGGCCCAGATGGTTCTTCTCATTCACTGGAGGAGGGCAACGCGGACAGAAACATCCCTCTCTGAGGCCCAGAGGCAAGCTGTAGGGGCAGCTAGTGGGTGCCAATAGTCCTGATGCAGGTGACATGGGTCCCTATGCAGGACCTAGTGGGAGAGGGTTGGATAAGTGAGTCTCCCCTGGACCTGGGGGATGGCAGGAGATGCTCCATTTGATATCCACTCCCAGGTCCAGGGGTACAGAGTCTACCAGACCTACATTCTGGCCCTGCTCACAGTGGAAAGAGGATGGGTACCAGCCTGAGATTCTGGGAGCACACTGCCGTGTGGGAGTGTCCAGCAGATCACCATCCTAGGCTTCCCCACCCCACCCCACCCCCACGTAGTCATACAGTGCATCCTCTCTTCTGGTTCCTGTTCTTCATTCACTCAAACGTCAATGGTGTTGATGGATGGAGACTTTTTCTGTAAGAGAAAAATTACCCATCCTAAATTCCAGAAAGATAAATGTGCCACTCTTGCCTTCTGGACTCCTTCATCCCAGACATTCCGCGCGCGCGTGTGTGCACACACAGACACACACCCACCCACACACACACACAGATTATCCCTCTGCACCCAAATCCCCCTTCTCACACTCACTGGTCCCACATCACCTGTCTTGTCCCCACTGGCCTTCCCTGAGGACTCTGTTCTGGCCCCTTCCCCTTCTCCTTGGGGTTGTTGTTGGAGTCGTTGTCCTTGATGATGTCATACTGCCGGCAGAATAGCCCGATTACAGCTGAAAACAACAATACCATCAAGGTTCTTGAAGCCTTGCAGGGCACTGAGCTGTCCATGCAACTAGAGAATCCTTCATTTCCTGGCGCCCACGCAACCCTCATCTCTAGGCTTGCAGTAGCCTCTCTCCCCTCAGACTTATCCTGATTCCCTCCCTCCTTCCCACCGCCCCCTTTGCCTTTTTCCTCCCCTTTCTCAAGACAGATACCTTCACCACTTCCCACTCTCTCAGACCCAAGTCCCTGCTTTCCCACCCAGTACTTACCAGCCCACATGAGCAATACCACTACAATGATGACAACTTCCCCTGTCTGCAATGGTCGCTCTCCATCCAGACCCTCCACTGTAATATCACCTAAGAAGAGAGCCATTCTCTGGGTTACAAAGAACCCACTGAAGAGCTCTGTCACATACAGGAGGGAGATGCTGGAGGTTAGAGTCAGGCTGGGTCCATCATTACACTGAGCCTGGAGTTATGGGATGGCCCTGCTCAGGGAGAAGCCGTTGGTGGGTAGCATTTAGAGATCAAAGGGTGATTATAGAACTTTCTCAAATCAGGCTATGGCCAGTGTGATATGACTTTGGATAAAAGGATGCTTAAAAGCCCTTCCCCCAAAGGATTCATTAGCAGTGTCTGTATAGCTGGTTCCCTGCCCACCTGTTTTTCTTTCCTTCCCTGGCAGTAGAAGGAATTAAATCACCCTATTCTTCTGAGCTAGACAGTTGTCAGCCTTACGCAAGTAAACGAGAGGTTTAAAGCCAGGTAAAAAGCCACTAACACAGGCTCTTACCTGGGCTGGAGCTGTTGGAGGGCAGTCTGTCAGAACCCTTGAGAGTGCGGAAGTGCACACGGGGCCCTGGGGGGCTCTCTCCCCGGAGGCCAATGCTCCTGACCTGCACTGTGTAGTCACTGTCTTCAGCCAGGCCCCAAAGAGCGCAGGCCCTGGTGGTGGTGTTCACCTCTCTGATTACACGCTGCCCAGGGCCATTCTGTCGCTGCAGGGAGAGCAGAGAAGCCTAGCCCCGGTCCCTCGCCACCGGGCTTGACTCAGGACTCTGTAACATCCAAGCACTCAAAAGGAATAGAGCGGAGGAAACTGGAGGGATGATCAGAGATCCAAGGGCACAGGTTGGGGAAACAGGGTGATTCATACTTGCTGGGAAATGGAGTAGCCAATGACGATGTTGCCTTCTGGGACGTCCCAGGACACAGTGGCCGAGTTGGCTCTGAGATGAGTGACCGTCACATTCACAGGAGAGGGGGGTCGGTCTAGGGATGCCCGAGTGTTAACAGGTTAAGAGGTTTCACCTCCGCACTAGCTCTGACGGATCCCCCCCACCCATCCACCCCCGCGGGCATCCTCTTCACTCACCTGCTCGCACAAAACCCAGGTCACAGCTGACCAGCAGGAGGACCGTGGGACTCAGATATGGGGAAAGAGGCATCAAAGAAGCCATGGTTTCCACCGAGTTCGCTGGAGAGGCCAGAGGCATTCGCTTGACATCCAGGCGAGGATCCTAGAGGAGGCGGGAGCTGAGGGGTCAGGAGCTGCCCATAATTCAAGAGGGATGCAGCAGCTCGCCCAGGCTTCTCAGGGCCCAAAGCCCATTTCCCCCCCACCCCCGCTCCTTTCCCGCCTCCGCATAACCCCGGTGCCCACCCCAGCCCCCACCCGCGCGGTCTCATCAGCCCACACCCACCTCCCGGGTCCTCGCGGTCGGTCAGGCCTCGGGAGGCTGCTCGGTGCCCAGAGGGCGGCCCATCGCCAGACTGGCGCTGGCCCTACCCCATCCTGACACGGGCCCGCCAAGGCGGGCAGCGAAGGCTGAGCTGCGGGTAGAGAGGGCAGAAGCGGAGTGGCCGCGGGCAGCGGGTCTGCGGGGCCCCCAGCCTTCCCAAGGGCCCCGCGTGGTCAGACTCTGAGCGAGGGGCGTTGCCAGCGAGGCCTGGCAGCTGGCCTGCGTCCCCGGTGCAGAGGACAGTGCGGCGGCCGAAGCTGGTCCCCTGCAGCGGGATGTGACCGTCCCGGCCAGCCAGCCGCCGCCTTCTGCAGAGCTGGCCCCGCGCGCTCCGCTGCAGCCGGGCAGGGACGCGCGGGCCCGCCCCGCCCCGCCCAGCTGGGGTTCTCGCCACCGTCATCCCGCTCCCCCCCCCCCCTCAGCCCTGTTCTCCCCTGGTTTCTCCCACGACCCTCCCTATGGCGGCCTGCGGGGTGGGGGGTGCTATCCCTTCACTCTCCCTGCTCTAGTAGATTAACTGCCCAGGGCACCAGGACCGGCTCAGGTGCGAGGGTCTTGTGCACATGAGAAAGCACCTCCTTCCCTGCAAGTTGGGAGGAGGCATTCCATCTCTGAATGCAGGAGGGGGCCATGAGCAGAGGATGATGGAGATAATAATTGTTTTAACAACCTCTTGGAGACTGCTTCAGCTTTGAAGTCTCTTTTCCATTCATGATCTGATTTGATTCCATTCGCTTTCTCATTCATTCTTTCATTTATTCAGAAAATATTTACTGATCATCTTCTATGTGCCTGGCATCATTATAAGAACTGGAGAGGACTTAAAAAGAGGGCTGGTCATGTAAGAACAATTTAACATCTCTCTCTTTCTCTCTCTCTCTCTCTCTCTCTCTCTCTCTCTCTCTCTCTCTCGTGTGTGTGTGTGTGTGTGTGTGTGTGTGTGTGTGTGTGTGTGTGTAACTCATTCCTTTGAGAGAAATCTGTTAACCCACACCTCAGGTTTCCTACCCTTAAAGCATAGAAACATGGAACAATTGTTAGAGTCTCGAATGTGGAAACACATGGAATGTCAAACTCTGGGCAACGATCTTTAAAAACCTTCCGGCACTGTATGAATGAGTATTATTCAACGACTTGTTAGTTGTTGCATTCATTCAGTAGACATGTTAGGTCTTTAAATTATTTCATATTGGGCTGGAGAGATGGGTCAGCAGTTAAGAGCACTGACTGCTTTTCTGAAGGTCTTGAGTTCAAATCCCAGCAACGATTGGTAACGAGATCTGACACCCTCTTCTGGGGTATCTGAAGACAGCTACAGTGTACTTACATATAATAAATAAATCTTTAAAAAACCGTATTTCATATGTTTAGCTGAGTATCCTATATAACCAACCACTTGTCTGAGGCTGTTTCTTCATCTAAATGGTGATCCTAAATAACCAGCCACTTGTCTGAGGCTGTTTCTTCATCTAAATGGTGATCCTAAATAACCAGCCACTTGTCTGAGGCTGTTTCTTCATCTAAAAACAATGCCAACCATGCCTTCTGTGTATTCACGCATCCATGTGCCCATGTGTCCAATGATAGCTGCCATTTGGGAGAAAGTGCTTCGGTCAGGAGAAATAGAGACTGCCTGTATTTAGGGCAGTTTCTTCAGTCCTCATTGTTCCTACAGCATTTCTATTTCTGTGAAATTTCCTCTGTGATATCCAGTTCAGTGTTTGCACACCGGGGGCCCAGAAGCTTCTGTAGCTTTTCTTTCTGAGAGGAGCAGATAAAATGGGCCAGTAGGGCAGGGAAGGACTGCATACTGACATGTGATCAAGCCGTGACCTGAGTCCTCTGGCTTCTGCTGACCCTGATCTCTGGCCTGTGGAGGCCTATGGGCCACAGATTTGCTCAGGGATTCTTTCTGACCTGGGTGTTCTGCACATCCAGGCTCCAAGCCTTCCGGAGGGCACTGTGCCTGAAGGGCAAAAGCAAAGAACATCTTATTCAAGGGCAAAGCAGAGGCTGGTAAGCCGGAGCATATGCAAAGAGGACCCTCAGGGCTGGAAGGCAGTGACAGGAAAGGGGGTGAAGAGAGGGGTGTAGGGCTGGAGCTCTGATAGGCGGGGCTCTTAGGTTAATCATCTCCATGGCTCAGATAAGACCCTGCCAACTGGAAGCAAAGTTATTGGGACCAGAACGGATTGTGAGACTGCAGAGGCAGGCAGGCCGGAGAGTCCACAGTGTGGGACCATGCCAGGCACCAAACGATATCAGCATGTGATCGAGACCCCTGAGCCTGGTGAATGGGAGGTGAGGTCCTTTCTCAATTTCAGCCTTCTATTCTGATTCCTAAAATACTTTTAAATCTGGACTTCTCCCTCTTCCTCTGTTCTTTTTTTTTTTTTTTTTTTTTTGGCCTTTGATACAGAGTCTATCCCAGGCTGGCCTCAGACTTGCTTTGTATCTGAGGATAGCCTTGAACTCCCAATCCCTTTGTTGCAGCTTCACTTTCCAAATGCCTGAATTGCAGGCACACTTACCATGATAGGCACCTTTTTCCTTATCTCCCCTTATGACCTTCCTTCCCTAATAGGCTCAGATCATCACATGAAGACTAAATTTTTAGTATGTGAATGGTGTGTGCCTGTATGTGTGCATGTATGTGCACAAGTCGGGGTGTGTGTGTGTGTGTGTGTGTGTGTGTGTGTGTGTGTGTGTGTGAAGTATGTGGATCTAAGCCAAACACCGAGCCTACGGCAGGCACAAAGCAGACTTTGGCTTTCTGCCCCTAGCCTTGTGTCCCCTTCTCTCTAGTTGTCAGGGTATGAAGCAGCTGTGCCAATCACAGAGAAGTCCAACCCACTGACCCGGAACTTGGACAAAGCAGATGCAGAGAAAATTGTTCAACTGCTGGGGCAGTGTGATGCTGAGATATTCCAGGAGGAGGGGCAAATCATGCCCACCTACCAGGTGACCCAGAGTCAAATCTCAGGCACTGCGAACAGAGAAGCCAAGCCAGCCACATCTCCACCTCTACCCCCCGCCCCCTGATTCGGGAAATCCTGACCCCTCTCCCCATCCCAATCCAACATCCCCATTTCTTCCTCCCTCCCCCATTCCCATTTTAAAACTTTATTTTGTGATGTGGAAGATTTTTTTTTTTCCGTGAGGACATGTGTGGAGGTCAGAGAACAATTTTGGGAATCAGTTTGTTCTTTTACCATGTGCCCCTCCCCCATCTCCATCCCCACCCCCGGCCGCCCCTGGATTGAACTCAGATCATCAGACTTGGCTGCAATCCCCTTAACTCACTGAGCCACCTCACTGCCTTCCTCTCACCTCTACCCCCAGTTTCTCCATCCTGACTCCTGTCCACTCTCCACAGCGACTGTACAGTGAGTCAGTTCTGACCACCATGTTGCAAGTGGCTGGCAAAGTCCAGGAAGTTCTGAAGGTACAAACTCTCCGTCTGCTTCTCATCCATCCGAACACTTCTGTTCGCTCTAACTTTTTCTCCTTCCTGCATCTCCACTTCTCATTTTTATAAATCTCAATGCTTTATTCTCTTGGTCTTCCCTTTGGATATTTATTGTTGTTTTAGTCACTGATAATAGTTATGACAGTTACCAGATAGATAATACTTTATCAGCAGCAGTGCATTTCCTTTGAACATATTATTATTTTTTAAACATTTATGGCTGTTTTGGCTACAGGTATGTATGTCTGTGTACCACATGTGTACCTGGTGCCTGTGGAAGACAGAAGAGGGTTACAGATGATTGTGAACTGCCACGTGGGTTCTGGGAATCAAACCTGGGTCCTCTGGAAGGGCAGCCGGTGTCTTAATGGCGGAGCCATCTCTCCATCCTCAGCAATGCACTTTCACACTCAGTCCACCCATGAAAGTGGGTATTATTATCTTTAAAAAAAATTCCTTTCCAGACCAGAAAACAAAGAAAAGAAAGGCTGACTGTAGTCACTTGCTTGGATATCCCCAGTTAATAACTGCTGGCTGCCACCGCTGTTTTGATTATTTTAGTTAATTGACAAAGCTGCTCTCAAGTCCCTTCTGGAATTTTAATGAATAGCTTAGTCAGAGAGGAGAGCCAAGAGGATTTCTTTCTCCAGATCATTGTTCTTTTTGCTATCTCACATGGCCTATGTTCTTCCCGATTTTATGATGAGGAGAAGAATAAGGAGTTCCCAGTCTTCCTCCGACCTGGGCTTCTTTCGTTCCTCAGGAGCCGGATGGGGGCCTGGTCGTGCTGAGTGGAGGGGGCACCTCTGGCCGTATGGCATTTCTTATGTCTGTGAGTACCTCGATCCCCGGTTTCTCCCTTCTCCTCCTGGGGAATACCCCCAGGACCAAAGGCTCATCTGAGATAAGCTCTTTCAATAGATATATTGTCTCCCCACTTCCTCTCCAAAACCTAGAGCCCAGGATGGAGTCAGGCTTCTCTGGCCCCACTAGAGCCCCACACTCTCTTGTTAACATCCTCACATCTCATGCATCACCAAGCGATCATTTCCAAGTTGCATCTGTAAGTGGCAGACTCCAAATAAGTTAGGGTTAAGCATCGGCCTGAGAAGACCATCATGCACCCTGATCCTCTAGGAACTGAGAACCAGTGCTACATCCTTTTTATCACTCCGTCATCACACTCTCTCCCCATGGACAGGTGTCTTTCAACCAGCTGATGAAAGGTCTGGGACAAAAGCCTCTTTATACCTACCTCATTGCAGGAGGCGACAAGTAAGTTACCCCGACCTGGCCTGAATGTTTTGTTTTATTTTATTTATTGTATATGAGTACATTGCAACTGTCTTCAGACACATCAGAAGAGGACATGAGATCCCATTACATATGGTTGTCAGCTACCATGTGATTGCTGGGAATTGAACTCAGGATCTCTGGAAGAGCAGTCAGTGCTCTTAACTGCTGAGCCATCTCTCCAGCCCCCGAATGTCTTTTTAGAGCCTGAATTTGAACGAGTTTAGTCAAGGATTATATTGAACCTGCCTTAGTCTCCACCATCCCTTGTGGTCTTGTATCTGGCCCTGCCACAGATATTTATTGCCTACCTGGCACTTGTAGTTAGTTAGGTTTTTTTTTTTTTTCTTTTTTTTCAAGACAGGGTTTCTCTGTGTAGCCCTGGCTTTCCTAGAACTCACTCTGTAGACTAGGCTGGCCTCTAACTCAGAAATCTGCCTGCCTCTGTTTCTCAAGTGCTGGGATTAAAGGTGTGCACCATCACTGCCAAGCTATTTAGGTTTTTAAATTCTGTGTCATGTCTATCACGGTGCCAGATAAACAGTAGGTGGCTATTCAATGATAGCTTCCCTCTATCCCTTTCTCTCAGTGTGCCTTTCCCCTAACCATCAATAGGTATCTGCTGCTTAGCTAATGCCACTGACCTCAACTGAGTTTGTACTCTTAGGTCTGTCGTGGCCTCTCAGGAACGGACAGAAGATAGCGCCCTACACGGGATCGAGGAGCTGAAGAAGGTCTGTTTCCTGTTACTACTTACCTGGAGACACCCATATATTCCTTTTCATAGGGTTAGAAAAAATCCCCAAGCAAGGCCTGGCTCCTGCTCTGTCCCTGTTTTTTCTCACACACTAGATTTGTACCCTGGAGACCCTAACATACCCCCTTCATTCCTAGGTGGCTGCTGGGAAGAAGAGAGTGGTTGTCATAGGCATTTCCGTGGGACTCTCTGTAAGTGCAAGGTTAGGAGGAGTGGGTGGGTGGGACTAGGCTGGCATGGGCGGTGGATGCTAGGTGATGAGGTAGGTGCTTGCTGTGTCATTCAATGTCAACAACCAAGATGGACAGACCAGTCCATGGGTCAGCAAGCTACTCTGGCAGTCAGTGTAGCCAGCTGCCTGAATTTGTGGATAGTTTTATTGGCATGAAACCTTTGTGCTTACTCAGAAATTATGGCCTCTTTTGTGCTGAGCTTAAGTAGTTGGACGAGATCATAGGGCCCACAAAGCCTGAAGTATTTACTCTCTGGCTCTTCACAGAAGAGTCTGCCCACCCCCCCCCCCTTCATCCCCACCAGCAATATCCGCATTAGCTCTGCTTAGTTGGGAGTACAGGATCTTAGGAGCCAGTGGGTCAGTCAGCATTTTAACAAAATTCTCAGCGTGTGTGTGTATGAGACACACTTGGCTCGGTTTCCTATCCCCCACAGCAGTTTTGATTCTGAGAGTTCAGGGCACAGAGAGTTAGATCCCAGCAGTTGAACTGTGAGGAGAAACAGGAGACTGACCACAAGGAGCTTACAATTGCGTTAGTAGTTCTCGAACCTTACCATTGGGGAGATTTCTGTGAAAGAACAGAAGAAAAATGTAGCACTAGCTTGGTGATAGTTGCTTCTAATATCAGCACTCAGGAGGGAGAGGCAGGAGGATGGCTGTGCGTTCAAGGCCAGCATGGACTATATAGAAGGAAGTCAGCGTAGCTCAAAGACAAAGTTTTCTGGGGAACTTGTTAAAAGTATGCTCTGCTTTTCAAATTTGAATTCAATAAGGTTTTTGTTTTGTTTGTTTGTTTTTAAGATAGGGTTTCTGGGGGAGGTGGTGGTGGCGCACTCCTGTAATCCCAGCACTCTGGGAGGCAGAGGCAGGCGGATTTCTGAGTTCAAGGCCAGACTGGTCTACAGAGTGAGTTCTAGGACAGCCAGGGCTATACAGAGAAACCCTGTCTTGAAAAAAACAAATCCAACAACAACAACAACAACAAAAACCAAAAAAAGAAAACCCAAAACAAACAAACAAATAAAAAAAGATAGGGTTTCTCTGTGTAACCCTGGCTGTACTGGAACTCACTCTGTAGACCAGACTGCCCTTGAATTCACAGAAATCCTCCTGTCTCTGCCTCCCAAGTGCTGGGATTAAAGGCACTGGGAGTAAATCCACCCAGTGGTGGATTCACTAAGTCTTGGTTGAGGAATCTATTTCTCTGCTAAGGCAGGTTCCATGTGGATCTCAGGAACCATTCCAAGGGGCTTCTTTTATTGTACCTTCCTTTTTTGCTCCTCTCAGGCACCCTTTGTGGCAGGCCAGATGGACTACTGCATGGATAACACGGCCGTCTTCTTACCCGTCCTGGTTGGCTTCAATCCGGTGAGCATGGCCAGGTAAGGCTTCTTTCCAGGTCTAGCAAATCCTGGGAAAGGGACATATCAAAGTCCACGGTATAATCGCCAAGGAGAAGACAGACGGGTATACAGTCTCGCTGCCAAGTCTCAGAATGTAAAAGTAAATATGGGGTGGTCTCTCAGTGTATGAAGTTTTTGCTGGCTTCTTCATTTTAAATGTTCTTTTGACAAATGGTGGAAGGCAGATTACCAAAGCTACATAAGCCGGGCAGGATCTCTGAATTTGAGGCCAGCCTGGTCTACAGAGCAACTTCTAGGACAGCAAGGGCTACATAAAGAAATCCTGTCTTGAAAAAAAAACAAACGATTAACCCCTCCCCCCAAAAATATAAAAACAAACTCCCAAAGCTACATAAAACACAAGCTTGCACAGATTCAAACAGGGATTGGTGAGGCAGAGAGACAAGAACTAGAAGAAAACAAACAAAAACAGCAGGAGCAGCAGCAACAACAGAACAGGGTCAGGATAACCTGTTTGATCTGGGGCGAGCCTGAGCATCTTTTCAGAGTAGTAGTGGGTCCCAAGCGACCACCCGCTCCTCTTCCCAGCTTCCTGTTCCAGGCTCTTTCCCTCATCCTTCCAGCCTCTCTTTGGCCCCTCTCTGACTCCTCACATCTGCCCCTCCTCCCACCCTGAAGCCCCTTGCTACAGAACTACCTTCTTTTGTGGTGAGAGGGACAAGAGTCTTGCTATGTAGCCCAGGCTGGCCTCAAACTTGTAACTCTCCCATTTCTGCCTCTGCTGAGATTTTAGGCATGAATCATCATACCCCCAACCCCTTCTTATTCCCTATCCAAATGGCCACTTGGTCTGATCTTCACACTCCACCTAGGTGACCAGTAGTGTGCAGGTGTAGTTCCATTGGGGGTAAGGCCATGAGATGTTTATTTTGTTAAAGTGTCCCTGGTGATTTTGATGCACAGTCAGGTTTGAGGAACTCTGCTAAATAAGCCATTAGTTGGGGCACCTGATGGCACCCTGTCCATGGGGGACTGCCGAGAAGGAGCCTGGTTCTTTTGGAGATGCTCTTCCAAGTCCCAGATTCCAGGCTTGTAGCGTAACTCACACTGAGGTGTAAGCGAATCTGTGATACTCTTAACCCTGATGCTTTTCATGGAGGGCTCTTCTTTACCCAAAATATATCTGCAGCAGCGCGTGCTAATTTCAGGCCCTGTGACTAAGTGAAATGGAGAATTTCAAACAATGTGGGCGTGGAGATCTTCCAGTTGTTCCTTAAAGTGGTGGCTCCCTGCCTTGGCTCATCTTCAAAACTGTCTCGGAAGCTTTATAAAAATGCAGTTTGGGGTTCTGACGCATACCTGCAGAGGCTGAACCTCAGTGTATGTGTGTGTGTGTGTGTGTGTGTGTATACGCACGCACACACATCTAGAGATACAAAACAGAGCTCTCCAGGAGGTTTTGCTATTCAGTGAAGTCAAGTCTGGGAATCCTGGTTTTACTGTACAATGTTTTCCCTCTCTCTCAGGTCTCTAGGAAGTTTTAGAAATTAGTGTGACAACAGCCACAGGAGGTACTTTACATGATAGGTATGAAATAGGTGAAAGTTATCTGCCTCAGGATTCATATAAAATATTTCCATAAAATATTCTATAAAGGGCTGGAGAGATGGCTCAGCAGTTAAGCTCTCCTGAAAGGTCCTGAGTTTAATTCCCAGCAGCCACATGGTGGCTCACAACCATCTGTAATGGGATCTGATGCACTCTTCTGGTGTGTCTGAAGATGGCTACAGTGTACTCATATAAAAAATAATCAATAAATAATATTTAAAAAAGTATTCTATAAAATTTATTGAAAAATGGGTTAGGATGTGCCTGTAGTCTCAGAGTTGGGGAAGCAGAGGCAGGAGGATCCCTGGGCTTGCTGGCCAGTCAGTGTAGGTTTAGGGAGTGGCCTTGTCTCAAAAATTTAAGGAGAGCAACTACAGAATATAACTGCGGTTAGCCTCTGACTTCCATACACATGTGCACATGGAGCTGCACACACATGCACACACCCATGTACATATGTGTATACATATACACATAAATAAAATAAAACAAAATAAATAAAATAAAACAAATAGTTCAAAAAAGGATGAAATCCTGTCAGGAGCGGGAAGATAAGGGGCAGTTAGAGAGGGTGTATGAGTGACTAGCTCAGTCTTTGAAGTCCCACCACATTGAGCAATTCACATATTCACCCACTTGAGAAGAGTCTCATTTTCTGAGATTTCACAATTTGTAGCTACGCATGTAAGCTTGCACTAGATCTCTTGTTTCATTAACACATGGCTTTATTATGGTTAATTTATTGTTGATTATTTATCAACACACACCACAATTAATAGTATAAAGTTTATACCTTATTAGGGACCAACATGCTCCCCTCGTGTAGTGAGGGGTCACTCTTTGGAGAGAGTTTCAGATGTATTTCCAAGAGTGGGAAGGGGTTTCAAAGGACTCTAAAATGGAATGTAACATGGTAGGGGTTTGTTTTACCTTTTGAGACAGGGTTTTTCTGTGTAGCATTGGCTGTCCTGGAACCCACTCTGCAGACTGGGCTAGCCTGGAACTCAGAGATCTCCCTGCCTCTGCCTCCCAAGTGCTGGGCTCAAAGGTGTGCATCACCACAGTAATTTTGACGTTTGGCTTCCAGCTAGAACATTACGCTTGGATGCTGGTTTTGATGTGGGCTTTCTTTGTTGAAGGTATTATTAACCCAGTCCTTGGAGTTCAGGGACACACCACTGCATGTGCTCCAAAGCATGTTTCTCTGCAATGTAGCTGACCTCTGACTCCACTCTCTCACTGAACCTAACTACCAGCTGAGGCCTTTTCTTCAGATTCTCATAGACAGTCCTTTTCCCTCTGTCTTCCTCTGGACTCAGAAATGACCCCATAGAAGACTGGAGATCAACATTCCGGCAAGTGGCAGAGCGGATGCAGACGATGCAGGAGAAGCAAGAAGCTTTTGTGCTCAATCCTGCCATCGGGGTAGGGCCAGACTCCTTTCTCTATACACATCTTCAAGCATACAAAAACTGCTTACCACATACAGGGAACCTTTGATCTTCAAGCTTCTGCTTATCTTGCTTAAATTCCCGAGGTGTTTCATATCAGTGCAAGCATTTTCAATGAAGTCCTATTCTCTCTTTACTTTCTCACCCTGGGACGTTTTTCTTTAATCTTTATTTCAACCCTGTTTCTCAGATCAGTACCTAGGAAGCACTTCTGTGATCTGGAACAGTCTTGTTTAGATGAGATCTTTGGCCATCTATGTATAGACAGCCTTGACTAGCCACAGCTAGGTCCCATTCAGTCTCTTACAGATTCAAATGCCACCTAGGGTTTTAAGAACAGTGATAGAGTCTCACTCCCATGCTCTAAGCTATCCACACCGATGCAGGCCTTCCTAGTCTCAGAATTCCTGCTCATCTGGGTCCTCTGCACACATCTCACTAGAACCATCTAGCCCTACTTTTCCCTAACTGAGACTTTTGCCTCCTGCCTCCCTTTGTCAGTGGTAAAAACATCTGAGAACTTCTTCTTGATCTTCATATGAGAAAGGAAGGGAAATTCTGCAGTGTATATCTTGTTTTGTTTCCTGTCTTTCTCCTCCTTTTCTACTGGTTGGCTTTCAGGTTTGTTTGTTTCTTTAAAGGTTTAAAGTCATTTTTAGGTGAGTGAGTGAGTGTGTGTGTGTGTGTGTGTGTGTGTGTGTGTGTGAATGTGTGAATATGTGCATGTGAGTTCAGGTGCCCAGAGAGGTCAGAAGGGGGCAACAATCCTCCTGGAGTTGAGTTAAACAGGCAATTGTGAGTTTCCTGATGTGGGTGCTGGGAACTGAACTCAGGTCCTCTGCCAGAACAGAAAAGCACTGCTAACCAATGAGCCATCTCTCCAGCCCTCAGTTTTCTGTTTTTAATCACTGGTCATGCTATTCTCTCTCTCTCTCTCTCTCTCTCTCTCTCTCTCTCTCTTTTCTGACACAGGGTTTCTCTGTATAGCCCTGGCTGTCCTGGAACTCACTCTGTAGACCAGGCTGGCCTGGAACTCAGAAATCTGCCTGTCTCTGCCTCCCAGAGTGCTGGGATTAAAGGCGTGAGCCACCACTGCCCGGCTCATGCTATTCTCTTTGCTGCAATCTTTGTTTGACATACTGTGTTATAAATCTGTACCACTTTGTGTCTGCTTCATGTGTCTGTATAAAGCATGGGAAACGTGGCTTTAGGAATGACAAACTACCATAAAACATGGCGGAGAAGGTTCTCAGAAAGAAGAGGATCCTCTGAAAACCCTTGACCCAACTGAAAAGTGGCCTAGTCAATGGCTTCCTCATAGAGGGTCTTGAATGCACCCTGGGGATGGCCAGAGGTGGCCCTTTCTTCCTCTTCTCCTTTCTGTTAAGCACACTCTAGCAACACAGTTAAGGCCACCAATAAAAGATGTGCTCAGGGATCACTAACCACAGTGAACATCTAGTGGGGGTCACCAAGCACACTCATACCTTGGAGTCACCAATCACATCCCACACCTGAAGATCACCAACACCTCTCCATGCTCAGGGGGTCATGAACTGGTGAACTGGTAGAGTCCTGGGCTGTCCTCTTTCTACCAGTTCCTCCTAGTGTCATTGCCTCCTTAGCCCGAGGGGCTCAGCGGCTCTTCCCGAATGAAAGGTGGAAGTGCTACCAAGATTCTACTGGAAACCCTGCTACTAGCTGCGCATAAGACTGTGGACCAGGGCGTTGTGTCCTCTCAAAGGTAAGGAGGAAACAGACAAGTGGGGGATCAGAGCCAAGCAGAGGTAACAGAGGGGGGGAGGTGGCAGGTTCTGATATCAGAGGCAAGAGGAGTTAAAAGTTCTTTGACTTGAGGATGGCCCAGGTCATGCAGACTAGAACCCGTCCTGCTGTGACTTCCTTTCCTTACTGGGGCTTCCAGTCTAGCTTCCAGAATGCTCAGACCCATCCTTTTCTTTGCTTTTGCTTTTCCCATGGTAGCCATTTTAAAATAGAATGCTTTCTGCTCTTACATAAGGCAATCTGGGTATCTTTTTTCCCTTTTTCTTCCTGCATGTCTCTCTAGCAGGGACTAGCAAAACTTTTTTTTTTTTTAAATGGGGAATTGTGACTTGTCTTAGGTGTGGGTAGGAGTACCTAGGTCTTTTGGGGGAAGTACCAGGTCCTCTCTGGGAGCCAATAAATTTTCTTCTAGATGCCTTCTGGAAATCCTGAGGACATTTGAGCGGGCTCATCAGGTGACCTACAGTCAAAGTTCCAAAATTGCCACCCTGATGAAACAAGTTGGCATCAGGTATGTGGCTGTGCATTTGTAGGGGACATGGAGAGTGTGTTAACATGGCAGGCGTGAGATGGAACCACACATTGGAAGGCCTTGGTTGTTTACTCCTGTGCTCCTCTGCCACCTTTTTCATGGTGATCATGGACTGGCCTCTGGCTCATTCTCAGCCTGGAGAAGAAAGGCCACGTGCACTTGGTTGGCTGGCAGAACCTCGGTATCATTGCCATCATGGACGGAGTAGAGTGCATCCACACTTTTGGTGCTGGTGAGTCCTGAGTCCTGATGTGCTCCTGATTCCAAGTACCCCAGCCAACTGGTCCACTATTAAAACATTTTCCTGCGGACTCCTGAGGTTCCCCAGTGTCTGTGCATCCTACCCAAGGAGGCACTTCCACTGAACACTTCTTTCACTCGAAGCTTCAAATTCCACATGGGTCCTTGATCTCTCCGTTCCCATTCCCGAGCTTCTAATAGTCTCTCTCCTAGATTATCACTCACCCCCATACCCTACTTTCTGACATCATCCCAGCCCTTGAAGTCTAGAGCTTTCCTCTCTTCTAAAGTCCACCATTCTTTTCTCTCTGATCTTAAATTTCTCAGATTTCCGAGATATCCGTGGCTTTCTTATTGGTGACCATAAAGACATGTTTAACCAGAAGGATGAGCTCACCAACCAGGTTGGAAGAGGGTGGGATTTGGGAAGTTGTGAAATTTACTGGTGTGCAGAGGGCAGTAGAGAGCAGGGTCTGGGGGTGGGGAAACATGAGGGGATGGTGAGAGGACATGGAGAGCTGAACAGTGGGGTATGGTAGGCTCTGGGTTTGCCTGGCTTTAGTTCACTCACCTGCTTCATCACCTTTGGCAAAATGCTAACATTTTGAACCCTGATGCTCTTTAGCTGGGGCCAGAAGGGCTGTATTCGTTGTCCCCTAAGGTCCCTCTCAGTTTTCAAGTCTCTGCTCTTGAAACTGGGAGGAACTTTCCCTTCTTCTGTCCCAGGGTCCCCAGTTCACCTTCTCCCAGGATGACTTCCTGACTTCCATTCTGCCATCCCTTACGGAAATTGACACTGTTGTCTTCATTTTTACCCTGGATGGTGAGCAGGAGGATGGGAATGGTAGGGGTGGTTTATATGAGCTGCCATTTTTCTGAGTCTTGGGGTGCCTTGTCAGAGGGAGGGTGTCTTAGGGTATCCTACTGTCGGGATAAGACACCCTAACCAAAAGTGACTTGGGGAAGGAAGGGTTTGTTTCATTTTACAGTGTCTAAGTCTCTCACTGAGGGAAGTTAGGGCAGGAACCTGAGCAGAAGCCATTGGCAAATGCAACTTTCTGTTATTCCCCATGGCTTGCCAGTCTGCTTTCTTATGGCACTCAGAACTACCAGCCCAGGGGTGGCACCGCCCACTGTGAGCTGGGCCCATCAATTAATCAAGAAGATGTACCGTGAGCTTACCTACAGGCTGGTATAGTAGGACATTTTTCACCCTAGAAGTCCCATTTTGCCAAGTGATTTTGGCTTGTGTCAAGTTGATTTAAAACTATGCAGCACAGAGGGATCGAATGAGTGTCCTGCAGGACCGCAGGGTGGCAGAAGAACCATTTCATAGCCCAGCCTTATAACTCTGACGTCTCCTATTCCATCCAGATAACCTCACAGAAGTACAGGCCCTGGCAGAAAGGGTGAGGGAGAAAAGCCAGAACATCCAGGCCCTGGTGCACAGCACTGTGGGGCAGTCCTTGCCGGTGAGAGTCTGGCACTGGGGAGAAGACCTGGCATGGTGCAGCCAGGTCTTCTGGAGCAAACCTCCCTGTTCATTTCGTTCTCCTCAGGCCCCTCTAAAGAAGCTCTTTCCTTCGCTCATCAGTATCACATGGCCACTTCTTTTCTTCGATTACGAAGGGAGCTATGTTCAGGTAGGCGGGGATGAGAAGCAATGTTTCCTATGAAGGAGAGGAGTCCAAACCCCCAAAGCCAGATGGGTGGGCAAGCCTGAGCATTTGTTCAGTCTTCTCCCTCCCCAGGCTGGGTAAACACGTGATTTATCAGGTCTCTAAAGAGCGTTGCCAAGGCAACAGGGTTTGGTTCTTTCTAGAAATATACAGAAAGAGCAAGACAGTCCACCAGTCATTGGTTTTTTTGGGACAAGTTTGTTGGTGAATCATTATCACCACCCAAAAGCTTTCAGGACCCTTTGTTTTGCATGGTACACTATGCTGAACATAACCCAGCAGAGTCCTCCCTCAATAGTGAAATTATAATCCAGGAGACACACTGATAGGAATCATAGAAATACTGAGCAGTTTGTATGAGCTTTGCAGGTTGGTTTGGAGTGCGCATTGGAAAATCTAGGTGTCAGGCCAGCTCTGCTGGGTGGCCCAAGGAAGAAAAGAAATATATATCTGTGTGCTTTACTGTTCTCACCCACGACCTGCCTACCCTCTACAGGGCAGAAGCAGGGCCCACAGCGGTCAGGGGGAGAGTGGTCTTTCATCATTATTCACACTGCTTCCTTCTGGAAGCTTCTAGACTTAGCCATAAGGAGCCAACACAAGGCCTCATGGAACCTAGAGCTCTTACAGAAAAGTCTCTCCCCAGTGGGAGGTCCTCTCTCCTTTGTCTTTTGTTCTAAATAGTGCTTCAGTGTTCAGTGTTACATCTCTACTTCTTGGCATGCTTTTCACATTCACAGTTTCCTCCTACCTCGCCTGTTCTTGGAGAAATCTTCTCTGATTAACTTTACATTGTCTTGGCTCTCCATATTACATTCTTCCCACACTTACACAGTCATGATCCCTAATACAAATACAGCCCTTTATACCCTGGTAGATATTTTATGTCTTTCATCTCAGTTCTTATAGCAGTCTCCTAAGCGAGAGTGTTCAGTTTCACTGTCTCCCCAGCCCCTTATTTATGCTTTTAATGTAGCTGTAAGACCCCCCCCCCAAAACCGAGGGTGCCCCAGCACCCCACACCTCGGAAGGTGACACCCAAATCACTCGCGAGAAACGTGAGGATTTCTTTATTCCAGAATTCTGGGTTCCACGGCCATACACCGCGCAGGGGTAGAGGACTGAGGACCACGAGTGCTAAATTGCAATAGCTTTTATAAGTTTACAACAAAGCCCACGAATCACAAACCAATCATTTCTTAGCATGGAGAGCTCTCGAAATGCAAGTCAATTGATTTGTGTGGACCAATTAGTTTCCTATTTTCTTCAATGTCTATAGCTGCATGAACTCCTGCATAGGGGTAATGGCGTAAGCAGTTTACAGAAGCAAGATAAGCTTAGCCCATTTCCAGTTACCTTGTGGGGCCAGGATCACCTATTCAAGGCCTTTCTGTTAGGTCTAAACAAAGGGCGGGCTCTGGAATATGACCTTTTACCTAGTTTCTAACAAAGCGAGATACCATTTTAAACTTCTGACTTCTTGGGGTCATTAGAGTTAGGCTGTATTATTTTCTATCCTTTCATAGTGACATCTTATTTAATTTTTGGTCTATATTCCAATCTATTAGGTTTTTTATTCTTTGGTGGTTTTTAATCTTTCACTTGGTACTGGTTACATCTCTCCACATTGAATTGTCTGAAAGAAGGCTTCTGCTGGAGTCTGGCTCCAGCCAGTTCAGGTCCCAAATAAGAGGCGTGGAGTCAGTGAGGGAAGGGACTGACCTTATCTGAGGGTGAGTCAGGAGAGCTGGTGTTTATTGAAAAAGAGGACACACTTTTGAGTCTATGATTGCATAATTGCTTTGCCACTATTAATCTTGAAAGCAGACTTAATGATAACAAGAAATATATTATCTTTTCACAGATTTTTTTAACCTATTTTAGTCCTATTTTTTTAAATATCCAGAATGAACGAAGTCATAAACAGTATTTTTCTTTGAAGCCAAAGCAGTAACTTTAGCAAGCATCCAAGACCCCATTGTTCTTTAAGGTTCAGCAACTCTGTTGCGGGAAATATTAAAAGAGAAACCCGGCACTAGTGCCTGCAAGACACTGGCGATCCGCAGACCTCACACCACTGGGCCATAGGGCTCCTGCTAGCTTTCTAAGGACCTGCGAACTCTCCGCGGGTTAGGCCCACGCTCCTGTGATCTGCGGGCCTGCCCACTTTTTAGCCCCCACTTGGCCAACTCTCTGGTGAGTATTTCCCGCTCCTGCCCAGCGCCCACTCATTCCAGTTGCCCCGTAAAACACTACTCTTAATCTTAAATAGTTTGCCAATTAGATTTATCAATATTGAAAACACAAATTGAAGATGCCAATACAGTGATAGACTTATCCCAATATATCTAAACTTCAGAATATCTTAGCTACTTGTGGCTGTTCAAAACCACGAGGGACCGGGATCTTCTTCCCTTCCGTGCGCCTCAGTAATGGCTTCTGTCCACACCACCTCTCTCAGCTCCTAGCTCTGCCCCCTATCTCCTTGTCCAATCACAGACCTCTGCACTGACGTCACTGGACAGGAAAATACTTGCTACACAACCCCACCTCGTGCCCTTTGCCCCTCCTTCTGCAAGGTCTAAGGCTTTGTGGTCAGGAGATACCGAGTCCTGAGAAACAAACCCACGAGAGCTACTTTCATTCCTGCAGGGCCTTGACGCAGTGTTTGCACCAGGAGGCATAGCAAGCCTGGGGCCATTTCCTCATTGTGTTCCTGTGCACCTTGGTCTTACAACATGGGCCTGTTCTCCTCACGAGCTCCCCAAAGGGAAGCTGACATCTTACCCTTTCTCCACTGTGCCTTACCATCCTGATTCCTTCAGTGTACGCTGCTGTGCATGTCACAGAGGGATCAGCCAGTCTAGCTTCTGAACAGAATCTGCTTCTCGTGGGGCGCGCCTGGTCTTGCATTCATCCTGTGAGCCTGGGTCCATTGTTTCCGCCGACTGTATGATTTCATTGTTGAGACCAGGTGTACATAAGAGTTTCTGGTACCATCTTTCATTTAATGAATCTGAAGCTTCACAGGGAGACACGAAGGGGATTCTTGTGCAGGAGTCGGCAGTGTCATCATGCTATACGGTGGCAAAGATTTGTTTCCAAAGATTTACTTTGCTTAGTAAGACTGCTATTGTATGCATTCATATCCTTTACCAAAGCCCATACCAAATTTCCCCAAGGAAAAAGGCATAAGGAAACTCCCATAATGCAGAGTAAGGATCGTCAAAATGAAAGTCAAAGGATGCTAGAGAACTGTGGTTCTTGATCTCCACATGCTGGAACTTGTCAAGCAGCAGTGGTTGCCAAGATTTCCACTGGACTTTGTCCTATTTTGTCTTCTGCTGCTCTGATAAATCCCCAACTATAACCAAGTTGGAATGTTTATTCCATCTGATACTTTACCGTCCATCATTTCAGAGAGTCAGGGCAGGAGCTCGAGCAGGAAGCAGGTGCAGAGGCAGGGACCATGGAGGAAAGCTGCTTCCCGGCTTATTCTCCACAGCAGCTCAGTTTCCCTTATTTTTACATTTTCTAATACGTGTTCTCTCTCTCTCTCTCTCTCTCTCTCTCTCTCTCTCTCTCTCTCTCTCTCTCTCTCTGTGTGTGTGTGTGTGTGTGTGTGTGTGTGTGTTTGCAGGAGTGGGCTCTCTTCTACCTTGTGGACCCAGGGGATTGACTAAGTTAGCACCACTTGTTCACCAGCCTCAGCTTGTGACCGCTTGCTCAAGGGTGGCATCACCCAGCGTGGGCTGGGCCCTACACATCAACCACCAACCTGGAAAAAACCATGTCCTACTGACATGCCTACTGGCCAGTGTGCTGGGGGCCGTTCCTCATTTAAGGTTTCCTCTTCCTACAGGATTCTAGCTTGTGTCAAGTTTACAGTACCGAGCCCAGACTTGTTTCTTTAGTTATAGGAATATTTTTGATACTTTAATGGTCTTCACTCTTCATTTGAAACACTGTGTCCTATTCACTGCCCCCCTCTGTCACATTTCCTTCATCCCTTTCTTTTCCCTAGAGCACATGACAGACAAGTGAGGTTGTCTTATACTTCACACTATGACAGGCAGAGTGGCACATCCTGTAATCCCAGAATCTGGGGGCAAAAGCAGGATCAGGAAGAGTTCAAGGCCATCCCTAGCTACATAAGGAATTCGAGGTCACTCTGGTTTACATGAAACCTTGTCCAAAAAAATAAATAAATAAAAATAAAACCCAAACCCAAACTTTACACCATTTACTTCAGAATATGTCCCTCATGGGCAAAGACATTTGCCACTATAAGAATGACATAATTGGCCGGGTGGTGGTGGCCCATACCTGTAATCCCAGCACTCTGGGAGACAGAGGCAGGCGGATTTCTTAGTTCGAGGCCAGCCTGGTCTACAGAGTGAGGTCCAGGACAGCCAGGGCTATACAGAGAAACCCTGTCTCAACAATAACAAAAAAAAATTCAAAATAACAAACAAACAAAAAAGAATGACATAATTATCCTCTCTGGGAATGACAGTTAATCTGGTCGAATTACCTAAATTCAGATTTCCCGAGTTATCCCTGGGGAAGTTGTTTTTATTTTCCAGATCTTGAGCCCAATCTAGGAGAACCCACCGACTGTAGTCACCAGGTGTCCGCCCTCTTCCATAGCTGCAGTCTTTTCCTTTTCCTTGTCTCTCATGACACTGACATTTTTAGAAATCTAGGAAAATCTCTTTTTGAATGTACCTCATATTTCTGAATGTACCTCACATATCCAGAATGTGCAAATTTTCTCTTGTTGTCTTTTCCTCGTGTTCAGGTTTAAGGTTTTTATTTCTTTTGGAGGAGACTAGCATGTCACACCAGGAGTCACCTGGCATGTGTGTCTCTTCCTTGGTAAGGCCACGGGGGCACAGTGGTGGTGCTGTCTGCTGTCTCTCCACGTCCTGTCACCCAGCTGTCCTTACCCAGTGTTTCTGCGTGTGCTGCTGATTTCCGCTTCACTCAGTTTTTCCCACTGAGACTCTCAACTGGTGATTTTCTATTTCTAGCCCTCTTCCTCTTATACATCGATTAACCGGTGTTCTTTTCTAAGGAGTTCTGATTCACTCCCCACCCAAATGGTATTTGGTTAATGTCATTATGGACACATGAATTTTCTTTTGTTGTTAAATATTTAGGTTTTTTTTTTTTTTTGAGACAGGGTTTCTATGTAGCCTAACTGGACTAGAACTATTATAAATCCCAGCCTGGCCTTGAACTCATAACCCTCCTACCTCAGCCTCCAGAATACTGGGATTACAGACATCCTCAACTGTGTATGTCTTAGATGTATTATAATGTATTTTTAAATTTTTATTTCATCTTATTTTATTTTTTATATGTCTGCATGTGTGTGCCTGCTTGTCTGAATGTACACCATGCGTGTGCAGTGCTGTGGGGCAGAGGAGGGCACTGGATCTCCTGGAACTGAAGTTCCAGGTGATTGTGACCCTCCCAGTGTGGGTGCTGGGAATCCAGCTCAGAGCGAGAGGCAGAGGCAGGAGCTCTTCACACCCAGCCCTCTCTCCAGCCCCTCATCACTAACTCTTTATTATGCCCCTCTGCTCTCCCCCTCATCTGCCAACCTTTTTTTGAGAGACAGGATTTCTCTGTGTCATCCTGGCTGCTCTGGAATTCACTTTGTAGACCAGGCTGGTCTCACAACATGTGCAGCTTCCCCTAATATATTCTCTCTCTCTCTCTCTCTCTCTCTCTCTCTCTCTGTCTGTCTGTCTCTGTCTCTCTCTCTCTGTCTCTTCCTCTTTTTCTCCCCTCCCTCTCCGACCTCTCTCTCAGCTAACATTTTTTCCTTTTTTATTGAATATATTCATTTACATTTCAAATGCTAAAACCTTTCCCAGTCCCCCCCCAAAAAACCCTCAACCCCTCCTCCCACCCCCTGCCTCCAAGTATACCCCTCCATCTGACCCACTTCCACCTTCCCTCCCCCCTCGATTTCCCTTCGTTGGGGCATCTATTGAGCCTTCACAGGATCAAGGACCTCACCTCCCACTGATAACCAACATGGCATTCCTCTGCCACATTTTTGGCTGGAACCATGTGTACCTCTTGGTTGATGGTTTGGTCCCTAGGAGTCCTGGGACGTCTGGGTGGCTGACATCATTGTTCTTCCCATGGGACTGCAAACCCCTTCAGTTCCTCTGGACCATCCTTCAGGTCCTCCATTGGGGACCCCATGCCCAGTCCAATGGTTGGCTGCTAGCATCTGCCTCTGTATCTGTAAGGCTCTGGCAGGGCCCCTCCAGACACAACCGTAACAGGCTCCTTTTGGTATGTATTTCTTGTCATCCATAATAGTGTAGGGGTTTGGTGACTGCCTATCAGATGAATCCCCAGGTAGGGCAGTCTCTGGGTGGCCTTTCCTTCAGTCTCTGCTCCATGCTTCATCTCCATTATTGGTCCTGTGAGTATTTTGCTCCCTTTCTCAGAGGAACCAAAGCACCCCCACTTCAGTCCTCCTTCTTCTTGAGCTTCCTGTGGTCTGTGAATTGTAACTTGTTTATTTTGAGCGTTTGGGCTAACATCCACTTATCAGTGAGTGCATACCATGTGTGTTCTTTTGTGATAGCATTACCTCACTCAGGATGACACTTTCTAGTTCCATCCACTGGTTTTGTGTGTAGGTCCTTGATCCACTTGGACTTCTTTGTACCAGGAGATAAGAATGGGTCGATTTGCATTTTTCTACATGCTGACCTCCAATTGATCCAGCACCATTTGTTAAAAATGATGTCTTTTTTTCACTGGATGTTTTTAGTGCCTTTGTTAAATATCAAGTGACTGTAGGTGTGTGGGTTCTTTTCTGGGTCTTCAGTTCTATTCCATTGATCTTCCTAACTGTCTCTGTACCAATACCATACAGTTTTTTTCCACTATTGCTCTGTAGTAGAGCTTGAGGTCAGGGATGGTGATTCCCCCAGGAGATCTTTTGTTGTGGAGAATAGTTTTTGCTATCCTGGGTTTTTTTGTTATTCCAGATGATTTTGAGAATTGCTCTTTCTAGGTCTATGAAGAATTGAGTTGGAATTTTGATGGGGATTGCATTGAATCTGTAGATTGCTTTTGGCAAGATGGCTATTTTTACTGTATTAATCCTGACAATCCATGAGCATGGGAAATCTTTCCATCTTCTGAGGTCTTCTTCGATTTCTTTCTTCAGAGGCTTGACATTCTTGTCATAAAGATCTTTCACTTGTTTGGTTAGAGTCACACCAAGGTAATATTATTGTGGCTATTGTGAAGGGTGTCATTTCCATAATTTCTTTCTCAGCTTGTTTAACCTTTGAGTATAGGAAGGCTACTGATTTGTTTGAGCTAATTTTATATCCAGCCACTTTGCTGAAGTTGTTTAACAGCTTTAGGAGTTCTATGGTGGAAGTCTTGGGGTCACTTAAGTATATGATCATACCATCTGCAAATAGGGATATTTTGACTTCTTCCTTTCCAATTTGTATACCTTTGACCTCCTTTTGTTGTGTGATTGCTCTGGCTAGGACTTCAAGTACTATATTGAATAGATAGGGAGAGAGTGGGCAGCCTTGTCTGGTCCCTGATTTTAGGGGGATTGCTTCAAGTTTCTCTCCATTTAGTTTGATGTTGGCTACTGGTTTGCAGTATATTGCTTTCACTATGTTTAGGTATGTGTCTTGATTCCTGATCTCTTGAAGACTTTTATCATGAAGGGATGCTGGATTTTGTCAAAATCCTTTTCAGTATCTAATGAAATGACCATGTGGTTTTTTTCCTTGAGTTTGTTTATGTAGTGGATTACATTGATGGATTGCTATCAATTGAACCATTCCTGCATCCCTGGGATGCCTACTTGATTGTGGTGAATTATCTGTTTGATGCATTTCTTGGATTCAGTTGGCCAGAATTTTGTTGAGTATTTTTGCTTCGATGTTCATAAAGGGGTTTGGTCTGAAGTTCTCTTTCCTTGTTTGGTCTTTGTTTGCTTTAGGTGTCAGCGTTATTGTGGCCTCATAGAATGAGTTGGGTAGTGTTCCTTGAGTTTCTATTTTGTGAAATAGTTTGAAGAGTATTGGTATTAGCTCTTCTTTGAAGATCTGATAGAATTCCCCACTAAACCCATTTGGTCCTGGGCTTTTTTTTTTTTTTTTTTTTTTTTTTTTTAAATTTTTTTGATGGGAGACTGTTAACAACTGCTTCTATTTCCTCAGGACTTGTGAAACTATTTAGATGGTATATCTGATCCTGTTTTAATGTTGGCACCTAATATGTATCTAGAAAGTTGTCCATTTTGTCCAGATTTTCCAATAAGCTCTTATAGTAGGATCTGATGATTTTTTGAATATCCACAGTTTCTGTTGTTATGTCTCCCTTTTCATTTCTGATTTTATTAATTTGGGTAGTGCCTCTGTGCTCTCTGGTTCTTCTGGCTAAGGGTTTATCTATCTTGTTGATTTTCTCAAAGAACCAGCTCCTGATTTTGTTGATTTTTTGTATAGTTCTTTTCATTTCTATTTGATTGATTTTGGCCCTGAGTTTGATTATTTCTTTCCCTCTACTCCTCTTGGGTGTATTTGCTTCTTTTTGTTCTAGAGATTTCAGGTGCATTGTCAAGTTGTTAGTGTATGCTCTCTCCATTTTCTTTTTGGAGGCACTCAGAGCTATGAGTTTTCTTCTTAGCACTGCTTTCATTGTGTCCCATAAGTTTTGGTATGATGTGTTTTCATGTTCATTACATTCTAAAAAGTCTTTAATTTCTTTCTTTATTTCTTCCTTGACCAAGCTATCATTGAGAAGAGCATTGTTCAAAGTCCAGGTGTATGTATGTTTTCCATTGTTTTTGTTTGAACTTAAGACCAGCCTCAGGCCATGGTGATCTGATAAGGTGCGTGGAATAATTTCAATATTTTGTATCTGTTGAGGCCTTTTTTGTGACCTATTATATGGTCAGTTTTGGAGAAGATACCATGAGGTGCTGAGAAGAAGGTACATTCTTTTGCTTTAGGATGGAATGTTCTATAAATATCTGTTAGATCCATTTGGTCCATAACTTCAGTTAGTTTCATTGTGTCTCTGTTTAGTTCTTGTTTCCATGATTTGTCCATTGTTGAGAGTGGGGTGTTGAAGTTTCTCACTATTAGTGTGTGGGATGCAATGTGTGCTTTGAGCTTTAGTAAGGTTTCTTTTATGAATGTGGGTGCATTCGGGGCATAGATGCTTAGAATTGAGAGTTCATCTTGGTAGATTTTGCCTTTGATAAGTATGAAGTGTCCCTCCTTATCTTTTTTGACAACTCTAGGTTGAAAGTCAATTTTATATGATATAAGAATGGCCACTTCCACTTGTTTCTTGGGACCATTTGCTTGGAAAATTGTTTTCCAACCTTTGACTCTGAAGTAGTGACTGCCTTTGTCACTGAGGTGGGTTTCTTGCATGCAACAAAATGTTGGGTCCTGTTTACATATCCAGTCTGTTAGTCTATGTCTTTTTATTGGGAGAATTGAGACCATTGATGTCAAGAGATATTAAGGAAAAGTGATTGTTGCTTACTGTTATCCTCTTTGTTAAAGGTGAAATTCTGTTTGTGTGGCTATTTTCTTTTGGGTTTGTTGAAAGGAGATTATTTTACTGCTTTTTCTAGGGTGTGGTTTCCTGCCATGTGTTGGTATTTTCCACCCATTATCCTTTGTAGAGCTGGATTTGTGGAAAGATATTGTGTAAATTTCCCTTTGTCATGGAATGTTTTGTTTTCTCTGTCTATGGTAATTGAGAGTTTTGCTGGGTATAGTAGTCTGGGCTGACATTTATGTTCTCTTAGGGTCTGTATGTCATCTGTCCAGGATCTTCTAGCTTTCATAGTTTCTGGTGAGAAGTCTGGTGTAATTCTGATAGGTCTGCCTTTATATGTTACTTGACCTTTTTCCCTTACTGCTTTTTAATATTCTTTCTTTGTTTAGTGCATTTGGTGTTTTGATTATTATGTGTTGGGAGGTATTTCTGTTCTGGTCCAGTTTGTTTGGAGTTCTGAAGGCTTCTTGTATGTTCATGGGCATCACTTTCTATAGGTTAGGGAAATTTTCTACTATAATTTTGTTAAAGATATTTACTGACCCTTTAAGTTGGAAATTCTCACTCTCTTCTATTGTGTCTTCTCATCGTGCCCTGGATTTCCTGGATGTTTTGGGTTACAAGCTTTTTGCATTTTGCATTTTCTTTGACTTTTGAGTCAATGTTTTCTATGGAATCTTCAGCATCCGAGATTTTTTCTTCTAGCTCTTGTATTTTGTTGTTGATGCTTGCATCTATAACTCCTGAATTCTTTCCAAGGTTTTCTATCTCCAGAGATGTCTCATTTTGTGATTTCTTTATTGTTTCTACTTCCATTTTTAGATCCTGGATAGTTTTGTTCAGTTCCTTCACTTGATTGTTTGTGTTTTCCTGAAATTCTTTAAGGGATTTTTTTTTCTTTTTTGTTTCCTCTTTAAGGACTTCTACCTGTTGACCCATGTTCTCCTGTATTTCTTTAAGGGAGCTATCTATGTTCTTCTTGAAGTCCTCTATCAGCATCATGAGATGCGATTTTTAAATCCAGCTCTTGCTTTTCTGATGTGATGGTGTATCCAGGATTTGCTGTTGTGGGAGCACTGGGTTCTGATGGTGCCATGTTGCCTTGGTTTCTGTTGGTCTTGATCTTGCATTTGCCTTTAGCCATCTAGTTATCTCTGGTGTTAGCTGGTCTTGCTGTCTCTGACTGTGGCTTCTCTGTCCTGCAAGCCTGTGTATCTGGACTCTTGGGATTCCTATTCTCCCTGCATATGGCTGGTTCTCAAATGTCTTGCGTGCTGCTGCTTCTTGAATGGCCTGTGTGCTGCTGGTTCTCTAGAAATATCTGGACATGTGGCCTTCCCTGTGGCATAACTGGCAGGTGGTCTACCACAGCAGAAGGAAAGGGGCAGGCAGTGGTGGAGGGGGTAGAAGGAACTTAGCTAACATTTTTTAAAATTCTTCCCTTATATATTGCATCCCAACCTCAGTTTCCCCTCCCCCTTCTCTGCTCAGTTCCTCTCCCCCTTCTCCAGATCCATCCTCTTCTCTTTCCCTTAAGAAAAAGGCAGTTGTCCCAGGGATATGATGCAAACAGCAAATCGGTTACAATAAGACCTGGCACATCCCCTCTTATTAAAACGGGAGAAGGCAACTCAGTACAAGGAAAAGCTTTAAGAGCAGGCAGGAGTCAGAGACAGCCCTGCCCCCAATGGATGGAGATGAATACTCTCTCTCTCTCTTTGGTTTTTTGGATTTGGTTTTTTCGAGACAGGGTTTCTCTGTGTAGCCCTGGCTGTCCTGGAACTCACTCCATAGACCAGGCTGGCCTCAAACTCAGAAATCCGCCTACCCCTGCCTCCCAGAGTGCTGGGATTACAGGCGTGCACCACCACTGCCCAGCTCATTTGCTTATTTTTAACATTTTGCTCTTGCCAATGGCGATGTGTATGCATGCATCCATGTGTTTCTTTGAGGTGAATACCTAGAAATGTTAGCTCCATTGTCACAGTGCAGTGCCAACGTCACTCTGTTAGATGCTGTACAGTTTTCTTTCTCACAGCTGCAGTTTAGAGACTGCTGGCTCCATGCTGCCTCCCAGAGACTTTTTCTTTTTCATTGTAAATTCAAAACAATTCTTTATCCTTCAGTTTTTGGCAGGTGTTAATTCACTTTAAAGGGTATAAAATTGCAACATTGTACATATCCAGTCCAATTCAAACAAAACTTACTAAGATCAAGCATTTCAAAAACATTTAGGCCCTAATGACAAATACTCCCCTAGCAGACAAAGATGTCTGTTAAAGCCCTTAAGATTGCTGGAAAATTGATAATTCTCACATTTTTTGTAATAACTTTAAAGTCCTAAAATGTTTAACTACATTAAACATATTCAAATGTTTAAATTAATAACATATTGATAATAATATGAGACTGTATCTATTGATTTTTCTCTTAAGTGTGTCTCTGTTAATATGTGAGGGAAGTAAAGGGTTTTTTTTTTTCCTTTTTTTAAAATTTAATTCTTTTTACCTTATTCACTTTACATCCCCTCACCGGCCCCCTCCCGGTCACCCCCTCCTACAATCCTCCCTCCTCCCCTTCTCCTCTGATCAGATGGCCTCCCAGAGACTTTTGTCTAGCTTCTGGATTTTGTCACCTTGATCAGTGAGACCTTCAATTCCTGTGTAATCCTCACGTATGTTACAGTATATATCGACATTTTATAACAGATACAGGCTGGGAGGCTGCTCAGTAGCGGTGCATTTGCCGTGTGCGCGAAGGCCTGGGAGCTATTCCACTGCTTCAAAATGTCGATACACACTGTTATAAAGTTATCAGTGTTCTATTTTTTCACATATGTTGTAAATATTTTCTTTTGGCTTTAATCTACAAAAAAGTCTGCGTTAATTTGTGTGAGGTTGAATTTGTTAAGTCTTTGTTACCATTCGGGTCTTGAAGCATAGAAAGCTCCCTACACCCACGCTGATATGGTACCTGTGGTTTCTTTTTGTGTATCTTAGGAACTTTGTTTACTCTTGCGTATGCAGTAAGGCATGAACCCATTTGTATTTTCCCAAGCAACTATCTAATTTCCTTATTTAATTTACTATTGCTATGACTAAGGCAACTTAAAAAAGACAGCATTCAATTGGAGGCCTGTTTACAGATTCAGAGGGTGAGTCCATGACCGTCATAGTACGGAATGTGGCAACAGGCAGACTAGCATGGTGTTAGACCAGGAGCTGAGAGATTACATGTTGAAACAACCATGAAACAGAGAGAGTTCACTGGGAATGGTGTCGGCATTTGAAACCTCAAAGCCCACCCCACTCCCAGTGACACATCTCCCACAAGGCCACACCTCCTAATCCTTCCTAAATAGTTCCACATTCAGATATATGAGTCTATGGGGGTCATTTTCTCCAAACAACCACAACAACTGTCTCAGTTTAATTTGTAAGTCTAGCTTGAGTGACTTAGGATGATGTTACATGTGCCATAACTCGAGTTCTGTGTGCACTGGTTCATAATGATACAGTGAGTTTGCGTGTATTTTTGTAATGAGAGAAATATTCTGTTTTGCTCTTCCTTCCTTCCTTCCTTCCTTCCTTCCTTCCTTCCTTCCTTTCTTTCTTTCTTTCTTTCTTTCTTTCTTTCTTTCTTTCTTTCTTTCTTTCTTTCTTTCTTTCTTTCTTTCTTTCTTTCTTTCTTTCCTTTTTTCTTTCTCTTCTTTTTTTAAACACAAGTTTGTAGCTTTGGCTGTTTTGGATTTTTCTCTGGAAACCAGGCTAGCCTTGAACTCAGAAATCTGCCCACTTCTGCCTCTCAAATGCTGGGATTAAAGGTGTGTGCCACTGCCCCCTGGCATATCCTGGATCTTCTGTTTAGTTCCAGTGGTCTGTCCTTTGATGTGCTATTGCCATGAGCTTAATTATAGCGAGGAGTGGTTAGAGGCCCACTCCTCCATTAAATATTAAGGACTTTCCTAGCTATAATTGCAGATTTATTTTTCTATCTGAACTTTAAATTCAATCATGTAAACTTTAACTTTGTTAGTGATACTTATGGGATAAATGTCTAATAATATAACACAGATTTAATTGGCTTCTTTCCTATAGGCGGTGTGAAAAATGCATATAGCATCAGTCTCAGTTAGGGTTTCTTTTTATTTTTCAGATTTATTTATTTTATTTTTATGTATATGAGTACACTGTAGCTGTACAGATGGTTGTGAGCCTTCATGTGTTGCTTGGAATTGAATTTAGGACCTCTGCTTGCTCTAGTTGGCCATGCTTGCGCCAGTCAAAGATATATTTATTATTATAAATAAGTACACTGTAGCTGTCTTCAGACACACCAGAAGAGGGCATCAGATCTTGTTACAGATGGTGGAGAGCCACCATGTTGTTCCTGGGATTGAACTCAGCACCTTTGGAAGAGCAGTCAGTACTTTTAGCCACTGAACCATCTCTTAGTTAGGGTTTCTATTGATGTGATAAAATACCATAATCATAGCAGCACCAGAGAGAAGTGTTTATCACATCTCACAACTCACAAGTCAAACTCCATCAGTGAGGGACATCAGGGCAGGCACTAAAGCAGAAGCCATGGAGAATGCAGGTCACCGGCTTGCTCTCCATGGCCTGCAAAGTTAGATTTCTACTATGCCCCAGATCTTCCTGCTCAGGGATGGCACTTGACGCAGGAGGGGCCTTTCATGTCAATCATTAGTCATGAACTTGCCCCACAGACATGCCTACAGTCAATCTGATGCAAACAGTTCCTCAACTGGCACTGCCTTTTCCCAGATGACAGAGAACTGACCATTCCGATTGTTCTCTTACTCAGCGTCCCTGTCATGTACTTGTTAAATGTTTCAGTAAAGGGCCAGTGAGAGGGCTCAGTGGGTAGTAACACTTGCTGCATAAGCTGGAAACGGAGTTCAATCCCTGCCATCCATGTAATGTTGATGACAATGATAATAATGATAATAATAATAGACTTAGTATATCTGGGTGTGTTGCTGCATACTTATAATCCCAGCACTTGGGAGGCTGAGACCAGACTGGACCACCCAGTGTCTGTGTCTCAAAAAGCAACAGGGTGGGGAGGTAAAATGGCTCAGTGAGTAAAGGTGCTTGCCCCCAAATCTGATGACGATCTGAGTTCGATCCCTAGGATAGGTCCCTAAGTGGTGGAAGGAGAGACTGAACTCCCATTGGGTGTCCTCTGACTTCCATAGGTGTTCTGTGTCACACAGATAAACACAATATAAAGAAAATCTTTTAAGATGGACAAAAAGCTTCTAGCATACACTCTCCCAAGGGTTTTTATAACAATTTCATGCTGTCAGAATGACTGAGACTCTGGAATAGAATTAGGCACCACCTCTGCCTTCAGAGTGACTAGTAGATAAGTACCCAGTAATTTCCTCCTCCCACATCATAGGATCTATGAATCCCCCAAGGGTCAAATAAAAATTTGGGGGCTAGAAAGATGCCCTAGCAGAGATGAGCACTTCTTGCTCTTCCAGAAGACCCAGGTTTAATTGGCAACATCCACTTGGCAGATAACAACTGTCAGTAACCCCAACTCCAAATAATATGATACCCTATTTCTGGCCCCCAAGTTCACAACATGCATCTGGTACAAAGATGCATACATGTTGAAAACACAATTACTTGCTTTAAAAAGTAAAGTAGAATGTTAAACCTGAAAATGTCTAGGAGAAAGACCAAGTCTATGACTGTCTAATTAAAGCAAGAATTATTAAATACTGGCCAGGATGAACGAATCCAGCTCTGTCCATACACGGGGTTTCCCAGAGGCATCACTGAGTTACATTAATCGGGCACTTATAAAGGCCAAACCCACATGGCTGTGTACATCCTGCCTTCATCCAATCAGGGGCAAGCACACATTCTGATGTACTTCCTGCCTACGTACCTGCCACCTACCTGAGATCAAACACATCCTGCGCAGTTAAGGCAAGCACCCCTGTTTACTGAAGTGAAAACAGGTGGCTTGTTATCTTACAAGAACACCCCCAGCATTTCAGGAATAATCTGACCTTGGACAACTGGGGCTTTCAGGCTAAGTTTAGCCATCACAGAATAGAAAAAAAAGTAAAAAAGATTGTTGAAGCCTGGTCTCATCAAATGAATGATCTGTATTTTGGTGTCTGATTTCCTACCTCGGGTGGCTCTCTCATCGTTTCTTTCATAGCCTCTAACTTCGGGTGCTCCCGTGTGTTTGCATTTTAGAAGTTCCAGCGTGAGTTAAGCACCAAGTGGGTGTTGAATACAGTGAGTACTGGGGCCCACGTGCTGCTGGGGAAGATCCTACAGAACCACATGCTGGACCTCCGCATCGCCAACTCCAAACTCTTCTGGAGGGCACTGGCCATGTTGCAGGTCAGAGCATGATGGGAGGCCCCAAACCTAGATGGCCACAGAAAGTATTTTTGCAAAGTCGGGGAGGGTTGTAGGCCAAGGGCTATTTTTTCTGTCTTTCTCGGGCATAACCTCTGGTCTGCATGTGTTCACACACAGGTACATTGAGGGCATCCCTGCAGGTGTCATATAGGGAAGTGAACCATGGGAACTGATAAGAATGAAAACACAGTGTAGATTGACATTATCAATCTGGATCAGACTTCAGGGAGTCTAATGCCAAGTGGTTTATTGTGGATGTGTTTAAAACACAGTACAGTTTCATAAAAGGTTTCCAGGCAACAACCAATCCAATCAGTCCAATTCCAGGTGCACAATAAACCTTAAGGTGTGACTACGTAGAAACTCTTTTACAAAGTACTTGTGACCATGAAGCTAGGTTCTATAGCCAAAGGGCCTAGTGTGGTCTCTGAGCACAGAGGTCAATAGGCCATGGGCATGTGACATCTTCCCTAAGGATGGTAATTTTCTAGGGAGGGAAGAGTCTGAGATAAACATTCTGGGGAACTTGGGTGAGGTCTCTCTCTGTCTCAGGAGGTCTGTAAGGGAGGTCGACCTCCACAGACAGCAAAGGGTCTGTTGTTAACAAAATCCACTTTCAGCTTTCTGGATGGAATGCACGTATTTGATCTTTATCTCCTTCACTGAGGAGATAAAGACTGTGACTACACAGGTTTTCTCTGTGTAGTCACAGTCCCTGGTGACTTGGGGAGTGCCTGGAGGAGGGCTTCTATTGGCTTGTCTTGGGGCACGTGCACAACCTTGAATCAATCACTGTCCTCCAGGGGAAAGGGTGCTCTGCCCACCTGCTTTGTGTACTGTCTTGTCGACTTTGGGGTGGGATGGGAGACTGGCTTGATTATATCTTATGGCCCCCAGAACAGAGACTAACAGTTATCCAGGGGGAAAGAACAGGGCTAATGCCAGAGACGGGTAAGAATGGCTGCTGACCAGAGAGCATGGTGGATGGCCTGGAAGGTTGCTCTCCTTGATCACTGACCTGTGGGATTGTTGGGACTCAGTTCTAAATCTCACCAATTTTGCATTCATTATGGGCAGGTGATGGTTACCGCACCAACTCCTTTAACCCAGTGTTTCTTTATGCCTCGTGATTTGAGGACTGCCAGAAGCAACAGATTCTCCAGAGTGTCTTCAGCCACCCTTCAGCATTACGGCCCCCACTCTCTCTTCCTTCTCCTGGGACAGTATTCTCAGTTCTCCTAGGCATCTACTCTGACGCTGACCTCATTGCTTCTTCCACAGAGGTTCTCAGGACAGTCCAAGACTCGCTGCATTGAGAGCCTTCTTCAAGCGATCCATTTTCCTCAACCGCTGTCAGATGATGTCCGTGCTGCCCCCATCTCCTGCCATGTCCAAGTTGCACACGAGAAGGAAAAGGTACCCTTCCCCGGCTGGCTGTTCAACACTTTCTGAGGATCTTATGCATCTTCGGAACTTAGTGTGACACCACGTTTACAAAGCTCAGAAATACCCTGCTGCTTGGCGCTCCCATTTGGAAGGGTGGGTGGATGTGGTAGGGGCCGGGTGAGGAGGTACAACTGTGACAGAAGCTACAGAAGCAAAAGATACCAGCAAGGGGTCTTCTGTTGTGCCTTGGAGGGGCATCAAGAAAGAGCAAGAGACAAGCTCTTTGCACGGGAGTTTTCCAACTTCGGTGGCGGTTTTTCTCTTCTCATGACCCCACCTCGTCCTAGTCCGGATAACAACCATCTATACTTGCTTCCAACCTAACTCCTGTGCCCAGTTCTCGAGCCACTCCAGGGTTCTTCCTCACGTGTCCGTACCTTTTCTTCAGCTCTCTCTGCTCCTTCCCACAGGTGATCCCCACAGCCTTGCTGTGCCTCCTACTCAGGTGCTCCATCACTGAGGCTAAGGATCGCCTGGCTGCAGCTTCTTCAGTCTGTGAGGTTGTTAGGAGCGCCCTCTCTGGGCCGGGTCAGAAGCGCCATACACAAGCCTTTGGAGACCCTACAGCCCATGGTCCCCTGAATTGATGTTTCTGCGACCATGGATGACTCTCAGTCGAGTTCTGAGAGGACTTGTGTCAGCAATACACATTGTGGGACAACTCAGTTTCGGGTGGGTGTGGCACTAACAGTCCAGAATTGGGGAAGAGTCCTGTTCTCAGCCCGATCATTTCCATTTTTACTGCCATCTTCTGATCTCAGGAATAAAAGTGTCTTGTTTTGGAACCCAACCTTGCAAAAAAATCAGTAATAAGACTCACTACACACAAACAAGGGGAGCATGGGCTTCAGGTATTCCCAGCTAGAGAGAAGCTGTGTTCCAGATGTCATTCCAGAGAGAAAGACAATGCCAATTAGACAAGATCCATGGGGACTAGGATGAATGCCACATCCACTCAGAGACACGTCAGCAGGAACGTTGGCTACATCTTCTCTCCGTGTTTGCAAGAAAGAGTATAAGGAATTCTGGGGGCTATGGGGAAGCCTTTGGTGGTAGAGCCCAACAAATACTAGAATGTTGTCAGCACTGTTTTAGACTGAATCTGTCACAGGTTTTAGTAAATCAAAGGGACCCAGATTCATCCCAGGTCCAGTCTTCAGGAGTCTGCAGCCAAGGATCTCACTGTTGAGATCTGGCTCCCCCTTGTGGCAGAGACATAGCCAGTTAATAGATGTCCCCAAGAGCTCCCCAGTGGAGAGAGTTCTGGGAACTTTTAGTGGCTAGAGAGTTATTTTGGGATGTGACAGGGGAGGTCAAGTATCAAGGAGAGTTGTGGAACAAAGGAGGTTAAAGTGTGGCGACAAAGAAAATCTGAGAATGTTTTCCTTCAGGCTTACAGTGGTTATGCAGAGTGAATAACGGAGAAGCAGGGCTTTGTCCAGGGATTCTGGGCTCTAGGCAGAGCTAAAGAAGTTCAGAAACAAGTCAGAATTGAGTTAGGGGAGGAGTGTGTGTCTGCAATCCTTTCACTATGGAGGATGTAACAGGGGTGCTGTCCAGCAGGAAGCACTTTGGAGGCTACACAGCAAGATCGCTCTCCCTCTCAAAGAATGATTTAGAGACAAATGGGCTACAGCTAGCACTGTTTGGAGAAAGCAAACATCTGAGGGGGATGAAAACAACTGGAGAATAGACCGTGGTGGTGATGTGTGTGGTGGGGCTGGGGGTGGAGGAGGGGGAGAGGAGCTGAGGACCCAGAAGACTCGGGACCATAGAAGATAGAAGGAAATGATCTCTGGGATACCCAGTGGCTGGATCAAAACTGAAAGGACTTAGGTTGGGAGACAGTTGGGTATTGAGCACATGTGAAGTCTGTGTTAAAAATGGAACTTGCATCCTTACTGTCAGGTCAGCCAGCAGCTGTTTTTCACATCTTAGGTCAGCTAGCATGGATCTTGAATATATATGTTAAAGAGTCTGTAAGGTCAAAGAAGGGAGTTTGAACCAGGTAGGGCACAAAAGTACCAACCTGGCTCCATACATGGGCTCAAAAAACACAGCAAAATGTCTAGTGTCCCATCTAAAGTCAAGGCAGGGTTTGAACTCAGGGACTAAATCTTAGTGTGTCAGAAACTAACTTTGCATATAGAATGTATTATAAATCACTCCCTTTGTAGGAGAGGGAAGAACTGAGTCTCTGTTTAGCTGGTGACTGAAGGCTACAGAATGGGAGACACAGAAGATGCGCTCTGTTTATAGGGTTCCCAGACTCCACAGTGATGTGAAGTGGAAACCTCTGGTTTATTTAGAAAGTCAGTTTTGTCGAATGATGTTTCCTGAGGCACATAGGTGCAAGGATGTCTTGCTAAACAGACAAATGAAAGGACCCAAGATGGAGTATAAATATGACCCACAGGGCGTTGGAGAGGAGCATTGAGCATTGGTTTGATTTGTTCTGCCTCACTATTCTTTGCTAGTGATACAAATATATTGTTTTGCCTTCCATAGTGTCTTAGTCAGGGTTCTATTCCTGCACAAACATCATGACGAAGAAGCAAGTTGGGGAGGAAAGGGTTTATTGAGCTTACACTTCCACATTGCAGTTCATCACCAAAGGAAGTCAGGACTGGAACTCAAGCCGGTCAGGAAGCAGGAGCTGATGCAGAGGCCATGGAGGGATGTTCCTTACTGGCTTGCTTCCCCTGGCTTGTTCAGCCTGCTCTCTTATAGAACCCAAGACTACCGATGGTACCACCCACAAGGGGCCCTCCCCCCTTGACCACTAATTGAGAAAATGCCTTACAGCTGGATCTCATAGAGATATTTCCTCAACAGAAACTCCTCTCTCTGTGATAACCTCAGATTATGTCAAGCTGACACACAAAACCATCCAGTACACGTAGCATTGTTGAGCCCAGCTCGTGGTAATGCTGCCATAGAGAGAAACTCGCCAAGGAACTTCTCATGAAGTTCCCATGGCTTCTTGTTGCTTCTGCAGCCTTGCCTCAGGCTGAAACCTTGCAGTTTCTTCAGGACTGAACTACAGCTGCTGGTTCATGTGTGGTGTCTGCCTGCTGAGAGGACTGGAATGCAGCTGCTGGCTTGCATCTGGTGTTTGCCAAGGGACTGAACTGCTGACAAAGATCGAGCTTGCCCCAAAAGAACTATTGCTAAACAGGTCCACATGCCCCATCACCTAGTAAATTCTCTTCCCCTACTTCTGGTGGGTTGTTGGCAAGAGGAGAGGTTGAACATTTATTAAAATAGGCTGCAGAAAACTTATACCTACAATGATGAGTTCTATCAAATGCAAGCAGGCAAGAAGAGCTTCCCAAAGATAAAACTGAAAAAATGGAGCAAGAAAAGGAAGGATAGTACTGAGCCCTAACACCAAGTACAAAAGAAATATACATGCATCTATACAAAGAAACATAAATGAACAAATAGAAAGTAGTGAGGGGTGGCAAATCTTTCTTACTCAAGAATTTCAGGTAGTATGCGTTTTATTCGTCCTCCAGGGTATACCGCTTAATCATGCTAACCCCAGATTTCCAATAGGAGTTAGATTTATAGGACTCTTCTGGAAGCAAAGTTATGAACAAAGGAAAATAGTAACGTCAGGAAGAGGCATGCAGCATTCACACTCTGCAAATGGCTTGACACTAGTGTTACAAGTTGATAGCGTTGTCCCTCTTGATGTGCTGGAATTAGCAGGATGGGCCACAGCTGTGTAGTCTCCATTCCTACCCCTCCCCAAACATAGACTCTCAGTCTAAACATAAAGAGAACATCACAGAGCCTCAAATGTAGGGATTTCTTTTCTCTATTGGTGCAGTGATAGGACTCTTGGTTAGAACTCAGAGGGCTCTGGGTTCAGGCTCCAGCAACATGGTGCTCTAGGATGGATCCTGACACTGGTGGGAGAATATGAGATGCAAATGAAAGTAGGGATTAATGTACCAATGTTTGCATTTTCTTGAGATAGGGTTTATGGAGCTCAAGCTGGCTTTGAATTTGCAATGTAGCCAAGGATGCCCTTCGATTCTGGATCCTCCACCTCTCATTTAAATATCATGGTCTGGAAAAGTGTACTGAAATTCTATGAGATGTGAAAAGTGGGGTTGGGGAGATGGCTCAGTGGTTAAAGCACAGGCTGCTCTTGCAGAGGACCTGAGCTGAGTCCCAGCACCCACATGGCCTCTCACAACTGCCTGTAACTACAGTTCTAGGGGATCTGATGCTGTCTTCTGAATCTCTTGGGCATGCATGTAATATACATACATGCAAGCAAAATGTACTTACATATAAAACAACTTTTTAAAAGAGGTGTTAAGGATAGGTGAGAAAGGGTAACTGGGATACTGTACTATTACTGCAGCTTCTGTGGTTACTCCAAAATAAAGAGAATAAATAAACTTGGCAAAAGGAGAGTAGGTCCTAGGATAAGGTGTTCCTCTGAGGCCACTACTTGATTTGATGCATTCCAGGTCAACAGGAACTAGGGAATATGGAGACCTGTGGACTTAGAAAACTGAGCACCTCATAGCATATGAGCTTTCCCACTCCAACTGTTTTAACTCTCTCTGATTCTGCTTGACTCTAATTTCTAGCCTGAGTTAGAAATGTATGGCATGGGACCTAATCCAAGTATAGGATAGTGGCCAGCTCCAGAGAAGATGTGAATTGGAACAGGCCATTTTGAAAGACTTTGAAACTTTGCCTCATCACTTCTTCCTTAATGTCACTTTGTCAAGCTGGACCTCGGAAGATTCATAGCTGGATTCTTCCTTGAGATTTGGGATATAAGGGATCTGAGAGCTAGGGGTAGCCCCAGGGAAGGGCAGTGGCTGAAATGTACAATGACTGACCTTACCTTGAAGTACCTATTATGATATCATAATGGTGCCATTCTGGAGACAGAGACTCTTGAGTTTAGTTTAGTTGCTCTTGAGTAATGGATCCAAGTTGGGGGATGGATATCCCACTGCTGGAGCATTTCAGGCTTAGTTTATTTAGTTTCCTGTTTGGTGGTGTTGTTTTCTAGGTATCGGAGCCAGACAAAAGTGGCAGCCAAGACAAAGGTATGTGATAGCCACTCTCTCTCAAAATCCACTTCTCTCTGTGCTGAACCCCTATAGGTTTTTAGAAATGCTGAGCCTCTGGGCCATCTGAGGGAATGAGCAGAGGGTAGGGGGGTTGAGACAATGCCCATAGATGTCTTTACCTTAATTCAGTTCAAGAAGCTTTAGGCTGGGCATGGTGGTGCACACCTTTGATGTCAGTACTTTGGAGGCAGAGGCAGGAGGAACTCTCTGAGTTCAAAGTCACCCTAGTCCACATAGTGAGTTCCAGGAGAGCAAGGACTACTCTCTCAAAAAGCCAAGAAAAGAAGAGGAAGAGGGAAGAAAAGAAAAAAAAGTAAGAGGAGGTAGAACAAGGAATAGGAAAGAAGGAAAAAGGAGGAAGAGGAGAAGAAGGAGGGAGAGGTCAAGAGGAGGAGGTGGTAATAGTAGTAACTTTAGGATCATATTATCAAAAAGGAAGAACGTACAAGATATTAAAGAAGTGCTGCCTAGAAACTTGAGCTGAAGGGAGACAGTCAGACTGACATACATAGAACTTTTGGGGAAAGAATGTGTTAAGAGTTAAGAGAGACATGGATATTGTCCATCACATGGGAGGCCGATGGAGTCCATTTTGTAAAGAAAAGATTTATACTCACAGGACAAGACAATGAATGTCTTGGGATATTAATTAAAAGTGACAACTTTGTGGGTGGGAATTTTTATTTCCAACAGAAGATGAATTGTTTGCAGACATAGTGCACCTGGTTAATGTTAGTAGGTCATGCCTCCTGTCTGAGCGTCCTCTCTGAGTAGACTGTGTCTGCCTCCCCCATAGGCCTGCCCTATTGCCCAGATTTGACATGCCCACCTTTTTATTTTAGTCATTCCAATGAGTGTATGATATCACATGGTGATTCCATGTGCATTCCCCAATGACTAGAAATGCCAAGAAACTTCTCACATTTACTATCCATTTGGAAATTCTCGAGTAAACTGCCTATTCAGTCATCGGTGCACTTTCAATTTGTTTATGCGCAGGCGTGTCTGAATGTGTGCATGCATTTGGTATTGTTCACATGTGGAAGTCATAGGACAATTTTGTGGAGTTGGCTTCTCTTATCTCTATGTGGGTTCTGAGCTCAGGTCACCAGGCTTGCACAGCAAGTGTCTTTTACCTGCTAAGCCAAGTTACTTGGCCCTCTTAGTATACTCCTAGTGGTTGGGTGGTTACTGCTTTATGTAGCAATTTGAAATACCTCATGAATATTATAAACAGGAGTTCTCTGCTAGGTATACATATTAGATAGCACGTCGGAATCCTTTCCTTCCATATTTACATCTAAGATCCATATCAAGTTACTTTCTGTGGATGATGTGGGGTAGGAATTGAAGACCTCCCCAAATTCTAGATAGCTATTTAGTCTCCCTAGTAGAGCAGAAGGGTAAGATGAGTGAGCCTCTTAGACACAAATACAAACTTAACTCACACATCACACACAGACACACACTTAAACATATACACATAGTTTCAGGGGGTCAGGGGACATATTTATACTCATAAAATTAAATATTGAAAAAATTTAAAATAAGGAGATGGAGTCTCAGGGTTCATCCCACGCTGCGTTGAAGTCACTATGGATCCCAGGCTGGCCTCAAATTCGTGACCATGCTGGGTCAGCTTGCTGCCTGCAGGGATTCCAGCCGCATGCCATTGCCCGGAATCCATCCAGAAATCTGATGTGCCATGCTAATTGTTTCTTCAAGGTTTTGATGGAGATTCACATGGAATTTATGTTTCAAATGAAAGATAATTGATATGCTAAGAAATGAGTCTTCAATTCACGGATATCTTTGTTTCATTTATTTTTATTTTCTCTCAGAATATATTGATATTTATTTGTGTGTGTGTGTGTGTGTGAGTGTGTGTGTGTGTGTGTGTACTTGCACACACACACCCTAGGAATCCAGAAGGATTCCTTGGAACTGAAGTCACAGGTGATGTGAGCTGCCTGATGTGGGTGCTGGAGACTGAACTCAAGACTTCTGCAAGAGCAAAATGTGCTCACAACCACAGAGCCTTCTCTCTTACTCTTTCGGAATTTTCTCAATTTCACTCAGTTACATTTAGCTTTCAATATATAGAGTTTTTAATACATTTTATTTGTGTATGACTGAGAGAAAGATACAGAGAAGGGAGTGGAAAGCAGAGAAAGAGGGATGGATGGAGAGGGAGAGAGAGAGAGAGAGAGAGAGAGAGAGAGAGAGAGACAGACAGACAGACAGACAGACAGACAGAGACAGAGACAGAGACAGAGACAGAGAGAGAGAATATCGTCACCAGAGTGTGTAGGGATAGAACTCAGGTGTTCAGGCTTAACATCAATGCCCATGAGCCATCTAGTTGGCCCCAATAGATAGTTTTAAATATAGAGTTGTAAAGCTATAGCAGTGTGTGTGTGTGTGTGTGTGTGTGTGTGTGTGTGTTGTGGATCAAGTTCAGGTCATTGCTCATGCTAGTCAAAGCACTCTACCATTGAACTACATCTCTGGGCCATTTTTCTTTGATTTTTATTAAGGATAATTTCAGGCAAATCAAAGGCACACACAACTGGTAATGCTCCTGGCATGTTCAAGGCCCCATGACCTATTCTCAATGTAAGAGAAGAAAAGTTTGTCTGATGATTCCTCACTGACCTGTCACTCTGTTTCAACCCTTGCTACATTATTTAAAGCAAACCACAGATAATATCATGATAAATATTTTAGTGCATATAGTTTGAGAGCCTGCCTCCACTCTACAAAGGAAAAAAAATAAAAATGAATCAATCATATCATTACTACATCTAAAATTTAACAAAAAGATTTGAACAGTTCCTTAATACCTCAAATACACATCAGTGTTTAAATTCCAGAAGTCATGATTATTAGTAACATGATTATTTAGTTGGACTCAATATCACATGTTGAGATTGAACGCCATGTTTCTTGACTCTCTTTTAGTCTACAGATTCTCTTTTTTCCCTTCTATTTGTTCCATTTATGTACCGGAGAAAGGGTCATTGCTCTAGATTTCTTTTGTTTGTTTGTTTGTTTGGTTGGTTGGTTGGTTTTTTGTTGTTGTTGTTGTTGTTGTTTTTCGAGTCAGGGTTTCTCTGTGTAACTCTGGCTGTCTTGGAACTCACTCTGTAGACCAGGCTGGCCTCAAACTCAGAAATCCACCTGCCTCTGCCTCCCAAGTGCTGGGATTAAAGGCGTGCGCCACCGCCACCCAGTTGCTCTAGATTTCATAGCCAACATTTTGTTGATCCAATACCCATGCTGTGTAGCCATGTACATATGGGCAGTACTAGTTGGACTTAGTGGATTATCAAAACAAAAATAAAACATGAACTTTGAAGGTGGGCATTTGTGGGGGGTGTGGGAAAAGCTGGAAGGGTAGGATAGTGTGATTATATTTTATTGTATACATGTATACAGTTTTAATTAGGAAAAATTATAATAGCTCCTTCGTGTGATTTGACACAATCTGTTGCCGCCCTGTGCTTCTGTGTGTTGGGATTTACCCAAAACTCTTGTAGAAACACATTTGCCAGGGAAGCATGTTTGGAAAGTGTAACTTCAAGAGAGATTATCTCTGCTCTTTCTAGACTGGGTGAGGTCTTGCAGGCATGGCTCCTCACTCTTTGAGGACCACGTTAGCTGCCACAGGAGTTGGAACTCCTTTGTCTTACACACCCACCACTGGTTCTTCTGCTTCTGATGCGAGCTGAAGCTAAGGATCCCATGCAGAGCTAAGGAAACACTAGCGCTAGGCTCTTAGACTTCCAGAACCATGAAGTCAAATAAATATCTTCCCTACATAAATTAGCCGATCACAAGTACGTGAACATGAATCAGGAAAAAGTTGGATCTAAGATCAGAATTTGTTTTCTGTTAGGGAAGGCCATATTTCATAGATAATGATAATTATCACAAAATGTCTGGCTTGGTATGGAATTTTACTTTTATTTATCTACCTATCTATGTAGATAGATACTATGTATGTATGTATGTATGTATGTATGTATCTATCTATCTATCTATCTATCTATTATCTACTTGTGTATCTATCTATCTACTTATCTATACATCTATCTATCTATCTATCTATCTATCTATCTACTTATCTAAACATCTACCTATCTTTATTGTCATGGATCAAATCAAGGCTCTCGTATTTGCTAGGGAAGCAGTCCACCATGAACTTTATTCCCAGGCCTGGTGAGATGTTATAAATTCTGTTTCCTAATGATGTTGAAACCTGAAAATACAACAGGTCTTTTCATATTGACCTGCTTGAGGGCCCTGCTAACTTTATCACTTTGACTTTATTCTTCTTTATTCTTTATTATTTTGTTTCCAATCCGTATGCTTTATTCTCTTTGCTTTGGTGATTATGACTACAGGTATGATATTCAGGAGCTGTGGGCAGCTGCTACTTTTTTATTAAGTTAAGGAAAATTCTCCATAATTCACCAGGGGCTTTTTTTTTTTTGTAGTTTTTCCAATGTTTTACCAATCAGAGGAGTTTTAGAAAGAATTGGTGTTAGTTTTTTAAAAACTTGTTTTACATTTTTTTGTATTTTTTCTCTTTTATTGAATATCATCTTCATTAATTTTAAAAATGTAAAACAAGGTTCTACCATTGTTTTACAGTTTTAAAATTAATCTCATTATACTGAGTGCTAAATATTAAGTATATCCTGTCTCTAGTCAGATGGCCATATGCTGTTTTCTTATTTGTTCAGTGTACTGATTTACATGAGAATGTAAGATAATAAGCCAGCTGTGAATTCCTAGGATACATATAATACATTTATAGTGTTTGTCCCGATACTCTTTTTTAGATTCATTAAATTCAGTTGGCTGATATTTCATTTTGGACTTATGTATCTATGTATGTGAAAAATATTGACTGGTCAGGTCTTAATTAGATTTTAGAATGAACATTGTTCCAGCTTCCTCAGTGAAAAATAGAAGCAAATCTACATTTGCATCTCATTAGTGTAACAGATGCCCTCAACATTAATGGAGTTACAAGGGATTTTGGAGTTCTGTACTAAGAATCTGGAACAAACACCAGATTGTTCTCTCTGTGTGTCTCTCTCTGTCTCTCTGTCTCTCTGTCTCTCTGTCTCTGTCTCTGTCTCTGTCTCTCTCTCTCTCTCTCTCTCTCTCTCACACACACACACACACACACACACACACACACACACACGAAAAGAAACTGAGGCTAAGAAATTGGCTCTCATGGCTCTTTTGAAATTCGTAGACAAACTCAGGTAAAAGTTAGTGTCATTGTCCTGAGTCCAAAACTTGCAGGAAAGGATAAGCTAGCGAAATGGGCACACCTTTTGTGTTTCACTCCTGTGGAAGAAGTCTTTTCTCTTCAGGAGTTCTGATCTCTGCTATTAAAGCCTTCAGCTGATTGGGTGATGGCCACTCACAGTATGGAAAGCAATATGCTTTAAAGTGTACTGATTCTAAATGTTAGTCATATGTAAGAATTACTGTCAAAGAAATGTTCTAGGCTAATATATGACCAAACCACTGGGTTCCATAGCCTAGCCAAGTTGACATATGATTAACCATTACAATTCTTTCTCTTCTCTAAGTTCATTTGTAAAATTGTGTGTTTGTGTGGTTGTGTGGGAGAATTGGAACACAAGTGCCTGCAGAAGCCAGAGGTGCTTGGATCACCCTGGAGCTAGAATTCCAATCTATAGTGAACCATCTGACATGGATGCTAAGAACTGAACCCAGGTCCTCTGCAAGAGCAGTATGTGCTGCTGAACCATCTCCCCATGACCTCCTCCTCCTCTACTCTTTCTCCTTCTCCTCTTCCTCCTCCTCTTCCTGTTCCTCCATTTCCTCCTTCTCTTACTCCTTCTTCTTCTTCTTCTTCTTAGTTTGTAGAGTTTCATAATTTTAGTTTTTAGATTTACATTTTTAGCTGGGCAGTGGTACACGCCTTTAGTCCCAGCACTTGGGATGCAGAGGTAGATTTCTGAGTTTGAGGCCAGCCTGGACTACAGAGTGAGTTCCAGGACAGCCAGGGCTACACAGAGAAACCCTGTCTTGAAAAATACAAAACAAAACAACAAAACAAAACAAAATACGAATAGATTTTTCCCCTGCACCATTGATATGGCCACGACAGTTCTCTGCTTTGTTATTATGGTACAATGTGTTGATCATTGGGTTACGTTTAGACAATCATGCATTATTTTAGTTTTACTGTGTATATTTACTGTATATAGTACTGGTTACAGGAGAATATTTTTAGATGCTATATGCTATACATTGAGCACACACCCCCCATTCATCCCCACTTTGCTCCTCCAGTCTCCCCATTAATTTCATTTACTCTTTAAGGTAATTTTGTTTCTACTTTAATGGCGTGTTTACATGTGTAAATTTATACAGCTACATAAAATCTAGGAATTACAAATGAGAAAAATCACTTGATGTTGGTTTTTCTGAGCTGGCTTATTATGCTTAATATGAGCTCCAGTTGAGTCCCTTTCTCTGAAAACTATGTAACTTTGTTCTTCTTTATGACAGAAAGAATCCATTGTGTATGCACACATATTTACAATCCATTCTTCCACAGTTGTGACTTAGGTTGGTTCTATAATGTACTTATGAATAGTGCTGTAGTAAATGCTGGTGTGCAAGTGTCTCTGTCATAGCAAACATCCATCCATTCATTGAATAAATTTCAAATATTTATAATTATTGTCATTCTTTAAGTTCTGGGCAGCCCAAATTAGGTGTACTGGGTTTATGCTTAATAAAAATTTCATTTGATGTAGTTTCACTGTCTAAATCTATATAGGGAATTGTTTTCTTTTAGCACATTAAAAAATGTTATTCTGTTTTCTTGTGCCCAGTATTTCTAATAACACACCAGTTCTTTGTCTTCCGCTCACTTGGATATGATAACTCTTATTTGGGGCAGGTTTTAGAACTGGTTCTTGACATTTTTGAATGTACTTAATTCAGCTATTTTTGGGGGCTTCTGCTGTCATAACACTGACATATCAATGTTTCTCAGTTCTCACAACTTCCTAGTTATTAAGTCAAAGAACAGACTGCTTCAAAGCTGTTTTTAGGGATAAGGAGATATGTCAGTTGGTAAAGTACTTGCTTTGCACCAAGACTTCATTTTGCTTCCTACGATTATCTAAGAGATCTGTGTTTGGTGGCACACACTTGTAATCCCAGGACCACAGGTAGGGGGTAGAGACAGGTGCTCTTGGGGCTCCCTGCCCAGCCAATTTAGACTTCCTAACAATCCTCAGACCAATGAGAGACTTTGTCTGAAAAAAAAAAAACCTAATGTGGGTGGCACCTGAGGAAGGACACCTGAGGTTGACTTGGAACTTCATTTACACATGCCCCATAAGCAGGCACACCCCTGCACACGCATGTATCCTAACATGCACATGCATACATGCCAGGAGCCATTCTCACTTAGATCTCCAAACCTCCTCCTTTCAGCCATCTTACATGCTCAAGTCTGCCTTTAGAAGGAAAAATATTAGCGTTCAGGTTTGCAGATATCAAGTTGGTCAGCACATATAGAACTCATGTTGGTTAGAACAGAGTTCACCTCCACTTAGGTTACTATAACAATCTCTTTCCACTTCACCTTCTCGTGATCATTTTAGTTTGCCAGCTTCCTTGAAGCCCAAGCCAGCGTTGGTCATAAGATTTTGAGAGACAATTCTGAGAGACTACTTCCTAGAGACAATGTTTAGAGACAGTGCTTGCCCCCTGAGAGACTGTTCCCCAGAGACAATGTTTGCCCCCTCATACCCCCTCCCTACATCCTGCTTGTTTTCTTTTATATTGCGGTGTGTAAAACAATAAAGTTTGAAAGCTTGATCAGAATGCTGTCTTGCTGTCCATCTCTCGCGTCTCTTGTCTCTTGTCCTCTCCAAGGTGGTCTGGGGTCCCTGTTGACTGTCCTGCAGGTTGGGACACATACACAAACATAAAAATAAACAGTTTTTACATTAATGGAAAATTGAGCACAGAGTACAGAGGTCCCATATATTTCAGTGTTATTAATCTACAAGTAATGTCTTGCTCCATTCTCTATCCCTCTTTCTTCTGGAGCTCTCATTACTGTATCTCCTATGTGTCTTGGCTCTATTTTACATCTCCATTCTATAAACCATTCTTCAGATCTTCCATCACATGGAATTTCTAGATTGAACAGGAGAGACTTTTGAGATATGCTTTCATTCAGTAACCCAGAACTCCAGTAGCTAAGAACTTACAAGATATCATAAGCTGGCTTTGAACTCATTATAATCCTTTTGTGTCAGCCTCCAGAGTGGAGCATTTACAGGCATGTACCACTGCCAGGAGCCATTCTCACATAGATCTCAAAACCTCCTCCTTTCATCCATCTTACATGCTCAAGCCTGCTTTTAGAAGGAAAAATACTCACTCTCAGGTTTGCCAAATAGCAAGGTGGTCAGTACATACAGAGCTCACCTGAGCTGGTAGAACAAACAGAGCTCATCGTTGTTTTATTGTTTGAATGATTGTTGTTCTATGCTTCATGTTAAAAAAAAAATGGTGAAAAAACCTTCATCTGCTGGCAGTCCTGCCAGTCAGAGTTTACATAGCAGAGTAAGGTGCCTTGCATTCTTAACTAGGAGTCAAACACAGCTGGAGAAAAAGCTGCTTCTTAAAGGGCCAGGAGCCTCAAGGTCTAGGACAAGTGGGCTAATAGTTATTACTCCTAGAAAAATTTCTACAATGGTGATGATTGGGTTCAAAGTGCTTTTTTCTCTTGAAATTACAGCCACAAAAGGGAAATTTGTTTGCTTTAAATTTATAAGATTCGTGTAATCGCTTCCTTTTTTATTTCTTATTGGACTTAAAGGTATAAATATTTTACATGTCTTGACTATAGAGTAACTATTGGCTCATAAGTTATTGGACATGATTTAAAAGGTATAATGATGATAACAAAAGTTAGTTTAAAACTGATAATTCAGGGTTAGAGCTATCTTAAGCAGCAAGTGGCATGACACAACCCAAGAAAAACAGGCCTCTAAGATATTTCTAAATTGGTATAATGTTTTATGTAGATCTTATCCTAGAAATTAGACTTATAAGGAATACTATTTAAAATGTCTCTTTAATAAGTTACACTGTCATACATTTGAACATAAGACTGGTAAACAAACTTTACAGTGTGAAAGTAATGCATTTGCCATTAATTTTAAGGAGAAAAGATCGTTTAAAATTGGGTTTTTGCTTTCCAAAGTTATACTTATGCTTTAAAATTGCAAAAGAAAATTAAAAATTACAGTAAAATTTGCCAGTGTACCATTGACAGCAGTTTGCAGTCTGAAGGCTCATGATTCTTAACATATTTTATAATTAAGATGATTTCAAGAGTGATAAAGGTTAAAAACAGCAATATGGGCCTATTGCGACTTCTTCACAAGTACATTAGATATAGTGGTAGAAACAAAATTTAACACTCCCCCAAGATTGAAAAGGAGATCTCAGTGGAAATTTATTTGATATCAAACAGGCTCCTTTGACTACTAAAAACAGCTAATAAAATTTTTCCAGCAATCCTAAAATCACAGGTTCCTTTTGTTATTTGACCCTCATACAATGGGATCTGGTTACAGGCTACTCCATGCAGGACTGGTGGGTGTGGGTCTAGCCTTAGAGACAATAGACTCAGATCAGAAGATATTTACATTTGAGTTAATACAAAGCTCAGAGCTGCCTCAGCAGAGGCTTGAGAGATGCTGCTTTTGTCTTGCAGGCCTCACCTAGAGAGTTTCTGGCCAAAAGAACATTTTTAACAGATTCATACAGATGTGGATCAAAATACAGTTCAAACTTAGATCTGTGAAAGATTAATAAGGCTATAAAGCTTATGAAGGCACTAAAATTTGGCCTGCCTACTCCATACAAAATTATTATAGATTTAAAGGGTTGTCTTTTGCTTTGCAGATCCTGATAACTGTAAAAGCATTTGCTTCTAACTTTAAAAGAACATAAGCTAACTTTAAAAAAAAACAATAAAACAATTTCATTAGAAAATTTTTCCTCAAGAAATAGCAAATAGCCTTACCTTATGTGAGAAAAAAATGTTTTGTCTCTGCTTCAATACAAGAAGCTAGGATCTTAAAATTTTCAATATATATTGTTCATAGAATTTTATTACAGGCCTTTGCTCTTAACAATGGGCTTTTAAAATTTTTAAGTAAATGATTTTCAAAAGGTGTTAAGATAGATTATTTGACTAAGACACTGCTTTAAATTTGTCACAAGAGGATTTTGTAGGACCTCCTTTTGGGGAGACCCCCACTCGGTTCTCAGGATAACGTATACCCAAGGAAACGCAAGACTTGATGCAATCGCATGAGGCAGTTTATTATCGGAGCTCGGGGCCGACACATATCTCACACAGGAGACAGAGCAGTCGACCCTGGCGCGGTTACACATGATTTGCTGATTCAAACATTGGCGGGGGATTCTGGCATGCAGGGTGGGCTTTTTGGCATACGCGCAGATCAGGCCTTCAGCAATGTAGGAGGGTGGTTTATTTTTGTTAGCAGGAAGGTCACTTTGACATTAGTAAACTGCATCCAAGGGACAGGAGACAGGAGACTCCAGTCCAGATGGTGTATGACCCAGAGGAGATTGCCCAGGCATGCCCCTTATCTTTTATGGCCGGTCTGTTTGTAGAATGACTCTACCACACCCTTGTTTCAAGCTTGTCCGGTGTGCCCAGGCTCTGAGTCTGCTTGCTGCCTCAACTATGGATTCTGAAAAGTTCGGACTCCCTTCAGTTTAAGCCTCTGATGTTCTCAAAGTAGATGCAAAATAAATGGTGAGAGACATAACTTGGAGGAAGCTACTGTAAGCATCGGTCAACAGTTTATGATGTGTGTTCACTGCCATTCCTTGGCAAAGGGAACATTAATGTAGAATCAGCTTTTTCATCTCCAAGCAAAGCTTTTACATCCTTCAATAAAGATATTGGTGTGTTAGTAAAATGTTATAAGATAAAATCATAACGATATTTTAAAAGGAATGTCTTAAGAACCTGATAAAACATTTGTTCCTTGTTTTGAACGGCAATCAAATTGGTCATTGCAGAGTATTTATAGTTGATCTATTACATGGCAAGCCTTTTAAGCAAAATTGATAATTGTTATCCAAAAGATAAATTGTTAAAATTTGCTTCCATACATGCATTTATATTTCTATACATGCATCCTATTAAAAAATGCATCTACTGTGGCAGTAAAGCTCATATATTTAGATCACAAGTTTATTTTTTTGAGTTTCCCCTTGCTTCAGCACAGATAATTAAATTGGGTGCTATAGCTGCTATTTTTAAAATGTTAAAAATCAAACTTTTAATTTATATATTGAATATATATATATATATATATATATATATATATATAAAACTCATGGCTTACAATTGCTTGAAATTGTTTCTTTTTTAAAATTCTGCTAATTCTTAAATTTTACAATTATTTATACAAATACAATTCATGTTAAAAAAATAAAAAATATACATATTACTATTGACAGGTTTTCAAGCTTTCTAGTTACAACTGTTTTAACAGAAGAAGCAACTAAAAATAAAATTAGCCATTGCATATGTTGTTTTTCTATACCGGATGTTCCAAATCAGATTAAGACAAATATTATAACTGACTATTACAGTCAATCATTTGAGATGTTTTTAATTAACAATTTATTATTAGTTATATTACTGAGATTTCTTATAATTGTCAAGGACAAGATATTGTGGAACAGGCCCATCGAACTTTAAATCAATATTTTTATAAATAAAAGAGGGGAGAATCATATCTCTTTATACCACAAAATTTTTAAATTTCAATGCCAAGGAACTCTCTGAGTGTGGAGAAGAGGGCAATTTTGTGTTTTTTTCTGCAGGATGCCTAAGGAACATGCTAGCTGCCAGAGTATGCTAATGCTGAGATAAAGAATGATGCTGATTATAATCATTAAAAATGGCCACAGTCAGCCAGGCCGTGGTGGCGAACGCCTGTAATCCCAGCACTCTGGGAGGCAGAGGCAGGCAGATTTCTGAGTTCAAGGCTAGCCTGGTCTACAGAGTGAGTTCCAGGACAGCCAGGGCTACACAGAGAAACCCTGTCTCTAAAAACAAAAAACAAAAACAAAAACAAAAAAGGCCATGGTCCTTGTCACCTTTAGATGCCTCCTACTAATGCTAACACTACAGACATCTACAGACTCAACATCCCTCTTTGCATGGTGATTTTTATTTAGCTGAAAATTGGACAAATTATAAACAGATTAAAGGGGAGATATTGGCTACATCTGATTGCCCCCCTGCAGGGTGTCTAAAGGCCATATTTTTAAATTTTACAGATTTCAAATGTCAACCAGGTAGAACATGGCCTGCCCTTTGTTTTCTTTAATACATACACAGGATTTACTTTGGTTGTTTGGGACCCTTGGGATAGCAGCTAGACTTCTCCTCGTGGGGTTACATCCAAGTAAAACACAATTTTATACCCCTCCCCGCCGCCAGTTCTCTAACAGATGACGAGTCCTGCAAGGCCTCCAATCCCTCTACAAAGGGGTGGTGCACACCTTTACAAATTAAGCTAACCACCACTGGAAAAATCTCCCAATTTAAATTGGCAAAAAGTTTATTAATGGGGTCTTCGCCTCTACCAATCTGGCTCAGATACAGGTATTATTTTTACTATTAAGTTTCTTAAAGAGCCTCTACATAATTCTCAGCCAGTCCCAGTGGGGCCTAATCCTGTGTTGGTGCCTCATCCTGCTCCTCCTAGAGGAACTGAGCAGAGCACCACCCATGCTCCCTCTCTTAAATGCACCTCCCTGCCTTCTAAATTTACCCACAGGCCACCAGCCACCATTCTACCTGTACCACCCCCACAACCAGCTTCCACTAAAAATCTTGTCCTTTCTTTAGTTAATCAGACCTTTTTTACCTTAAATGAAACATCCCCTGAGCTTGTTGAAGACTGCTGGCTGTGCTACCATTCCCAACCACCCTTTTATGAAGGAATTGCTGTTCTCAGTGATCCCCTCTGTGTTGATGATCCATAGCACTGCTGTTGGCAGAAGGGGGCTTGGCCAGGCCTCTCACTAACCCAAATATCTGGCCTGGGACTTTGTGTGACCTCTAGTGGAAGAAATGTCCCCTCAGCCTACACTCATTTCTGCAATGAAAGCTTTTCCCCCCTCTCCTGGCAATTTTTTTATTTTCCCCCCAGAGGGAACCTGGTGGGCGTGCCTTCATGGACTCACACCTTGCCTCCCCGCCTTGGTTTTTCAAAATCGAAAGGATGGAGAGAGCCCTGAGTTTTGCATCCTTATTAAAATGGTTCCTCGTTTAGTTTATTACCATTCTGAAGATTTCTTGTACCTATGGGATCAATCCACTGATGGCTCCATCTCTTTGAGCTGCTCCCACAGATAACCTATCTCTGCCATTACTATCTCTGTTCTACTTTGCCTCAGAACTGTGGGAGTGGGGACAGGTAGGTATCTCTTCCCTTGTTCTTTCTAACTCCAGGTACACAGAACTCAGCGCCACCATCGACCAAGATGTCCAACGCCTTTAACGGGATGGATGATCCCTCCGACTCCATTGACTCCCTAGCTGAGGTCGTCCTCCAAAATAGGCGAGGTCTTGATCTCCTCTTCCTTCAACAAGGTGGACTTTGTCCAGCCTTAAAAGAAGAATGCTGCTTTTATAATAGTAAAACCGGAGTTGTAGAAGATAGCATGATAAAAGTCAGAGAAGGACTAGAAAAATGAAAGAGAGAAAGAGAACAGGCAGAAAGTTGGTATGAAAATTGGTTTTCCACCTCTCCATGGCTCACTACCCTTTACCCAGTATCCTAGGACCCTTCATAGATCTATTATTATGTTCTTTTGGACCATGGGCTTTTAATCACCTCACTACCCTAATCAAACAATAGGTAGATAACTTGTCAGCCAAGCCCATCCAGATACATTATCATCATTTGGCTATGGAGGATCAAGAAATGGCTACCCAGCCTCCCAGGGCAGTTAGCCCAAATGGCACAATCGAGTGCCCTGGCAGAAAGAGTTTCCTATCACAGTCATTCCAGTTGGGACTCCAGAAGGAGCTCTCAAACTCAATTGCTGAGTAGTTAGCCAATGGCAGGCACCCTCCCAGGACCATCCCCTCCTAAGACAGGAATCTCTGGAGGCTGGCAGGGATCTCCAGGGACAGGTAATGGTTATAGAACACTGGGTTGATTCCTGAGACAGGCGCTACTCCATCTTTGTGGTGCCTCATCTGCTTTATTCATCAATGGCTGTCCAACCCCTGCTCTCTTTAATACAGAGAAGGGAGAGATGCCAGGAGCCATTCTCACAGAGATCTCAAAACCTCTTCCTTTCAGCCATCTTACATGCTCAAGTCTGCTTTTAGAAAGAAAAATATGCTGCGATGGTGGTGCACACCTGTAATCCCAGCACTCTGGGAGGCACAGGCAGGCAGATTTCTGAGTTCAAGGCCAGCATGGTCTACAGAGTGAGTTTCAGGAGAGCCAGAGCTATACAGAAAAACCCTGTCTCGAAAAAACCAAAATCCAAAAAACAAAAAGAAAGAAAGAAAAATACTCACTCTTAGGTTTGCCAAATAGCAAGGTGGTTAGTACATACAGAGTTCACCTGAGTTGGTAGAACAGAGCTCACCTGCAGTTAGGTTACCATAGCAACCACTTTCCACTTCACCTCCTCTTGATCATTTTAGGTAGCCAACTTCCTGCAGTAGTAGCCAGTTTTCTCATGAGATTCTGAGAGACAATTCTGAGAAACTGTTCCCTAGAGACAATGCTTGCCCCCTGAGAGACTGTTTCCTGAAGATAATGTCTTGCCCCTTTTACCCCCTTCCTATACCTTGCTTGCTTTCTTTTATATTGCAGTGTGTGAAAATAAAATTTGACAGCTAGATCAGAATCCTGCCTTGCTGTCTGTCTCTTGTGTCTCTTGTCCCCCATTCTCTCTTAGGTGGTCCAGGGAACCCTGTTGACTGTCCTGTGGGTCGGGACACACTACCACAATCTGGTCTTGTGGTGGTTTTGAAGCCAAAGAGTTTAATCAAAGAATTCCATTTACCTTTCATGATGGGACCATCAATCCAGACACACTAAAATTCATGATCTGAAGGTATTTCAGGACCTCTCATGATGTGAACACAATACTTTCTACAATCTTCCAAGAGATAAACATGCAGGCACACCTGTGAGGAAGTTTCTAGACTGGACTCACTGAGGTGGGAAAACCCACCCTAACCGTGGGCAGCATGCCTCCATGGGCTTTGAGAATTAGAAGTAAGAAATAGAAACTGTGATCCACACAATCAGCCTGCAGTTAACAGTTTCTGGGGGCATCCCTTTAGTTTTTATACTTTTCAGTGTGGAGGCCAGTTTCCTAGCATTTCCCAAGGGCTGGAAGGAAATGGTAAACTTGTCATTTGGAGCTTCTAAGTGAGCATGTCAGGGGATGGCTTAGCTGGATTGAAAATGTTATGGCTTAGTGGTTAAGAGTACTTGCTGCTCTTGTAGAGGACCCAGGTTCAATTCCCAGCATCCACATGGTGGGTACGACCATCTGTACACCTAGTTCCAGGGGATCTAACACCCTCTCCTGGATTCAGAGAGCACCACGCATGCACGTGGTGTGCACACATACAAGCAAATACTCACATGTGAAAGAACATTTGTTATTAACAATTACTCATGCATATTTACGGAGCATAAGTTTATGCATTGTGTAATAACTAAATCAAGCTAGTTAATACATTTATCACTTCAGGATTTTTCACACGTATGATGAGAAATTTATACCGATTCTTTTAGCAATTATGGTTTTCAATTTTTAAAAATTATTTCATTGTCCAAGGTTGTAAAGATTTTTTTTATATTTGGTCTGTTGGAGTTTTTCACATTTGCACTCTTTAAAATTCACATTTTTTTTCAGATTTTAATTCTTTATTTATTTATTTGGTTTTTTGATATAGGTTTTTTCTGTGTAGTTCTGGCTGTCCTGGAACTCATTTGGTAGACCAGGGTGGCCTCAAACTCAGGGTTCCACATGCCTCTGCAAGTGGAATTAAAGGATTAAAGTACTGGGTTTAAAGGCATGCACCACCACTGCTGATCTAAATTCTTTTTATTTAAGGTTTATTTTTATTTTATGTGTATGAATTTTTTGCCTGCATGTGTGCATGTGTACCACATGATGCCTGGTGCTTCCAGGGGTCATAAGAGAGCATCAAATACTCTGAAACTTCAGACACAGTTATAAGCCACCATATGGGCACTGGGGACCGGACCTAGGTCCTCTGAAAGAGCAGTCAATCTGTTCCTTTAACTGCTGAACCATCTCTCCAGCCCCTTCACACCTGAATTCTTAATACACTGAGAGTCCATCTCTGAATCTTGTATTGAGAAAGCATCTACCTTTTCTTGTTATTATTTGCTGTCATCCCAGTTTCTTTTCTGTTGCTGTGACAGAGCATCCTCACAAAAGTGACTTCATTAGAAGGAAGGGATCATTTCAGCTCACAGTCATTCAGAATTATGGTCCCTCCGTCCACCATGGCAGGGGAAGAAGCCACAGCCTAGGGGCTCAGGGTAGCGATTCAGGTGACATCCACAGTAAAGAAGCAGAGAGAAGGAACAAGTTCAAGCTGCTCTTCTCTTTCCCTAGGGACACAGTCTAGGATCCCAGTCATAGCTTGGCGCCACTCAGAGGTGCCTCATGATGGTTATCCAGACACTTCCCTACAGACATGCTCAGAGGCTCATCTCCAGATGATTCTAGATTTTGTCAAGTTGACATTTGTCATCACAGTGGTGGCATTGTTTTCTTGTTGCTATGTGGAACTCTCTTCAATTAAGCTGTCATATTGTCATATGGAAATGAACTTGGTTCAGAGCTTTGTAGCCCTGGGTCATATTAAAATTAAAGATTATCATAAAAAATGATGCAAATAAAATGGTAGACATAAAACATTACTAAATTAATTAAAAGGGAAATTACAAACATTTCTGATAAAATTGAAGATTTACATGAGAAATATTTCCTTAGTCTATGTCTTTTTATTGGGGAGTTGAGTTCATTGTTGTTAAGAGATATTAAGGAATAGTGATCGTTGTTTCCTGTTATTTTTGATGTTATTTTTGTTTGTGTGGGTATCATCTTTTGGGTTTGTTGGAAGAAGATTATTTTCTTGCTTTTTCTAGGGTGTATTTTTCCTTCTTGTGCTGGCATTTTCCATCAGTTATCCTTTGTAGGGCTGGATTTGTGGACAGATATTGTGTAAATTTGGTTTTATCATGGAATATCTTGGGCTGCCTACTCCATACAAAATTATTACGGATTTGAAAGGTTGTTTTTTTTTTTTTTTTTTTTTGCTTTACATCCTGATAATTGTAAAAGCATTCACTTCCAATGAGCTAACTTTAAAGAAACAATAAAGCAATTTCATTAGAAGGTTTTTCCTCAAGAAATGGCTGATAGCCTTACTTTATGTAAAAAAAAAAAAGTTTTGTCTCTGCCTTAATACAAGAAGCTAGAATTTTAAATCTTTCAGTGTATATTGTTCATAGAATTGTACTACAGGCCTTTGCTCTTAACAACGGGCTTAAAAATTTTTTTAAGTAGTTGTTGCACCAAAAAAGATTCAAGGGTAATGTAATAATTATTCTAAACAAATTGACACTGAAAATTCAAATAAAGATAATTTGCTTATTCTAAATGAGTTTTAACAGTTTTGGATGCATTAATTGGCCTTATCATATATTAACTGTATCCTAAGTTTGCTCCACAGGAGACTGGCTAGTGTCTCTCAGGAAGCAGCTATCCTTGGAGAACAATGGGCTTCACCTTGGTCTGAGCTCCACCCTAGGTGGAGGGGATTATGGCTAGCATAGGAATTCCTGCTCGAAGGCTGGGAGAGGAACTTCACCTTGGTCAATGTCAAGTCCCAAGTTCCTTGGGGTGCCACGTGGCATAGCACCTGTCTTAGTCAGGGTTTCTATTCCTGCACAAACATTGTGACCAAGAAGCAAGTTGGGGAGGAAAGGATTTATTGAGCTTACATTTCCACATTGCTGTTCATCACCAAAGGAAGTCAGGACTGGAACTCAAGCAGGTCAGAAAGCAGGAACTGTTGCAGAAGCCATGGAGGAATGTTACTTACTGGCTTGCTTCCCTGTCTTGCTCAGCCTGTTCTCTTATAGAACACAAGAATACCAGCCCAGGGATGGCACCACCCACAAGGGGTCCTCCCCCCACCCCCATCACTAATTGAGAAAATGCCCCACAGTTGGATCTCATGGAGGCACTGCACAGGAAACCTTGAGACTCCGTGGAAAGACCCTTATCTTGTACTCTTGACCACCTTACTTTCTGCTTTGATGAGACCCTTAGTAATTTTACTCCTTTTGCTTACAATTGGACCCTGCGTGATTAACTGGTTAATAGCTTTTATTAGGGAACATATAAATGCTGGCAAATTCTGATGTTACATCAGTGGTGCCAAGTCGTGGAGCAGGATGATCATCTCTGTGATGCAGAGTCTATTTCTAAGATTAGAACTAGGCATTAGGAGAAGTGGGGAATGAAAGACCTAAGCCCCTCATGAGAAAATTAGGCCCCTAGTGAACTTAGAGCCTGAAACAGAAATAGAGTCGGAACTGCATGCTTGGCTAAGCCCCACCTTACTGGACACTTAGTTCTGGGAATTGGCTGACCTCGGCCTGGCCCCAGGGCTAGAACATCCTGATTCGGGAACTAGGTAACCACAAAATATGAGCCATCCTGTACTTCCCCATTCTGTGCATATTTTTTTGCTCCACCCCTTGCCTTGTGATTTTCTCCTTTAAATACCCCTGACTTCAGTTGCTGGGAGTTGAACTCCTCTACCCCTGTGTGGTAAGTGAGCTCAACCCCAGTGCACTGGTTTCCCGAATAAACCTCGTGTGATTGCAGCAAGGATGGTATTTCGTGAGTTCTTGGGGGTTGCGTTATCCCACAATTTGAGTGAGGGTCTCCCCTCTCTGGGGGTCTTTCACCCCCATGGAGTCCTCCCTCAATAATGAAATTACAACCCAGGGGACATGCTGATAGAAATCATGTGTGTGGAGCCATTTCCTCATTGTGTTCCTGTGCGCCTTGGTCTTACAACATGGGCCTGTTCTCCTCACGAGCTCTCCAAAGGGAAGTTGACATCTTACCCTTTCTCCCTTGTGCAGTACCATCCTAATCTTGCATTCATCTTGTGAGCCTGGGTCCATTGTTTCTCTTGACCGTATGATTTCATTCTTAAGACCAGGTGTACATAAGAGTTTCTGGCACCATCTTTCATTTAACGAATCTGCAGCTCCTCTATTCTTGGTGCAAACAGGGGAACATGAAGGGGGTTCTTGTACAGGAGTCAACAGTGTTATCATTCCATATGGTTCCATGGTGGCAGAGATTTGTTTCCAAAGATTTTATTTATGCATTCATATCCTTTACCAAAGCCCATACAAAATTTCTCCAAGGAAAAAGTCATAGGGAAACTCCCATAATGCAGAGTAAGGATCGTCAAAATGAAAGTCAAAGGATGCTGGAGAACTGTGGTTCTCGATCTCCACGTGCTGGAACTTGTCAAGCAGACAAATTTTCCACTGGACTTTGTCCTATTTTGTCTTCTGCTGCTCTGATAAATCCCCAACCATAACCAAGTTGGAACGTTTATTCCCTGTGACACTTTACAGTCCGTCATTTCAGAGTCAGGGCAGGAGCTCGAGCAGGAAGCAGGTGCAGAGGCAGGGACCATGGAGGAAAGCTGCTTCCCGGCTTATTCTCCATGGCTCGCTCAGTTTCCCTTCTTTTTACATTTTCTAATACGTGTTCTGTGTGTGTGTGTGTGTGTGTGTGTGTGTGTGTGTGTGTGTGTGTGTTTGAAGGTGTGGTCCCTCTTCTACTTTGTGGACCCAGGGGATTGACTTTAAGTTATCAGCACCTCTACCCACTGAACAACCTCACCAGCCCTCAGCTTGTGACCACTTGCTCAAGGATGGCATCACCCAGTGTGGGCTGGGCCCTACACATTTGCTGACATGCCACAGGTGAGTGTGATGGAGGCCATTCCTCATTTAAGGTTTCCCCTTTCCACAGGATTCTAGCTTGTATCAAGTTGACAACATCCAGTTCAGACTTGTTGCTTTAGTTGGTAGAATATATTTGATAGTTTAATGGTCTTCACTTCTTAATTTGAAGTGTGTCCTATTCACTGGCCCTCCTCTGTCAATTTCCTTCACCCCTTTCTTTTCCCTAGAGCAGCTGACAGATAAGTTAGGCTGTCTTATACTTTACATTATGACAGGGAGAGTGGCACATCCTGTGATCCAAGCATCTGGGGGCAAAAGCAAGATCAGGAAGAGTTCAAGGCCATCCCTAGCTACATAAGGAATTCAAGGTCAATATGGGTTACATGAGTCCTTGTCCAAAAAATAAATAAATAAAAATAAAAATACAAAGCAAAACTTCACACCAATTATAACTCTGGGAATGACAGTCAATCTGATCCACTGTGACCATAGCAGCACCAGAGAGAAGTTTTTATCACATGTCACAACTCACAGGTCAGACTCCATCAGTGAGGGATGTCAGGGCAGACACTAAAACAGAAGCCATGGAGAATGCAGGTCACTAGCTTGCTCTCCATGGCCTACAGAGTTTGCTTTCTACTATGCCTCAGATCTACCTGCCCAGGGATGACACAGGAGGGGCCTTTCATGTCAATCATTAGTCATGAACTTGCCCCACAGACATGGCTACAGTCCAATCTAATGAAAACAATTCCTCAACTGGCACTCCCTTTTCTTAGATGACAGAGAACCCACCAATCTGATTGTTCTCTTACTAAGAGTCCCTGTCATGTACTTGTTAAATGTTTCAGTAAAGGGCCAGTGAGAGGGCTCAGTGGGTAGTAACACTTGCTCCATGAGCCTGGAACAGATTCTCCAGAGTGTCTTCAGCCACTCTTCAGCATTACAGCCCCCACTTTCTCTTCCTTCTCCTGGGACAGTATTCTCAGTTCTCCTAGGCATCTACCCTGACGCTGACCTCATTGCTTCTTCCACAGAGGTTCTCAGGACAGTCCAAGGCTCGCTGCATCGAGAGCCTTCTTCAAGCGATCCATTTTCCTCAACTGCTGTCAGATGATGTACGTGCTGCCCCCATCTCCTGCCATGTCCAGGTTGCACACGAGAAGGAAAAGGTACCCTTCCCCGGCTGGCTGTTCAACTCTTTGTGAGGATCTTACGCATCTTCGGAACTTTGTGTGACGCCGAGTTTACAAAGCTCAGAGATACCCTGCCACTTGGAGCTCCCATTTGGAGGGGTGGGTGGATGTGGTAGGGGCCGGGTGAGGAGGTACGACTGTGACAGAAGCTACAGAAGCAAAAGATACCAGCAAGGGATCTTCTTTTTTTTTTTTTTCGAATGGATTTTTATTTATTGGATATATTCTTTATTTACATTTCAAATGTCTTCCCTTTTCGAGGTTTTCCCTTTGGAAACTCTCATCCCATCCCTCCTCCCCTACCTCTATAATGGTGCTTCCCCACCCACCCACCCACCCACTCCTGTCTTCCCGCCCTGGCATTCCCCTATACTGGAGCATCAAAAACCTTCAGGCCCAAGGGCCATACCTCCCACTGATGTCTGATGTCTAACAAGGCCATCCTCTGCCACATATGCGGCAGGAGTCATGGGTCCGTGTTTGCTTTGGTCCCTCCTTTCTTTAGTTGGTGGTCCAGTTTCAGGGAGCTGGGGGGTGGGGTCTGGCTGGTTGGCACTGTTGCTCCCTCCATGGGGCTGCAAATCCCCTCAGCTCCTTCAGTCGCGTCTCCAACTTCTGGTATGGAGAGCTATTGCACAGGGTGAGCTCCGGGTGCAGATGGAAACCGGAAGGAACCTGTCTGTGGGACGGCAGTGCGAGACAGTCTGTAGCTTGGTTGGGCAAGGCCACACTGGAGACTCAACTCCATAATCCCGTGACCGTCAGTCACGTGTGGCCATGCCCCACATCCCTAGTGTTCTGGCTGGACTCCACCTCTGAGGACACCTGGCTACAGCCAGGCATTCCCCGCCCCTCAACCTATACATAACTATAAATGGGGGCTTCGTGCCCCTCCTAGCTCTCTTTTATCCTGATCCTCTCTCTCTCTCCTTCCTCTCCCCATATTTTTTCTTTCTCCCTCTTCCACGTGGTCATGGTCATCTCCCATTTCTCTATCTTCTCTTTTTCTCGTTTTGTCTCTTTCTTCTTTTCTCTCTCTACTCTTTTAATAATAAAGCATAAAAACTATAAACTATCTCTTTTATTAAACCTGCCACGTAAGAGCACAGAGAAGGCCTCAGCGTTTCCAGCCGCCAGGGAAAGGATCCAAGCCACCTCGAAGCCGAGTAGCTTCACCATAACAGGTACCTGGGGCCCTGCAAACGCCCCGCCTGCCGGGGACTTTAAGCCAAAGTGGTGGTCTTCCCTGTGCTCAGGGGCCAGCCCGCACTCCTGGGAGACCGGCTCTCTCCCGGCGGTATTTGGGTATGGAGCACTGTGGCACGGAGTAAGTTCTGGGTGCAGATGGAAACTGGAAGGATCCTCCTGAATGGATTTCAAAACTACCTATACACGTGCTGGAACTCATATTCTCGTCTTTGTCTTTTCTATGACTTTTGCTGGCATTCATTTTAGGTTTTGTCATGGTGGGAGTGAAGTAGCTTTTTTTTCTAGAGTTCCACAAGGGGTCTTCTGTTGTGCCTTGGAGGGGCATCAAGAAAGAGCAATAGACGGGCTCTTTGCACGGGAGTTTTCCAACTTCGGTGGCGGTTTTTCTCTTCTCATGACCCCACCTCGTCCTAGTCCAGATAACAACCATCTATACTTGCTTCCAACCTAACTCCTGTGCCTAGTTCTCGAGCCACTCCAGGGTTCTTCCTCACGTGTCCGTACCTTTTCTTCAGCTCTCTCTGCTCCTTCCCACAGGTGATCCCCACAGCCTTGCTGAGCCTCCTACTCAGGTGCTCCATCACTGAGGCTAAGGATCGCCTGACTGCAGCTTCTTCAGTCTGTGAGGTTGTTAGGAGCGCCCTACAGCCCGTGGTGCCCTGCCCTGAACAGATGCTTCTGGAACCATGGAAGAGTCTCCGTTCAGTTCTGAGGGGACTTGTGTCAGCAATATACACTGTGGGACAAATTCAGTTTCGGGTGGGTTTGGCACTAACAGCCCAATATTGGGGAAGAGTCCTGTTCTCAGCCGGATCATTTCCATTTTTACTACTGTCTTCTGATCTCAGGAATAAAACTAAATGTCTTGTTTTGGAACCCAACCTTTCAAAAAGTCAGTAATCAGACTCACTACACACAAACAAGGGAATAGATGAAGCCCAAGGGATGGGCTTCAGGTATTCCCAGCTAGAGAGAAGCTGTGTTTCAGGATGAATGCCACATCCACTCAGAGACCAGTGAGCAGGGACGTTGGCTCCATACTCTCCCCATGTTTGCAAGGAAAGAGTATAAGGAATTCTGGGGGCTACGGGGCAGCCTTTGGTGGTAGAGCCCAACAAACAGTAGAAAGTTGTCTGCACTGCTTTAGACTGAAGCTGTCATGGGTTTTTGGTAAATCAAAGGGACCCAGATTCATCCCAGGTCCAGTCTTCAGGAGTCTGCAGCCAAGGATCTCACTGTTGAAATCTGGCTCCCCCTTGTGGCAAAGACATAGCCAGTTAATAGATGTCCCCAAGAGCTCCCCAGTGGAGAGAGTTCTGGGAACTTTTAGTGGCTACAGTTATTTTGGGATGTGACGGGGGGGGGGGGGGGGGGGGGGGGGGGGGGGGGGGGGGGGAGGGGGGTGGTCAAGAATCAAGGAGAGTTGTGGAACAAAGGAGGTTAAAGTGTGGCGACAAAGAAAATCTGAGAATGTCTTCCTTCAGGCTTACAGTGGTTATGCAGAGTCAATAACGGAGAATTAGGGCTTTGTCCAGGGATTCTGGGCTCTAGGCAGAGCTAAAGAAGTTCAGAAGGCATGTCCAGAAACTGAGCAAGGGGAAGGAGTGCGTGTCTGCAATCCCTTTACTATGGAGGATGTAACAGGGGTGCTGTCCAGCAGGAAGCGCTTTGGAGGCTACACAGCAAGATCCCTCTCCCTCTCAATGATTCAGAGACAAATGGGCTACAGCTAGCACTGTTTGGAGAAAGCAAACATCCCAGGGAATGAAAACAACTGGAGAACCGGCTGTGGTGGTGATGTGTGTGGTGGGGCTGGGGTGAGGGTGGGGCGCTGAGGACCCAGAAGACTCTAGGATCAAAGGAGATAGAAGGAAATGGTCTCTGGGACACCCCTTGGCAGGATCAAAACCGAGAAGACTTAGGGTAGGAGACAGTTGGACATTGAGCACATGTGAAGTCTAATGTGTTAAAAATGGAACTCACGACCATGCTGTCAGGTCAACCAGCAGCTATTTTTTACATCTTAGGTCAGCTAGCATGGATCTTGAATATATATGTTAAAGAGTCTGTAAGGTCAAAGAATGGAGTTTGAACCAGATAGGGCATGGAAGTACCAACATGAGTTCATACATGTGCTCAACAAACACAGCAAAATGCTTAGTGTCCATCTGAACTCAAGGCAGGGTTGTACAGAGGGACTAAATCTTAGTGTCCCAAGAACTAACTTTGCATATAGAATGTATTATAGGAGAGGGAAGAACTGGGTCTCTGTTCAGCCTGTGACTGAAGGCTACAGAATGGGAGACACAGAAGATGTGCTCTGTTTATAGGGTTCCCAGACTCCACGGTGATGTGAAGTGGAAACCTCTGGTTTATTTAGAAAGGCAGTGTTACCCAATGATGTTTCCTGAGGCACACAGGACATCTTACTAAAGTGACGGGTGAAAGGACCAATGATGGATAAATATGACCCACAGGGCGTTGGAGAGGAGCGTGAGCATTGGTTTGAATTGCTCTGCCTCACTATTCTTTGCCTATGATACACATACATTGTTTTGCCTTCCATAGTGTCTTAGTCAGGGTTTCTATTCCTGCACAAACATCATGACCAAGAAGCAAGTTGGGGAAGAAAGGGTTTGTTGAGCTTACACTTTCCACACTGCTGTTCATCACTAAAGGAAGTCAGGACTGGAACTCAAGCAGGTCAGGAAGCAGGAGCTGATGCAGAGGCCATGGAGAGATGTTCCTTACTGGCTTGCTGCCCCTGGCTTGCACAGCTGCTCCCTTATACTCCCAAGACTACCAGCCCAGGGATGGCACCACTCACAAGGGGCCCTGCCCCCTTGATCACTAATTCAGAAAATGCTGCACCTCTGGATCTCGTGGAGGCATTTCCTCAACTGAAGCTCCTCTCTTCAACTCCAACATGTGTCAAGTTGACACACAAAACCAGCCAGTACAATTGATACTTTGTCAACTTCACACAAAAACACATCACTATGAAACCTCAACCTTTACTTTTTTATTCATCCCCAAGACCTAAATAACTTTAAAAGTCCTACAGTTCTTTACATATTAAAAGTTCAATCCCTTTAAAGCATCCAGACTTTTGGGGAGGGGGAGTCTTTTTTTCATATTTTTATTGAATATATTCTTCATTTATATTTCAAATGTTATATCCTTTCCCAGTTTCCCCCTCCCAGAAAACCCCAACCCTTCCTCCCACCCCCTGCCTCCAAGAATATGCCCCTCTACCCAACCCACTGCCACCTACACACCCCCAACCTCCATTTCCCCACACTGGGTCATCTATTGAGCCTTCATAGGACCAAGGACCTCTCCTCCCACTGATGCCCGACAAGGCATTCCTCTGCCACATTTTTGGCTGGAACCATGTGTACCCCTTGGTTGATGGCTTAGTCTCTGGGATCCCTGGGGCATCTGGTTGCACGACATTGTCGTTCTTCCCAGGGGACTGCAAACCCCTTCAGCTCCTCCAGCCCGCCCTCCAACTCCTCCACTGGGGATCCCATGCTTAGCCCAGTGGTTGGCTGCTAGCATCTGCCTCTGTACCTGTAAGGCTCTGGCAGGGCCCCTCCGGGGACAACCATAACAGGCTCCTTTCAGTATGCACTTCTTATTGTCCATAATAGTGTCGGGATTTGGTGACTGTTTGTAAGATGAATCCCCAGGTAGGGCAGTCTCTGGGTGGCCTTTCCTTCAGTCTCTGCTCCATACTTTGTCTCCATTATTGCTCCTGTGAGTGTTTTGTTCACTTTCTCAGAGGAACCCAAGCACCCCCACTTCAGTCCTCCTTCTTCTTGAGCTTCCTGTGCTGGGTGAATTGTAACTTGTTTGTTTTGAGCTTTTGGGCTAACATCCACTTATTAGTGAGTACATACCATGTGTGTTCTTTTGTGATAGCATTACCTCACTCAGGATGACACTTTCTAGTTCCATCCATTTGCCTAAGAATTTCATGAATTCATTGTTTTTAATAGCTGAATAGTATTCCATTGTGTGTATATATACAACAATTTCTGTATCCATTCCTCTGTTGAAGGACATCTGGGTTCTTTCCAGCTTCTGGCTATTATAAATAAGGCTGCTATCAACATAGTGGAGCATGTGTCCTTATTACATGTTGGAGCATATTTTGGGTATATGCCCAGGAGTAGTATAGCTGAGTCCTTAGGTAGTACTGTGTCTAATTTTCTGAGGAACTGCCAAACTGATTCCCAGAGTGGTTTTGCCAGCTTGCAATTCCACCAGCAATGAGGAAGTGTTGATCTTTCTCCACATCTTCGCCAGCATCTGCTGTCCCCTGAGTTTTTTATCTTAGCCGTTCTGACTGGTGTGAGGTTGAATCTCAGGGTTGTTTGCATTTCCCTGATCACTAAGGATGCTGAACACTTCTTTTTTTCTTTTTTTAAAGATTATTTATTATAAGTACACTGTAGCTATCTTCAGTCACACCAGAAGAGGGCATCAGATCTCCTTACAGATGGTTGTGAGCCACCATGTGGTTGCTGGGATTTGAACTCAGGACCTCTAGAAGAGCAATTGGTGCTCTTAACCTCTGAGCTATATTTCCAGCCCCGATGCTGAACGTTTCTTTAGGTGCTTCACAGCCATTCAAGTTTCCTCAGTTGAGAATTCTCTGTTTAGCTCTATACTCAATTTTTAATAGGGTTATTTGACTCTCTGGAGTCTAACTTTATATACATTGGATATTAGCCCTCTATCAGATGTAAGATTCATAAAGATCTTTTCCCAGTCTGTTTGTTGCCATTTTGTCCTATTGACAGTGTCCTTGCTGGGCGGTGGTGGTACACGCCTATAATCCCAGCACTCTGGGAAGCAGAGGCAGGTGGATTTCTGAGTTTGAGGCCAGCCTGGTCTACAGAGTGAGTTCGAGGACAGCCAGGGCTATACAGAGAAACCCTGTCTCGAAAAGATCCAAAAAATCCAAAAACAAAAACAAAAAAACAAAAACAAACAAAACAAAAAACAAAACAAAACAAAAAGACCTTTGTCTTACAGAAACTTTGCAGTTTTATGAGGTCCCATTTGTCAATTCCTGTTCTTAGAGCATAAGCTATTGGTGTTCTATTCAGAAAATTGTCCCCTGTGCCCATGTGTTCAAGGATCTTCCCCACTTTCTCCTATATAAGCTTCAGTGTATCTGGTTTTATGTGAAGGTCCTTGATCCACTTGGACTTGAACTTTGTACAAGGAGATAAGAATGGGTCGATTTGCATTTTTCTATATGTTGACCTCCAGTTGATCTAGCACCATTTGTTAAAAAGGTTATCTTTTTTCCACTGGATGGTTTTAGCTCCTTTGTCAAAGATCAAATGACCGTAGGTGTATGAGTTCATTTCTGGGTCTTCAGTTTTGTTCCAATGATCTTCCTGCCTGTCTCTCTACCAATACCACACAGTTTTTTATCACTATTGCTCTGAAGAAGAGCTTGAGGTCACGGATAGTAATTCCCCCAGGAGATCTTTTGTTGTGGAGAATAGTTTTCGATATCCAGTGTTTTTTGTTATTCCAAATGAATTTGTAGATTGCTCTTTCTAGCTCTACAAAGAATTGATTTGGAATTTTGATGGGGATTGCATTGAATCTGTAGATTGCTTTCAGTAAGATGGCCATTTTTACTATATTAATCCTGCCAATCCACGAGCAGGGGAGATCTTTCCATCTTCTGAGATCTTCGATTTCTTTCTTCAGAGGCTTGAGGTTCTTGTCATACAGATCTTTCACTTGCTTGGTTAGAGTCACACCAAGATATGTAATATTATTTGTAACTATTGTGAAGAGAGTCATTTCCCTAATTTCTTTCTCAGCTTGTTTATCCTTTGAGTATAGGAAGACTACTGATTTGTTTGAGTTAATTTTATATCCAGCCACTTTGCTGAAGTTGTTTATCAGCTTTAGGACTTCTCTGATGGAAGTCTTGGGGTCACTTAAGTATACGATCATATCATCTGCAAATAGTGATATTTTGACTTCTTCCTTTCCAATTTGTATACCTTTGACCTCTTTTTGTTGTCTGATTGCTCTGGCTAGGACTTCAAGTACTATATTAAATAGATAGGGAGAGAGGGGGCAGCCTTGTCTAGTCCCTGATTTTAGTGGAATTGCTTCAAGTTTCTCTCCATTTAGTTTGATGTTGGCTACTGGTTTGCTGTATATTGCTTTCACTATGTTTAGGTATGGGCCTTGAATTCCTGATCTCTCCAAGACTTTTATCATGAAGGGATGCTGAATTTTGTCAAATGCTTTTTCAGTATCTAATGAAATGATCATGTGTTTTTTTTTTCTTTGAGTTTGTTTATGTAGTGGATTACATTGATGGATTTCCATATATTGAACCATTCCTGCATTCCTGGGATGAAGCCTACTTGATCATGCTGAATTATTGTTTTGATGCATCCTTGGATTCAGCTGATCAGAATTTTGTTGAGTATTTTTGCATCAATATTCATAAGGAAAATTGGTCTGAAGTTTTCTTTCCTTGTCTGGTCTTTGATTGGTTTAGTTATAAGCATTATTATGCCTTCATAGAATGAGGTGGATAGTGTTCCTTGTGTTTCTATTTTGTGGAATAGCTTAAAGAGTATTGGTATTAGATGTTCTTTGAAGAACTGATAGAAATCCCCACTAAACCCATCTGGTCCTGGGCTTTTTTAAAAAAATTTTTTTTTGTGGGAGACTATTAACAACTGCTTATATTTCCTCAGGACTTATTGGGCTATTTAGATGGCTGATCTGATCCTGTTTTAATATTGGCACCTAGTATGTGTCTAGAAAATTGTCCATTTCATCCAGCTTTTCCAATTTTGTTGAGTTATGGTCTTGTAGTAGGATCTGATGATTTTTTTGAAGTTCCACAGTTTCTGTTGTTATGTTTCCCTTTTCATTTCTGATTGTATTAGTTTGGGTAGTGCCTCTGTGCCATCTGCTTAGTCTGGCTAAGGATTTATATATCTTGTTGATTTTCTCAAAAAACCAGGTCCTGGTTTTGTTGATTCATTGTATAGATCTTTTTGTTTCTATTTGGTTGATTTCGGCCCTGAGTTTGATTATTTCCTGCCATCTACTCCTCTTGGGTGCATTTGCTTCATTTTATTCTAGAACTTTCAGGTGTGTTGTCAAGATGCTAGTGTAAGCTCTCTCCATTTTCTTTTTGAAGGCACTCAGAGCTATGAGTTTTCCTCTTAGCCCTGTTTTCATTGTGTCCCATAAGTTTTGGTATGATGTGTCCTCATTTTCATTAAATTCTAAAAGTTTTTAATTTCTTTATTTCTTCCTTGACCAAACTATCATTGAGTAGAGCATTGTTCAACGTCCATGTGTATGTATGTTTCCAAACTCTTTTAAAATTCAAAGTCTTTTAAAAAGTCAAAGTCTCTTAACTGTGGGTTCCACTGAAATACTTTCTTACTTCAAGAGGGAAAAATATCAGGGCACAATCACAATCAAAAGAAAAAGTCAAACTCCAACCATCCAATGTCTGGGATCCACTCACGATCTTCTAAGCTTCTCCAAGGGCTTGGGTCACTTCTCTAGCTCTGCCCTTTGTAGCACATATCTTGTCTTCTAGGGTTCTGCTGCCTGTATTCCACTGTTGCTGGCGTTCTTGGTGGTCATCTCATGGTACTGACATCTCCAAAACACTGGAGTCTTCTGCTGCACCTGGACTGCACTTTCACAGAACGTCTCATAGGCTCTTTTCATGGTGCTAATCCTCAACTTATCTGCATGACCCCTTCTGTCCTGGGCCTTCAACTGCCACTGATGTTGCTCCTTCACCAATGGCTTCTCATGACCTCTCACAGTGTCAAGCATCAGTTGCTACCCCTTCATGATGCAAAACCAGTACCATCTGGGTGACTCTTATACTTTACCAAGTCTGGCTGCCAATACAAGGTACAACCGTGACTGCCTCTGGAACACAGCTTCTCTGTGCTCTCAGGAAACACTTCCCAGGAGATTTCACCTAAGTGATGCTGGTCTCTTCTAAATCACCACTAATTCCTTAGCTCATGCTAACCAGCATCAATTGTCCCAGTAACACAGAGCTTTTGCTTTGGTAGTTCTGGTATTTTGTTAACCACAACAGATTCTTCATCCCCAGCTGACCAAAACCACAGAATCTTCACAATCAAAACAGCAATGGCCCTGGTAAGAGTTTTTAATCTTCCCTCTAAAATTTCACAAGCCAGGCCTCCACCACTTGCACTGTTCTCAACACTATCTTCCAAGCTCCTGAAGAACTTTCCACAGAGCTCTTAACATCTCAGTGGCTCTTCTAGCCCAAAGTTCCAAAGTCCTTCCACAGTCCTCCCCAAAACATGGTCAGGTTGTCACAGTACTACCTCACTTCCACTACCAACTTCTGTCTTAATAAGGGTTTTATTGATGTGAACAGACACCATGACCAAGGCAAGGCTTAAAAAGGACAAAATTTAATTGGGGCTGGCTTAAAGATTCAGAGAGATTCAGTCCATTATCTTCAGGTTGGGGGCATGGCAGCATCTAGGCAGGCATGGTGCAGGCAGAGCTGAGAGTTCTGCATCTTCATCTGAAGGCTGCTAGTAGAAGACTGGCTTTCAGACAGCTAGGATGAGGGTCTTAAAGCCCACATCCACAGTGACACACCCACTTCAAAAGGGCCACACCTTCTAATGGTGCCACTCCCTGGGCTGAGCATATACAAACTACTACAGTGGCAGAGTAAGCAGAAGAGAATTTAAGTTTACATTATATAAATAATTTAGGCTTCCAATTCATGTAGGTCAGGCCAGGAAACAGCAGAAGCACTGTCTCAATGATTAATATGTGTTTATATTCCTTTGAATTGTTCTGATTATCAAAATGAGTGTGGTTATGAGTTTGGTAGTTATATTAAAATTCCTCTGGGAGAGAGAGGTCAAGCTACAACCTTACGAATTCCAGCTACTGAACCAAGGACATGCTATTTTGGGAGAAAAGCTCTGTATTTGTATTGACAGGAAAGGAGACCATGCATATGTTTTGGACCTCTTCCAGAGTGACACGGATCAGATATGACAGGGAAAGACCACAATCTCGAAAAGTTTGAGAAAATCAAGCAAGACAGATAAATTGATCTGCCAACTCTTTGACATAGGAATGGCCTAGTAACTGGTTTAGATATAAAAATGTCTAGCCAAAACTTCAGCTAAAATGAGATAAAAAATCTTGTTGGTTATGGAGTCCCTAAAATTCTTTTTACCCTCCTTCATATGGCATGAATGAAGATTTATTACATTTAGTTATTGGTGAAATTAACTCATCAAAAAGGCAGTTGTCTTTCACCTGCTCAAACAAAAAGCAAATTTTCATTCTTAACTGATCTGTGCACCTTGCACAATCCATACAAAAATCTTAACGGTACTTAACTTTTGGTTGTGAGATTCATATATTGCAGAATATACAGCTCTGGCAAGACTCATCCACCAGGACACTGAACTGACCTGCCATTCCAACCCCCTGCTTTCTGAAGCTGTTTCCAGAGACTCGCTTCCAGAAAAGCCTCAGGATTGCTGCTGATTCCAGATAACCTCACCTTATCCAGCCTTTTAGACGGATACAGTCAGAACTTCAGTCAAGCTCTGAACCTTCCAAACATACAGAAATTGGATAACAGATCTAAAGTTAGCTTTCTTAAGTCTAACCAATTCTAATTTTCCTACCCGTCCTGAGATTTTCTCATTGCTCATAACAGGAAGAAACCATGAGAGTCGTCAGCCCAATCCCCTGGGTCTGGTAATGGTTACAAATTATAAATAGGTTGTCATTTTAAAGGATAATTTGGAAATGGTCATAATTTTGAACAGGGAGGAAATAGATTGGCTGGATTACTAAATTACATTCTTAAACAAAGCATTATATAGCCATAATCTTAATTTATAGAAATCTTTATAACTGATACAAATTGAAGCTATAATTTCTTACATTGGTATAGGACTTATCTTACTACAGATTTAGGTTTTCATTGGTGTGAATCTGTATATTGACACAAAATTTGAAATTAATATTGTTACTCTTAGATAGGCATTGTGCCTATGCAATTTATTTAAGAATACAAGACTTTGAATCAGCCCTTCTAATAGCTGCTATTACAAACTGTTTAAGATGATTAAGTAACACAAGGGCCAGATAACAAACTCATGGTTATGTTAGATTCTGATTTAATTATAATAAAGTGTTTTCAGTTTACGCAAATAGAAATGGTTAAAAGTAGTTAAGGTTTAAGAGTTCAGAGATACTTTTTTACTTAGTCTTCAAAAACACCAGAAATCCACAGAATGTGACTTTTAATGTTATTGCATTATTAAGGATCTTTAACCATGAGACATGTCTGCTCCTAGCAGCTTCCTCGTTCTACTTTAAAGAAGAATTGAGCATCTTTACCTCTGCCAAGACAGAGTAAGTCAGTCCTTCATATTTCCTGAAAAGTCTGTCATGGCTAGGTGGTTCTGGGCCCGAAGACTCAAGACGGATGCTACAATGCTATAAGAAAATAGGAGCTTTCCGGGTAGTCAGCTGTCTCTATAATAGTTTAAGTTTTGGAAGTTATGTTTGGTGCTTCCTTTATACTCAGGCAACATTTAATTTGTTCTTGAATTTCTGATGGGACTGAAGCTTAGTTATAGTCTCATAATCAAAATCAAGTTGTTTAGCATTGAGAAGGAGGTTATAGAGAGGAAGACATGGTTTTCAGATGGTATTACAGGCCAAAATTTAAACATAATTCAGGGATAGAATTATAACTCTTTAAGTTAGGAATGGTGGAAGAGTACTCTATCTAATTGACAAATAAAAGGGGCCACCACCCACAGGCTGAGAACCACTGGCTTAAACACATGTCAGTAAAAGGTTACTCTTTAACATACATGTGATACTGAGTAGCTCACATTTGCATGGCCCTTCAGATGCTAGGCATCACCTTAAGTGGATTATATTTATTCGTTCAACCATCACAAGAACTCCATAGAGTAGGAAATAGCATTCTTTTCAGAATTCCTTAAAGGAAACAGGAAAAAAAATCCCTTGCTAAAGGTCACAGAGATAGTGTCTAGTAGCAACAGGGCCTGAACCTGTCAGTCAGGTTCCATGATCCCAGCCATAAAGCCCTGAGCTCTCACTGCAAAGTCTAATCTCTCTTTTTGATGTTTATGGGTTTTTATATGGTTGTTAGTGGTTTATTTGCATATGTATAAGCCAAGCAGGGTTTTTCAGACCACGCATTTGGTTTCTTGAATCTTGTCCTGTTTGATCCTCTGGAGAGTAGGCTTATCGATTTTAAAGGAGTGGTTCAAATGTTATAATTAACTTGCTAATCTCTCTCTCTCTCTCTCTCTCTCTCTCTCTCTCTCTCTCTCTCTCTCAGTTTTTTTCAAGATAGTGTTTCTCTGTGTAGCCCTGGCTGTCCTGGAACTCACTCTGCAGACCAGGCTGGCCTTGAACTCAGAAATCTGCCTATCTCTACCTCCCAAGTGCTGGGATTAAAGGCGTGCGCCACCACTGCCCACCTTAATAAATAGTGGGTGTTTTTTATTTTGTTTTTGTTTTCATTTTTTTGGTTATAAATATTAATCAAGAGGACTGGCTTATTCACACTAAACTCTATAATAATCATTTAAACAACCTCAATGCTATGTCAGAACCCCACAGCTTGTTTTGTTTTTATATTTACATTTTTTTTATTTGTTTTCATTGTTTCGAGACAGGGTCTTGTTATGAAGCCATTGCTTTTTCTTTTTTAAAAGAAATCATTCTTGAGAGTTAGAGAGATATCTCAGTAGTTAAGAGTACTTGTTCTTGTAGAATCCCTGGGCTCAGTTCTCAGGACACATCTAGTGTCTCACAGCAATCCATAACTCCAGATCCAGGATAGCCAATGCTCGCCTCTGGCCTTTAATGGTACCAGGCATGCATGTGGTGTATAAACATACATGTAAGCAAAACATTCTGACATACAAACTAAAATAAATAAACCTGAAAAAATCATTCTTTCAAAATTATATACATACATGCATGTGTGCATACATACATACATACGTACATACATTCATTACTTTGTTTATAATTTCCCCCACTACCTTCTCTCTTTATTTTTAAGGTAATTTATATGGCTGGGGTTTGTTCATGATAGCTGAAGATATACTAAAAAGCTGTTGTAAATGTTTATTAGCGTTCCATTTATATATTTATTTTTTATTTTATGTCTTCAGGTGTTCACTGTATGCCTGTGCTCCATGTGCAGGCATTGCCTGCAGAGACCTGAAGAGGGCACCAGATCTCCTGCAACCGGAGTTACTGGAGACTGAGGGGCCATGTGGGTGCTGTGAATGAAACTTAGATCCTCTGCAACAATAGCCTGTGGCCTTGACCACTGAACAGTATCTCCAGCTCCCCCTTATTTTGTTCCCTTCCCGGTTCCATCAAAGTCCCCTATTTTCATGCCATGTTTTTATTGTGTTTTGTCAGCCCACTGCATTTAATTAGGGTCCTCTGAGTAAGCATGGCTAGGGCTAGGGGGTTATTTGCTTGAGAAAGAGAAATTGCTAGTGGCTACACCATTGGGGAATATGGCTCCTCCTCCCCAGCAACCATTAAGTCTATAGCTCCTCGGGGAGGGCTGGAGCCACTGAGGCCATGGTGATGTCAGTGGTCCAGGGGCAGCCTGGGCCTACAACAGCGGGGGCATGCTCCTGGTCTGTGCTGTTGCCAGAAGTCCTGTGGAGGCCTATGATCCACGCTCCTGATTACTGTAAAGACCAAGGAAGCTGCCTTTGCTGTGGCACCGCTGACCACAGATGCAGAGATGAGACAGAGGGTTATGGAAGGATTCTGTGACAACTCCTACCCCACCTGATCCCCAAAAGTAGCAGTGTAAACAGGAAGCCAAAGAAGAACACTCTTTAAAATTGTGAAGGTATAAAAGTAAGTGTTTTTCTATGTCCCCTGTTGTTTTGAATAATGACATGGAGACCTTTAAATTTATCCATAAATGCCCTAGGCCCCAAACTAAGCTCCCCAACTAGCTCTTACCATTAACCTGTTTGTCCTATTCCACGGCTGCCACAAGGCTGGTCACCTCACCTCAGTTCCATACGTCTGACTTGCTGCTGTGGGCCAGTTAGCCTCCGTTTCGCAGCAGCAAACAACACAGGGCCTGCCTCAGATAAGGTGGAAGCAAATACTGAGAGCTGTAATTGTCCTCTGACTTCCGCATGCATGCTGTGGTGTGGGGTCCCTCACCCACACACATGAGCATGCACACACAGGGACACACACAGCGGTTATACGTACACAAAGAGCTTTAAAAACAAAAGAGTTCAGCTGACAGAGCAGTCCGTCACTGGAAAGCCCCCCTGACACTCCACTAGAAAAGCTGGTATAGTGGTCCTCAACCTTCCCAACGCTGCCATGCTTTGATACAGTTCCTCATGTCATGGTGACCCCCAACCGTAAAGTTACTTTTGTTGCCACTTCATAACTGTAATTTTGCTACTATTATGAACTAAAATAAAATCTCTTATATGGAGGCTATCTGATGTGGACCTTCCCCCATGAAAAGATCATGACCCACAGACTGAGAACCCCTGAACTAAGGTGTGGGTACTCACACTGGACACATTTATGTGGCCAGCCAAGTTAATATAAAGAATGTGGTTTTTTGGTTTTTGGGTTTTTTTTTTTGGCGGGGGGAGAAGGATTTGTTTGTCTGTTTGTTTCTGAGACAGGATCTCTCTACTATGGTAGGTCTGCTGTCTTAGAAATCTATGTAGACCAGGCTGGCTTTGAACTCACAGAGATCTGCCTGCCTCATTTTCTAGAACGCCAGGCTCAGAATGTTTCTTTTGAAACCAGCAGTTATGTAACATTAAAAAAAAAACAAAAAACAAACAAACAAACAAAAAACAGTCTCCAGCAATTTGTACAAAGACAGAGGAAAGAGTATGCAAGACCACTGTTGCCAAAGAACAGAGTCTCTGTTTCAAGCTGAGTATGTCTTAGCTTTCTGGTGTATTCGGTGATGTTGGGTATGTGTAGGCCGGTTGAGTCCCTTGTTCTGTGTGTCCCTTGTTCTGTGTTAGGTGTTCTATGGACACCTAACTAGCCTGGGCTAACTTGCCATGACCCCAGTGACAACTGAGAGCACAGCTTTGCTGGAAACCAAGGTACAGAGATGTTTGCGTGCCTTGTCCTCAGTGACAATATGCTTGGACCAACCAAACCAGACCGTTTCACTTTCCATTTTTTTCTCTGTCCACTTCTCAATCCCCATTCATCATGGGGAGTGAGGCTTGGTGACTCATGCCTGTAATCCTCTTAGAATTAGAGGCAGAGGCAGGAGGATCAGCAGTCCAAGAAAAGATAAGACAAGACAAGTAAAAACCATACTGAGTGTCTAAAACACAAGAATTCAGATTCCCAGACAGAAGCTGATCAACTGATTAGAACTTCTTTATTACCCACGTCTATAATGACCTAAGAGCTTGTCCCAGGCAGCCTTTGGGCTACATATATTAACAAAGCTGAGCGCCAGCTCATAACAGCCTAAATGCTAAGATGGCCGGGTCTGAGGTTTTTGCCAAAGCTTTCTTTTCCTTGCTGCAACCCTGCCTGCCCAATGCTTCCACCAAAGTATTTGAAATTATGATTCCAAATTGATGATTTTTTTTGTTCTGTTAATATAAAAGCTTCCTGAAACTAAGTGGTGATGTGCCTTTAAACACTCAGGAGGCAGAGTTAGGTGGGTCTCTGTGGGTTCCGAGTCAGCCTGATCTACACTGGGAGTGCCAGGGCAGCCAGGGGTACGTAAAAAGAGTCTGTTTCAAAACAAAACAGAGTAACACACACACACACACACACGCACACGCACACGCACACGCACACGCACACGCACATACACACGCACACACACACACACACACACACACACACACACACCCTTCATGAAACAGTTACCGCTTTGGAACTTTGAGTACCCTTTCTTCCTGGGCCTTGTTCATTCATAATGGGCGCTGGTAAAGCTCCCTCATCCCCCCTCGCTTGGAGAAATAGACAGTTGTTAAATCTTTACCATGCGAGTAACCGGGAAGCAGCGTGCCTAAGTTCACAGTCCCTACTTCCTGGCTCCCCTGCCACTCCTTTTTCTTGCTAGTATGTGTTGCGTAACCACAATTATGGTTTGTAAGCAAGAGAAAAACCCATCGGGCACTTCCTGTTTTCTACAGGTCTTCTCTCACGGGCAAAGACGTTTGGATTAAGAAAGAAAGAAACTCACTTTTAAGATGACTTTTCCTTCGAAGGCAACTGGATTGCTTGGCCAGGTACCTCAGAGAGAGGGAATGGGTTTTAAATCAGTTTTAGAGTCAAATATTGGAATTTGAGTTTAGGTACATTGAAACCTGCGTCTGTGAGGTTGTCCTGCAGTGGATGGTTTGCCCATTGGACTGATTTGCCTGCTGGGAAACTTGAGTTCGAGGTGGGCAGTGTCAGGGGCAGGCGGTTAACATGGTCTACTGGAGTTTAGCTGAGTTTTTCTGAGTTGGTATTAAAGGATTTGGAGCCCTAGAGAAGGCCTTCGTATTTACTATGAGACAAAAAGACTTAGAAAATGCTTTTTGGCCTCACAGAAAGGAAACGCAGAGCTGAGGGAGAGGAAGACTGCTTAGTCCATCCAGTGTCCTGAGTCTCTGACAAGATTCTTGAACTTGGACGGAAAAGTTAAGAAAATCTCTCTCGGTGGGCAGTGTTTACAGGAAGTGCGGTGACAGACCATACGACGAGGTGTTTCCAGCCCCAGTGTATATAGGAAGTGCTTTCCAGACTGAGTTGTGTGATAAGAGATAAGCCATTTCCAGTCTTTATCCCAGAGCATCTTAATGACCCCAGTGCGGAGGTGGAAGGTGGCTCTCCTGACTTCGATTAACCTTTTTTTATTCTTCCAGGCCCCCATTACTCCGACTTGTGCTTCTAGACAATTTCATACATTTATTTGCTTAGTACTAAGAGAACTCAGTGAGCTACAGGAGTCCAAAAGAGATCTAAGAACGTTCTAGATTAGGACATTTTTCTACTAGAATGATAGGTGAGTCACAGGGTCTGATGGCCTCTATTCCACCTGTTTTCCTGTTTAATCGTCAGTATAGTCCCAGGCTTGGAGCAGATGTGAGTGCTGAGAGTTCAGTAAAGAAAGCCTAGTCCAGGGCTGGAGAGGTGGCTCAGCAGTTAAGAGCAGCGACTACTTCTCCAGAGGTCCTGAGTTCAATTCCCAGCAACGACATGGTGGCTCACAACCATCTGTAACAAGAACTGATGCCCTCTTCTGGAGTGTCTGAAGACAGCTACTTATATATACTTACAGATAATAAATACACTTACATATAAGAAATAAGTAAATCCTTGGGGGGGAAAAGGAATCAAACTCAAGTCCTCTATAAGAGCAGTGTGGTGGTTTGTCTATGCTCAGCTCAGGGAGTGGCACTATTAGGAAGTGTGGCCTTGTTGGAGCAGGTATGTCACTGTGGGAGCAGGCTTTAAGACCCTCATCCTAGCTGTCTGGAAGTCAGTCTCTTCCTAGTGGCCTTCAGATGAAGATGTAGAACTTTCAGCTCCTGCACCATACCTGCCTGGATGCTGCCATGTTCCTGCCTTGATGATAATGGACTGCACCTCAATCTGTAAGCCAGCCCCAGTTAAATGCCATCCTTATAAGAGTTGCCTTGGTCATGGTGTCTGCTCACAGCAGTAAAACCCTAGCTAAGACAAGCAGTATGTGTTTTTTCTCTTTTAACTTTATGTATTTTTGAGGTTATACTTTAATTACATTTCTCCCTTCTGTTTCTTCCCTGTAAACCCTGCCATATACCCATTCCCCCTCTCTCTTCTTTCAATTTACATCTTCCTTTTTCATCAATTAATATCATATGCAAATGTGTACTTATACATACATTGATATTTTCAAATAGAACCTGTTGAGTCTGTATGGTACTTGTATGTATATCTTCAGGATTAACCGTCTGGCACTAGACCATTTGGTTGTCCCTGGAAGGGCTCCCTGCTTTACCAGGTTGTCTGTAGTTCTTCCTGTAGGATTGAGGCCTCATGGGCCCGCCACTTCTGGATCCCCTCCCCCATGCAATTTGGAATGTTCATTGGTGTTCCCCTTGTTCAGTTCATCTTTGGGAGGTGATGTTGGTGAGACTCTATGGGTCTACGTAGCTTTTGATGTTACTAGAAGACGCAATTTCATAGCAAACCCCTGGTCCTTTGGCTCTTACAATCTTTCCACCCCTTGTAGGCCTGTGTACCGGAGGCTTTCCAAGGAGATCTCTGGACCGGCCAGGCGCAAGGGTTCAGGCAAAGGGGAGAGAATGAGGGAGGGGGTTGCCTCTGCCACCTCCACTGCTGTCCCTGCTCCCACCTGGCCACCTCCACTGCTTCTCTTGCTCCAAGATGCTGTGCACGGGTCGCTCTGCGCTGTTAGGCTGAGCTGGCAGGAGACTGACTAGCCAACGAGGGGTACTGAGGAGCTTCTGGAGGCATTTCCGGAGAGCAGGTCTTTTCCCTGGCAGTGGTGTTACAGTTCTTGTGACAGAAGCTCTCAGACAGCAGCGGAGTAATTCTCACACATCTTTATTCCTTTCGGATAGGATCCTTACATACAGTGTGGGGTGGGTCAGGGTCTGACAGTAGGTGCTTCCTATTGGCTTGGTGTGAGAGGTTGGGGATACCTTAGCTACTTGTGGGAGGGCTTAGGGTGCTGCCCCTACCATGACTGATGGCCACAAACCTCTCTACAGGGGCCTGTGGGGACTGTGGCCTTGCTACAGGAGCCTGGTTCTGGGACCAGGCCAAGCTCCTACCATCCTTTTAGGGGCTTCTTAGCCTTAGCTCAACCTTACCAGGCTTCCTCTCACAACCCACGCCCACAACCCCTCTCATAAGATCTATTGCTTTTTATCTCAAGTGTTTGGCATGCTCGTCTTTGTGTATTTCCTGTGCATGCCTGATATTCTATGGGGCCAGAAGGATCCCTTGTAACTGCAGTTACAGACGTGAGTGTTGGGAAATAATCCCAGGCCCTCCGCAGGAGCCACAAGTGCTCTTGGCTGCTGAGTCATCTCCCAGCATCCACTGCCCAGTGGGTAACTCAGAGCACATGAGATCCAAGCTATGTGCAATTAATAATTAGTTATTTGACTGATTTCGTTCTTTGCTGTCATTCCGTTGGTAAGAACAATATTTCTAGTAGCTAAACCTGATTCAAATTCTAAGCATATTTTCTTGATTTGTGCAGTGGTTTTAGTTGATTACTTTAGTAGACAACCCACTCCACTGGCATAAAAGAAGGAATTTTATGGTTTCTTATCTGCTTCCTTCCTCTTTTTTTTCTACTCTCACTTCAGTTCTGACCCAGCCAGTGGAGAATTGAATCTTTCCTCTCTTGAGAAAGAAAGATATTCTTAGTCACAGTTCTACTGTTATGAAGAGACACCATGACCACAGCAAATCTTATACATGCAAGCAGTTAATTGGGGCCGGCTTACAGTTTCAAAGGTTCAGTCCATTACTATCATGACATCAGGCAGGCAGACTTGGTGCTGAAGAAATAGCTGAGAGTTCTACATCTGAATCAGCGAACAGCAACAAGAGGGCAGAGCAGTGGCCCCTGCCCCCAGGCAGAAAACCTGGTGAGGTCAAGTGGATTCAGGAACCCCGGAAATTCTCATAATTGAGAACAGTGGGCGTTTAAATCTTCTCCTGACCATGTTCCTGTCCTGGGACACATGACTATGACACCCCGTGGGAGAGGACTGTGAGAATCAGTCACTAAGGGCAGCAACTGACTCCCTTCCACATGCAGATGAGGCATCCCTAACATCTCACACCAAGCCAATAGAAAGCATCTGCCTTTAGACCCCAACCCATCCCCAAATGTTGTTTATAAGATCCTACCCACAAGGAATAAAGTGTACAAGTTATGTCACCAAAGACTCTGAGAATGCCCATTTCATCCAGCTGTAAACTGGAAGGGAAGAGTATTCTCTCCTGATGCTTTGGTTGCTGGAGGCTGCTAGAGCCTACTGCAGCCCTTCCTGTTCAGTGGACCTGACCTTGGCTCCTGACCACCTGCTGTGTCCTGCTCCAGCCTCCCCAGAGGCCTGGCAGCCATACTTGCTTCAGCCCCCCTCGGATTGCTGCAACTCTTTGGCCACTCTGGCTGGGCCAGAACCCCAGAGAGAAGAGAGAGGACAATGAGTTTTTGGAACCTCAAAGTGACACACTTCCTCCAGCAAGGCCATATTGGCTCCCACAAGGCCACACCTCCTAATCCTTTCAAAGAATTCCTCTTCCTGGTGAGTAAGCATTCAAATCTATGAGCCTGTGGGGCCATTCTTAGTCAGACACCACAGTATGGAGGAGTCCAATATCTACAGTGGCTCTTTCTCCCTTTTTATCTCAGACTCAGCTTGTCAGTGGTAGATCTGGGATCTGAGCGCAGTCCTAACCTCAGACCAGACCTTGCTTGTATTCCCTATCCTGTTTTCTGGCTCTTTCTCTCTTTTTCTCCATATACACACACACACACACACACACACACACACACACACACACACACACACAAATACACTGTGGATGTTTACAGACACACCAGAAGAGGGCATCATTCTCATTACAGATGGTTATGAGCCGCCATGTGGTTGCTGGGAATTGAACTCAGGACCTCAGGAAGAGCAGCCAGTCCTCTTAACCACTGAGTCATCTCTCCAGTCCTCAAGGCTCCTTCCTTATGCCACTTTCTCAGTCTACAAATGTTCTTTTCTTTCCCTGGGGAGAACCCAGTAGGTTTGGCTTCACCTTTTGATGTTTAAATCTAATTTGTCTTCTTAGCTTGATTGTCATCAATGAGAAGCGACTGGGGAGTTTGTGAAGTTCCACTTGTTCACAGTCTACACCTCTAGGCAAGGGGCCCAGATATCTGGGGAAGGGGCGTGTGTGTGTGTGTGTGTGTGTGTGTGTGTGTGTGTAACATGTAGGTCAATGTCAAAGGTCATGTCAGGTGTCTTCTCAATTACTATCTTTTTTATCCCAACAGAGTCTTTCCCTAAACCTAGTACCTCTAGTTAACTAGTGAAACAGTGAGCCTGTCTCTAGCTGCCCTCTATACTATGATCAGATTTTTACATGGGTGCTGGGGATGAGAAATCAGGTCCTCATGCTTCTGCAACAAGAACTTCAGCCACTGAGCAATCTCTTGAGACCCTGAGCAAAGTTTTACAGAGTTCGGGTATCATTCTCTCATCTAGAAGAGCAGCACTGCCCTGATAATAAGCAACTCCAGTCTTTGTTTCCATTTTGTTAGTTTCTTAGTAAAGCCTTACCGCAAGAAGAGGACAACAGTATGATCGTCGTCGTTGGCCTTCCCATCTGGAAAAGAATTGTCTTCTACTGAGATCTAGGGAAGTGGGACGCTTTGACTCATCACAAGTGAGTATACAGTAAACAGCCCCTGCCTAGTTTATTAACGCTAAGGAGATTATTGATAGTACATTGGTGGCATTAAATGGAAAAGCAAGTCATGCTTCCATGATTATCTGTGGGATTCTCAGTTAAAAACTCCATGTTGTCTTGAGAATTCGGTGAAAAAACCTGGCCAGCCCGTGGAGAAAGGCAGATGACAGACAGGGTAAGACCAGCAGTGACCAGGCTATACTGTAACCTGTTCGCTCTGGGCATCATCGTTCAGTCATAGCCTTGCATCTCGATTTCAGAAAACTATATCCAATCACTTTAGAGAAATGGCACGAACCTAAATGCTTCTGAAGCTCTCAGGTTGTCTGTTTCCATTTTGACATCAGTGTTTACCTGTGATACCCGGTGTAGTTGCCACTAGCCATTAACCCTATACTGCGAGCTGGATTCCTGGAAGAGAAGCTGGAGGATAGATGGGGGGAGGAACAATGAACTTCACCTTCACTCTGAGCGCTCCACCCTAGGTGGAGCAGGATCCTGACTAGCACAGGAATCCCTGTTCAACAAAGGCTTGGAGAGGAAGTTCACCTTGATCCATGTCGAGTTTCTACCAAGTGGCATGACACCCCAATATGGCTCTGTACAACCCTACAATACACCTTACTGTTCTTTGAGGAAGGCCCTTCTGTGTGTTTCTTGCTATACTGGAACTCACTATGTAGACCAGGCTGGTCTCTGCTAAGTGTTGGTATTAAAGGCATGTGCCACCACACCAAGCACATCTCTTTTCAACATCACAAAGTTTTTTAGTACTAAGAGAACTTGGTGTCTTCATTTTAAAGTGGGAAGATACCTAGCCTCAAAGGCAGACCATACAAATGGGCAGGAATCTGTAGGCCTTTCAGAGAGTTACATGTCTTTTACCATAATACAAAAATCACAGGTAAACACAGGCATAGTTAACTTCATAGGAAGTGTGCAGAAGCCACAGACATGACTGGGACTGCAGAGGGAGAGCAATGGGGCTCCCTCAGAGGACTTGCAGATAAGTGTGAGCAGAGGTTTTGCTGAGGTTAGCAGCAGGGACTGCAATGGTGATGGGGGGAGGGGTGTAGGAGGGTTAGGCTGCCTGATGGTACTTTTCAAACTGGAGAGGACTAGGAGCCTTTGGGAGAAACATCTTCACTCTCCAGTCCCCAGTCATGAGAGATGTAAAAGACAGGGGAAGCCTCTAATACGAAGAAAACTTGCAGACTGAGAGTCTAAGACAGGAAGTGTGGCCTCTGACGCCACAGAGATGGTATGCTGCATACAGTACCTGGGCACAGTTTTGTCTGTATTTGAGAGTTAGGCTCAGAATTAGGGCTGCGGCTCAGTGGTAGGGAGTTTGCCTCCAATGCATGAGGTTGTAGGTCAGTCACGAGTACTGCCAATCCAAACCAAACCAAACCAAACCAAACCAAACCAAACCAAACCAAACCAAACCAAACGTCAATGCAGGTTAAGGCATTGCAGAGGAACACACACACACACACACAAACACACACACACACACACACACACACAAATGGTGTAGCCTTTCTAGAGACTAAGAGAAATGAGAGAGCTTCATTTCTCTTCAAAGTGATCTTTTTCAGAAGAGACTAAAGCGAGTGAGAGCTGAAACACCTACTCCTTTGAGTTGTGTCAGGAGGACACTGTAGCCAGTGTGTTGACACTTTCATTACTTTGTATCTGATGCTCTACATAAATTCTCCTAACAGTTCCCAAGGTTTCACAGAGTTATGTTCCCAAGTTGGTTCTCATTGGTGAAATGTTGGATTTTCCGATTTTTGTTAGCCAATCAGCATATATGGTTATCTTGAAATTTGTCCTGGTGGAAATATTGAATCCCTTATGTGTGGCCGCTCCAGGAGGCAGGACGCAGGAGTTTTGACTACACTTACTCCACGCCAGTGCCGGGCAGGTGTTGGGCTATGAGAAACTGTGGGACATCACTCTGTGGGTGGAGAAGCAGAGTCTGAGGTCCTGGGCACTGCCGGAGCTGGCTTGGGTGTTGCCGGATCTGCACGGGGGCCGGGACCATCTGGTACTCAGGTTCTTGAATACCCAGCTGCCGCAGGGAGCCTCAGAAGAGCTGAGAATGGAGTGGGCCCCCCCACCCCCCGCAGGCTGGATCTAGACCAGGGCAGAAGGAGGAAAGAGGGGATCTGAGGGGAGGAGTCCTTGGTTTGTCGGCCGCTAGCTTGGCTTGGTGGTCGTGACTGGGACACAGAGAAGTCTTCTACAAGAGACTAGATGGCAGCTCTAGGCAAAACCCTTCTCCATGGCTGCCCACTGCAGATCCTTATGAAAAGAGCCAGTCCATGATTTTAAGGCATTTATTGTCATGGTGGAAAGTGGATGAGTAAAACCAAACCCCACCTCTCAGGGCGGGCCTGGGGTTAAATACCCTTTGCAGGGAGGAGAGCCTGGAAGGAGAGCCTAACTGGCTAAGCCCTTCAGGCCTTTAGGACCTCATTACAGTCGAGATCTGAGCCTAAGTGACCTGTGGCCCCGCCCTCTACCTGTGGAAGGGCTTGGGGCGTTGCCCTTACAGTGACTGATGGCTACAAATCTATGGAGGGCTGCGGCCTCCTGTCAGGAGCTTAGTGACTGGGAACCAGCAAAATGCCTGCTGTTCCTCTAGGGTCACTGGGGTTTCTAGCCTTAGCTCAACCAGGAACCAGGCTGCCTTTCAGGGTCCTACACTTAAGGGGCTCAGGAAATGCCACAAGAGAAATATTCTGTCCCCACGAGCCATTCTATTTCATAGTTGGCAGTTCTAACTGATTCGTAGAGAGCTGTCAAAGGTTACAGACGCTAACAATTGGCAGACCCTATCTATCTATGCTGTTGCATTAACTTTACCTGGGGCAAATGTGAGCCGACATCCAGCCACGAAGAGCTCTGATGTCAGACTAACATCTGTCTGGTTTGTTGAACCCAGAGGCTTGTTGGTCTTACTTGTCAGAGTCCAGGCAAGCGGTAACCCCAAGGCACCCACATCTCTGCTAAGACCTGTGTCAGCATGGATGACAATTCCCTGTGTACGTATAGCTAGAGTCCCGCTCCAGTAAACCTTCCACTCTCTAGCTTAGCACCTCCAAGTCAGTGTGAAGTTGAGGCGGGATGGCTGGGAGAGAGACACAGAAAGAGAGTAACCGGACTCCTTGGTGAGGACCTAATGATTTCCCCCACCCCCGTTTCTTTCTTCTAAAGGAGAATGTGTACAATGTTGTGAGGGTCTCTTGCTCTGAGTAGGATGGTAATGGCTCTTGTGCTTGGAGGATAGGGTCATTGATTACTTCAAAATCCTCCCCTCCCTCACCCTCCTCCTCTTTCTTCCTCCTCCCCATTCTGCTCCCCTCCTCCTTCTTCATTTTGTAGCTCAGGTTATCCTGGAACTCACTTTGTAGAGCAGGCTGGCCTCACACTCACAGAGATCTTGCTGTCTCTGCCTCCTGGGTCTGGGATTAAAAATGGGTGCCACCACACCCGGCACTCACTTTAGGCTCTTATCCGTGGACAAAATTACCCACCTTACCTCATCACCAAAGTAAAACCAGCTTGCTCACAGACTGAAGTCACAGACTGTAGAGTTTTGCAAGTGCTTCTCGAGGGCCTGGGTGTAGAGCATCTGCAATCCCCACAGTTCAAGATGAGCCAGGAAGGAAAATGTGCAGCTCTGATGCACTGGCGAGAAATGTGTTTATTTCATGTAGAGTAAAATAAATAAATGAACAAATGAACAAATATTTACCCCCATCTCTTCAGTGAACTTTATAAAGGACAACAGCCAAGCCCTCATTCAAAGGATGGGCATAACAGTTACAAAGCAAATCTGTGATGATCTGTTTGCACTGAAAGTTCTCAACGACCAAGAAGTTGCCATAGTTTGCTGTGAGCGTGTGGAGCAGGAGGCCGCACGAAAGATCGTCCACATGATTTTGAAGAAGGGCTCAGTGGCCTGCAACCTCTTTCTCAAGAGTCTTGAAGACTGGGACTATTTTGTGTATCAGGACTTAACTGGACAAAGTAAGTATTGCCTTGCTCACCTCCACCCCAGCAAAAGGAATAAACCATGAAGAACACCCATGGCCCCTTGTCCTCCATCTCTGTGTTGCTGGTCAAGGCCTGTGAGTCATTCCCAGTAGACACCTGACAGCGAAACCATGTAAGTGACCTCAGAGCTGGGCAAGAAATGAGGAAGTATAGTCTCACTTAAAATACAACCAGAATGCTAGGTGTGGTGGCATGGAAGCTTCAGGGAGGCTGAGATAAATGGATGGGACGATTGAGGCAGACCAGGACATAGAATGATAGATAGATAGATAGATAGATAGATAGATAGATAGATACATAGATACATAGATACATAGATAGATACATAGATACATAGATATATAGATACATAGATAGCTATAGATAGATAGATAGATAGATAGATAGATATAGATAGATATAGATATAAAGACTGTCTAAAAACAAAAGTTTAGTTTAACTGGAATACAAATGGGCTAAGCCATCCATCTTTGGCTGGTCATCTGCAGGCGAATGACCCAGCCAACTACCTACCTCATGGTGCAGTACCATGGAAAACTAATCACTCTACTTTGCACATGAAAGTAATTCCCTTCTCATCAAGCTATACCTCCAACTCCTCATTTTACTTATTTTAAGTGAATAGATTGCATGATTGGCTGAAATTTACCCCATCCCACGTTTTCAGCCAAATATTTCACTTTCTTTAACTAAGTGGGGTTTAACTTCATTTAACTAAACTGAAGGCTCCTCTCTGTTCCAATTAGCAGCTGTCATGATGGCAAGAAAAAGGAAAGAAAAGGTTAAAATAAAAAAGAGGGGACAGAGGGAAGGGTACTGGGGCAATCCGTGGGTACTTGGTATCTTGGAACTAGAGAAGAAGCCAGTGACCTCCGGCTGATTCTTGGCATCTCTGCCATTCATTCCCTGAGCCTTGAGCTTCGAGATGCAAACCATGCCCTCTATAACGTCATTTTTCTCTAACAGATCTTTTTTACCAGATCACAGATGAAGACTTGAATGTTTTGGCCCAGAATTTAAAGGACTTATACGACAGCCCTGCTTTTCTGAACTTCTTTCCCCTGGGTGAAGATATCGACATCATTTTTAATCTGAAGATCACCTTCACAGAACCTGTCTTGTGGAGGAAGGACCATCGCCATCACCGCGTGGAGCAGCTGACTTTGGGAGGCCTGCTGGAGGCCCTTAAGAGCCCCTGCCTAATTGAAGGAGAATCTGGCAAAGGGAAGTCCACCCTGCTGCAGAGAATTGCAATGCTCTGGGCCTCAGGAAAGTGCGTGGCTCTGAATGGGTTCAAATTGGTCTTCTTCATCCGCCTGAGCAGTGCCAGGGGCGGACTGTTTGACACATTGTGTGACCAGCTCTTGAACATGCCTGACTCCATCAGCAAGCCAACCTTCAGGGCTCTGCTGCTGAAGCTACAAAAGGAGGTCCTCTTTCTTCTCGATGGTTACAATGAATTCCATCCCCAGAACTGCCCAGAAATCGAGGCCCTGATAAAGGAAAACCATCGTTTCAAGAACATGGTCATTGTCACCACCACCACAGAGTGCCTGAGACACATCAGACACGTTGGCGCCCTGACTGCGGAGGTGGGAGATATGACGGAAGACAGTGCCCAAGTTCTCATCAGGGAAGTGCTGATAAATGAGTTGGCTGAAAGCCTGTTGCTCCAGATTCAGGAGTCCAGGTGCTTGAGAAATCTGATGAGGACCCCTCTCTTCGTGGTGATCACCTGTGCAATTCAGATGGGCAGAAAGGAATTCCAAGCTCACACACAAACCATGCTGTTCCAAACCTTCTACGACCTCCTGATACAGAAAAACAGGCACAGGCACAAAGGTGGAACTTCGAGTGATTTTGTCAGGAGCCTCGACTACTGTGGAGACCTGGCCCTGGAGGGTGTGTTCTCCCACAAGTTTGATTTTGAACCCGAGGATGTGTCCGGCAGGAATGAGGACGTCTTGGTGGCAACTGGGCTCCTCTGTAAGTACACAGCTCAGAGACTGAGGCCCAAGTATAAATTCTTTCATAAATCATTTCAGGAGTACACAGCAGGCCGGAGACTCAGCAGTTTGCTGATGTCCAGAGAGCCAGAGGAGGTGAACAGGGGAAATAGCTACTTAAAGAAAATGGCCTCCATCTCTGACATCACATCCCTGTATGGCAATCTGCTCCTGTACACGTGTGGGTCATCCACAGAAGCAACCAGGGTTGTCATGAGGCACCTTGCAATGGTATATCAGCATGGCAGCCTACAAGGACTTTCTGTCACCAAGAGGCCTCTCTGGAGGCAGGAATCATTACAAAGCCTGAGAAATACCACCGAGCAAGATCTTCTGAAAGCCATCAACATAAATTCCTTTGTAGAGTGTGGCATCAATTTATTCTCAGAGAGTATATCTAAATCAGCCCTGAGCCAAGAATTTGAAGCTTTCTTCCGAGGTAAAAGTTTATACATCAACTCAGAGAACATCCCTGACTACTTGTTTGACTTCTTTAAATACTTGCCTAATTGTGCAAGTGCACTGGACTTCGTTAAGCTGGATTTCTATGGAAGAGCAACAGTGTCACAGGATAAGGCGGCAGAGGATGGCCCTGGAGTTCATACAGAAGGGTCCTCAGAAACCTACATTCCCCCCAGGGCTGTGTCTTTATTCTTCAACTGGAAGGAGGAATTCAAGACTCTAGAGGTCACACTCAGAGATATTAGCAAGTTGAATAAAAAAGATATCAAATACCTGGGGAAGATATTCAGCTCTGCCACCAACCTCCAGCTGTATGTCAAGAGATGTGCAGCCGTGACTGGAAGGCTCAGCGCAGTCCTCAGAACCTGCAAGAACATCCATTCCCTCATGGTGGACGCTAGTCCCCTCACCACGGACGACGAGCAGCACATCACATCTGTGACAAACCTCCAGAACTTAAGCATTCACCGCCTGCACACTCAACAGCTGCCAGGTACAGGCACATCCAAGGAACATAATCCGTCAAGTCTGGTCGGTGCAAGTGCTAGTTGGCATTGCGGCTTCTGGTACCATTTCTAGTACATTTTCCTTCCTGGGTGCACCACAGTGCCTGGCCTATCCCTTTCTGGATTTCCTCTGCTCTTCATCCCGGCAGCTGCTTTGACCCTCTGTGGTTCCTGCCCCCAGTCTCTGGAACTTCTCAGCTGCCAAAGATTTACTTGTTTTTTTATCTCTCCTTTCTTCCCTTTTCCTCCCCTCCCCTCTCCTCTCTCTTCTGTTCTTTCTTCTCTTCTCCTTCCTTCTCTCTTCTCCTCTCCACCCAACTTCCATCTCCTTCTCTTCTTTCCTCTCCTCTTCTCCAGTTCCTCTTTCAATATAGGGTCTCATATGTAGCCTAGACTGGCCTCACACCAAATGTAATCCTCCTGCTTCAGACTTCCAACTTCTGGGACTGTAGTCACGGGCATCACATCTGGTTACATTTTATCTTTCTGCTTAATTGCGTTATATTTGAACAATATGCTTATAGCTGAGTACCATACCAATTTTAAATGAATCTTTTTGTCTCAATTAATTTATTTTACTTTATATATATAGTAGTGTTTTGCCTGTATGTATGGCTGTGTGAGGTTGTCAGATCTTGGGGTGACAGATAGCTATTAGCCGCTATATGGGTGCTGGGAATTGAACATGGGTCCTCTGGAAGAGAAGTCAGTGCCCTTTACCTGCTGGGCCATCTCTCCATCCCCTACAATACCCATTTTTGACACAATAACTGTCGAGGCAGGGGTTTCTGCACTTATCACCACTAGCTGGAAAGAAAACCTTGAAGAGGTAAGAAAAGAAACTCTGGACTGCGCCATTGGTGCGGGCCCTGGGTATAGCCATCCAGGGACTAACCTTGTGCTTCGTTTTCCTTACACATTTAAACACAGTAGAACTTGGACCATGACCTATGAATTCCATTGGCTGATCACCAGATCTCAGGACTAGGGCCTACAGAAGGATTCATGACAACACAAGGGTAGGCTCTATTGGTCTCGTACATGCAGCCTCTTTCATTGGAGTGTGTTCTATTCACTCGAGACAAAGCTCAGAATTAGGGCCTAAATGATGCTCAGGATCCAGGGATCCAGGAAGGCTGGCTCGTAGAATAGCAGAAAGATGGCCATATTGACTGAGAACTTTTCACCCTGGTATTCCAAGTGACCAGGCCTCGTTCATGATGTTCCATGGAAAAAATAGACCCATGTGACTGACTCTTGGGGTTTCCCCACTGCCTATTCTAAGCCGCGTTTCCCACAAATAGCCACCTTTATGTGAATCGCATGAGCCCTTCCTGCACTTTGTAATTACTAAAATCTGATTGGCCATAGGAATGACAGCGATGGTAACCAATGACAGCTTTCAGGAAGTGAAGACATGCTGGCCTCCTGTCTTAGACATTGTCTGTGGCTGTGAAGAGACACGATGGCCAAGGCTGATCTGGTTTTCTTTGGCAGGTGGTCTTGTTGACAGCTTGGGTAATCTGAAGAACCTCGAGAAACTCATACTGGACGACATTAGGATGAACGAGGAAGACGCTAAAGGCCTAGGTCAGATTTTTGCTTCATTAATAGTTTTATTTTTATATGTTTGCTGATAAGAATGGTTGGCTGATGATTATTTGACCTGTAGACAGCAAGATCCTCATGTGTGTGTGGGCAGAGCATGTGAATGGCTGGTCCCCATGGGGATGACCACCATGAATGACCACCGTGATTCTTATATTTGAATTCTTAGTCCCCAAAGAGTGGAACTCTTCAAAAGGATTAGAAGGATCAGGAAGCACGGCTTTATTGGAGGAAGTGTGTTCCTGGGGGTAGATTTTGAGGTTTCAAAGCCCTTGCCAGGCTTGGTCTCACTCTCTTCTTGCTACCTGTGGATGAGAATGTAGAGATCTCAGGTCCTCCAGCACCATGTCTAACTGTGCACTGCCATGCTCCCTGCTGTGATGGTAATGGACTAAACCTCTGAACCTGTGAGCCAGCACCAGTTAAAGGCTTTCTGTTATAAGAGTTGCCTTGGCCATCGTGTCTCTTCACAGCCACAGACAATGTCTAAGACAGGAGGCCAGAGGTAGCTGCCCTTGCCTTCCATCTTGTTTAAGGCAGGGTCTTTTTGTTGTCTCTTGCTATACTCTGTATTGTGGCTTGATGGTCCACAGGCTCCTGGGGATTCCCTTGCCTCCATCTGCCATTCACTGTAGAAACACCAGGATTCAAGATGCAAGCTAGATGCTTGACTTTATGTGAACTCTGAGGATTTGAATGAGGTCTTCATGCACGTGCTGTGTGCACTCACTGAGCGGTCTCCCCAGCAATCTGTTTCACGAACTTGTGACCACCTTGGTTTCTTGGGACACTCTCTCTCCCCCAGGCCTAGCCTTCTGCAAAATTCTACTCAAGCTTTACCCCATTTATGTGCGACCTTTTTTTAGAGAGGAAGTCATCACTGTGTCTCATTTTCTTTTCCCTGAATGATTTAAAAGTTCAGATTTATTTCATCAGTAAAACTTTAAAAGAGGAACGAGATGCAGGGAAGTGTGAGCGCCGGACACGAGCAGAACTCAGGGGTCGCCACAGAGCCCGGGGCCTCAGACACAGGGAGGGCTGAGTGGAAATCACCTTTCTACGATGCCTCTGCTTCTCCTCTTCCTTTTAATCATTCTCAGTTCCACCCTTTTTGCTCTCTTTTCCCTCTGAGCCCTTTACCAAACCTGCTTCTCAATTTGCTCAGCACTGTTCTGTCATTTTGCTTTCTTCCCAAATAAACTCTATAAAATGTGGCTGACCTTATATGATAATCAAATTAATTTAAAAATCAGCAAACACATACTATATACCTATGGATTCCATAGAGTATCAGAGCTGGAAAGGGCTGGAGCAAATCTACTTTCAATGCATTCATTTTATAAAAAGTCACTGGTTCCTGATGGTTTACTGATTTGCTCAAGATCTCAGGAGTACCCTACAGGATAGGGTGCTTTTGTTATTAAGAAATCTAAAGTTTATGGCCATACCACCCTAAATGCGCCTGATCTCGTCTGATCTCGAAAGCTAAGCAGGGTCGGGCCTGGTTAGTACTTGGATGGGAGACGGCTTTTGAATGCCAGGTGCTATTAGGCTTCAAAATAATAAATAAATAAATAAATAAATAAATAAATAAATAAATAAATAAATAAGAAATATAAATATAGCCAGATAAACTCTTGTATTATCTGCTCCTGGGAGGCAGAAGTGGAAGGATCAGGAGTTTGGGGCTAGCCTTAGTTACAGAGTAACTTCTAGGCAAACCTGGGCTAAATGAGAACTCTTCTCAAAACAAAAATGAAAACAAAACCTGCCAGCACGGTGACACAGGCATTTACTCCCAGCTCTCAGAGGCAAAGGCAGGTGGATCTCTGTGAGTTCAAGGCTACTCTAGGTAGAATAATTGTAAACTGATTCTTACAATCAAGGTAAAAGGCACCTACCCCTCCCTGGATTCCCCTAATGACAATAAAAGCTGGGCCTGGGAGTCCACCAGAGGTCTCCATTCCCAAGTGGGGAGACGCCTGCATGCAGGAAATTCAGCTGAATTAAACGTTCTTTGTTGCTTTTACATACTATTTGAGTCTGGGGTCCTCCTTTAGCCATTCTTGGACCCTAACAGTAAGACCCAGTCTTAATACCAAACCAAACCAAACCAAATAAACAAAAAACGAGAATCCATGAGATGCCTCAAAAGCTAAAGGCACTCACTACCATGCCTGAGTTCAATTTCCAGGTCCTACATGGTAGTGGAGAATTGACTCCTGCAAGTTATCCTGGGTCATTATCTGGTGCCATGGCTTACATGCTCCCACACAAACAGATAGGATAAAATATTTTTAAATAAAAATAAGATAAAAAAAATAAGGGATCAAATTTGACTGTGAAGAAATCAGTGTCATAATGTCAGCAACAATTACTGTGTAGTAAAGAGTTGCTGTATACTAGGTCAGCAACTATACTACTTAGTTTTCTCACTTTATCCCACCAAAACCTCAAGATACGCCTAGTGGATAGGACTAATGACCCCCCCAACTGAACAAAACCACAACTGAAAAGTTGAATCAGCTGTCCAAGTTTGTACAATTATGGGACAGTGAATCTAGAGGCAAAGCTCACATATACGCCTACCATAACATCAGATAGCATTCACTGGAGGTTTACTGTGCTATACATACTGAACACCCCACATGCATTACCTGTAACTTCCCCTAAGCTCCGAACCATGGGGATTGATAAAGCCCTGGTCTGATGGATACAGCTCAATGGTAGAGCACTTGCCTTAGCATGCACGGGGTCTGGGTTAAACCTCTAACACCGAAGAAGTGGAGAAAGAGGAGGAAGAGGAGGAGGAGGAGGAGGGGGAGGAGGACGAGATTGATGGGACCCCAAAAGTCACTTTGTATTTCTTACCTGTGTACTGCTGTCTCGGGATGTATATTGATGATTTAAGCTCCACCTGCTCAGTCCTAAACTCCACACCAACCCCAGGACTAAGAACTGTTGCTTCAAGCGCCTTGCTGGTAGATGGGGATACTGACACTGGCTGGGCACACAACCCTGGGTGTGGTGGTCATTGAACCTATGTCACAGAGTTCAAAACAGGGTCTCTGAGGTTGTGCAGTCCCCACAGCACTGCCGCGCCTGATGTCCCTCTGAACTGCCCTCTTAAGGGAAGTAAAGACTATGAGGTGTTTAAAAAAACATTGCATCTTTTGATCTCTATAGCAGGAGTGTATGGAAAGATGTCTGGAATCTAGACGCAGGGCAGCTGTGGTTGGAGGCTCGTGAGTTTAATGCCAGCCTGGGCTGATTAGCAAGAGGCTCTTTCCCTAGTAAACAAAGAAATGTATTAAATTTTTTTTTTTAAAGAAAAAAGAGCACGGAAGAGTTTCTACATTGCTGTCTTCCTTGGGTCCCACCGATCTGTAGTTAACCAGATGGACTCCGTCTACTCACGCACTCCTTTCCGGTCTCCTTGTAGCAGAAGGCCTGCGAAACCTGAAGAAGATGCGTTTATTCCATTTGACTCATTTGTCTGACATTGGGGAGGGGATGGATTACATAGTCAAGCGTCTCTCAGAAGAACCCTGTGATCTACGAGAGTTGAAGTTGGTGGCCTGCTGTCTGAGTGCAAATTCTGTGAAGATTCTAGGTAACCGTTGTAACCCTCCCCTCCCCTCTCTGAATGCACCACAGGATTCTTTACATTTTTACACTAATGTGTATAATGTCTTATGTGGAAACTTAATTTTAAGAGAAACTGAAAAAGATAATGCGATACGTATTATCTGACCTAGCCCCACCCCGACCCTTTTTTTTATCCTGAGATAGGATTTCTCTATGTATATCTGGCTGTCCTGGAACTCACTATGTAGATCAGGTTGGCCTCATAGATCTACCTGCCTCTGCCTCCCAAATGCTGGGATTAACCTAGCCCATTTTTTAATGAGCTTTGTCTGAGTTAGAATTAAATTACCAGTAGCAATAAACAAGTATTATATAATAGTTGAAGATATTATAACCTTAAGAGAAAGTGAGAAGTAAGACATTTAAAAAAAAAAAACAATTCCATTGTTCTTCTCAGAGTTACTATCTAATCATCCCTTGGGTAGATGGATAAAGAAAATATGGAGAAGGGGGAGGATTGCCTCAATGTTACCAGACTTCTATTCTTCCCTTTGCTCTGTTAAGATGAAGCTGGAACACAAGAATATAACAGTTCAGTCTTTTGAGTTCCCAAATGTTATGCATACCAATGATAGAGAAATTTTTGCATATTTTTGGATAAACTGTTCAGTTCAGATATGTCTTAAAGTTTAGGCTTTGGTGGCTAGAGAGATGGCTCAACAGTTAAGACCACTGACTGTTCTTCCAAAGGACTTGGGTTCCATTCTAGCAGCTCACAACTATTTGTGACTTCAGTTCCTGGGGGTTCGATGCTGGGAGTAAAGGCGTGTGCACTACTGCCTGGCAGCGGAATTGGTCTCGTTTCAAAGAGCTGTGTCTAAATGTCCAGGTGTGATCATGAGCAACTCAGTGCTGTAGGACCTCCTTTTGGGGAGACCCCCACTCCGCTCTCGGGATAGCGTACACCCAAGGAAACGCGAGAGACCGACTTGATGCAAACACATGAGGTAGTTTATTATCAGAGCTCTGGGCCGACAGGTATCTCACACAGGAGACAGAGGAGTCGACCCCGAGGCTCAAAAGTTAGGGGTTTATATAGGAAAAGTCAGGGGGGTTGTCAGGGGGGGGTTGGCTCGGTTACACATGATTTGCTGATTCAAACATTTGCGGGGGATTCTGGCATGCAGGGTGGGTGGTTTTTGGCATACGTGCAGATCGGGCCGTCAGCAATATAGGAGGGCAGTTTATTTTTGTTAGCAAGAAGGTCACTTTGACATTAGTAAACTGCATCCAAGGGACAGGAGACAGGAGACTCCAGTCCAGATGATGTATGACCCATAGGAGTTTTCCCAGGCATGGCCCTTATCTTTTATGGCTGGTCTGTTTGTGGAATGGCTCAACCACAACCTTGCTTCAAGCTTGTCCGGCGTGCCCGGGCCCTAAGTCTGCTTGCTGCCTCAACTATGGATTCTGAAAAGTCTCAACTCCCTTCAGTGCCAGGACAAAGGTGGTAGAGCAGAGGGACTTCTGTGAGTTTGAGAGTTCAAAGCCAGCCGGGACTACACAATGAGACCTGTCTTAAACAAACCAGCCAGAGTCAATGAAGAATAAACTATAATTGAATGTCTGGTATTACAAACACCATATTCCATGCAGCTTCAGGCTCTATGTGCCCTGCACATAATAATCACTGCCATGAAATTAAGGGCTCCACCCATCCCACTTCCTTTGAGAAACAATCGGGTCCAATGGCAGAGTATATTGCCATCAGCAAAGACAAGGACACCGAATTCTAAAGATGCCGAAAAACGTGTATATGGTTTTCTGAAAATCTTTCTGTTTGGTTTTCCTTTCAGCACAGAATCTTCACAATTTGGTAAAGCTGAGCATTCTCGATATATCAGAAAATTGCCTGGAAAAGGACGGAAATGAAGCTCTGCAGGAACTGAGTAAGGAGGATGGCTCTGCCCACACGATGTGCTTTTTGTTTGTTTTGTTGTTGTTGTTGTTTTTATCAAGACAAGGCTTCTCTGTATAGCCCTGGCTGTTCCTGGAACTCACTCTGTAGACCAGGCTGGCCTCGAACTCAGAAATCTGCCTGCCTCTGCCTCCCAAGTGCTGGGATTAAAGGCGTGCGCCACCACCGCCCAGCATGATGTACTTTTAACTGTGTGTGCTGGGTGGTTAGCAAACCTCTGCACCGTACCTTACTGACGCATCTTTCTTAGGAAAAACATTTGGCCCTATCTTAAACTGCCTTTAAGAGCATAGGCCCATGTCCCTTTTAAAGATTTATTTAGTTTGGGAGCTAGAGAGATGACTCAGTGGTTAAGAGCACTTGATGCTATGTCAGAGGACCAGATTTCGGTTCTCAGCACCCACATGACAGCTCACAAATATCTGTAACTCTGGTTCCAGGGAATCTGATGCCCTCTTCTGGCCTCTGTGGGTAACAGGCATGTGGGTACATACACATAAATGCAGGCAAAACGTTCATACACAAAAAATAATTTAAAATATTATGTTTGTGTGTGTGTGCCTGCTTGTGTGCAGGAGGTAGGCACACATGAGTGTAGCAGCCCACAGAGGCCAGACGGGACTTCTGGGTCTCCTGAGCTGGAGTTACAGGCATCATGTACTGAGGGTGGGGCAGTGGGTCCTAAGAATGGAACAGAGCCTCTCTACGAGGATAGCACATGTTCGTAACTGTTGAACCATCTCTCCAAGCCCAAGCTTGTGTCTTTGGAGCCATCAGTTTACATATCCTTGTTGTACCTGCACCTCCTCCAGTTTGCTAAGAGCAAGGAAGCCAGTGTTTGATGCTGGAGATGCTTAAGGAGTCAGTGGTAAGGCTTTTCTAGCCCCAGGCTCATAATATTGGTTTACACACATATTTATCAACTCAGTTACCCAAGAGCTGCAATGCTCTTATGCTGTCTGGTTGCAGCAAGGGGACTGTGCATGGGCTCTCAGATGAGGGAAACATCTGGAGATTGTTTTTAAATTTTAATTTTTTTTTAAAAGAGTTTCACTGCAGCCTGGAATTCTCTAAGAAGGCAGGATGTCCTTGAAATCACAGAGATCCATCTGCCTCTGCCTCTTGATTGCTGGCATCAGAGATTTTTATTCTGATCATTTTGTTACAGGAAAACGAGGCAGGGAAGCAACCATGCTCAAACAGTCCCCAGAAGTGAAGTGCAGTGGAGGACCAGAAAGGTTCACTGTGTCAGGGTTAGGGGCGTTCTCTTCACGGCTCTGAGCAACTAACTGTACAGCGATACGGGCTTTCCAGCATTGGTTTTAACCATTACACCACCAGTGGGCTTAAGTTTCTACCAAAGATACATGGCAAAGATACAAACAAATCCAAGCCACGAACAGCGGTGTTCTTTGACCCCGGCAGGTAAATAGGCAGAGCTCTGGAAGTCTGAGGCCAGCCTGGTCTCCACAGTGAGTTCCAGGCCAGCCAGAGATTGGTCTCAAAGAAAAGAGAAAAGTGGGGTGAGGGTTAGGACATTTTTCTTTTTATAAACCAGGTTAATTGCAAGCAGCTGTTTTACATGATAACTAAGTAACCATTTCTCCCCAGGGGGTCCTTGCCATTCTGTTTCCTCCTGAGTCAGGGTCTCTCTGTGTAGCCCTGGCTGTCCTGGAACTAGCTCTGTAGACCAGACTGTCCTGGAACTCAGAGATCCCCCTTGGCCCCTGCTGAGATTGAATGTGTACACCACCGTGCCTAGTTCATGTCCTCTTTCAAAAAAAACAAAAAACCAAAACCAAAACCAAAAAACCACAAAATCTTGTCCTCTTTCAATATCACTAGTGTGATAAGATTTTTTTTTGGGGGGGGGGGATTTGGTTTTTTCGAAACAGGGTTTCTCTGTATAGCCCTGGCTGTCCTGGAACTCACTCTGTAGACCAGGCCGGCCTCGAACTCAGAAATCTGCCTGCCTCTGCCTCCCAGAGAGCTGGGATTACAGGCATGCGCCACCACCGCCCGGCTGCAGGATAAGATTTTTAAAGTGCTATTCAGGCGTGTGGTTATGACAGAATGACAGATGTATATCTTGAGAAAAATATAGGCATCTGGTCAGGGTTAAGTCATTGAGCCCATGATTTATTGTTTATTGAAGGTTGGGTTATTAGTAACAGTTTCCTTATGCTACAGTGTTTCTATATTTGAATATCCTTTCTAGAAATAAAATAAAGAGTAGATTCTCATTAAAGGTTAAGTAGCCCGCAGGGCCACCAGACGTGCTAGGCTGTGATGACATCAGTCCTGAACCGTTTGCTGTTTAAGTCGGCAGGCTCGGCGTTCCGGAACAGCTCACCACACTGATGCTGCCTTGGGGCTGGGATGTGCACCTCAGCCTGCCCAAGCTGCTGAAGCAATTGGAGGGGGCCCCGGGGCTCGCCAAACTTGGATTGAAAAACTGGAGACTCAGAGACTCAGAGATTAGAAGTTTAGGTAGGTACCCCAAACAGAACCAAGGGGACAGGGGCCAGCCTTGAGGAGGCTTAGTTGGGCTTTTAATCTCAGTCCTCAGGCGGCTGAAGCAGCTGGGTTTTTGTTTTTACTCTGAGCCATCTCTTGGGCCTCCTTTCTTAGTTATTAGGATCTTATTTCTCTTGAATGTTAATCATTAGGAGCGATGATGATTTTTGAAGGTTTTTGTCTTCCTTCTTGTTTCCTGTGTTGCCATATGTTATATTTTGAATGTGTCTCCTAACAGCACATGCATAAAACCAGTTCTAGTGCAGGAGTGCTGAGAGGTGGGCGGACAGAAGAAATAAAATAGGAGGCCGTGACTACCCCGGGTACGCTGGAGGAGCCCTATTGTAGATAAAAGGGAGAGCAGAGCCAGAGGTAGAGACATTGGGAAAGTCCAGAGAAAACATGACCCTGGGCGGGGCCGTGTGAGGAGAGAGGGGGAGGGAATTGGGGAGAGCCAGGAGACCAAGAGGCAAAGGCGCTTACAAAAACAAAACAAACAAACAAAAAACCCCAGAGCAGCCATGTGGCTGGGCCGGATTATATAGGGAAGGGCAGCTGGGGGAAGGGTGGCCCACTTGGAGTTGGGGGTAAGGGTTGTGGGGGGGTTCCCCCGGGGTCCCCCATACCCAGGCTGGAGAACCTAGTGGCTGGGTCTGCTTTGATATTTGATTTGAAATGACCTCACTTAGTCATTTGTCCAGGTTTGAGACCTAACAGTGGGAACTCAGAGAAGGAGTTTGGATGGAGGAGGTGGAGTGTCCCACCCTCATGGATGATTAATGCACACTGCAGAAGGCTTGAGACTTCCCGCCGGAGGTCCTGCTTGCTTTTTCACCCCTGACCTGCCTGGGGACAGTCAGCAAGAAGGCCCTGACCAAATGTTAGTTCCCCAACCCTGACAACCGCTGGTTGTCAGTTAGCCAGCCTGTGGTTTTCCGCTCCAGCAGCAGGAAACAGCTTTTCTTTGGCCCCTTTTCTGTGGGTGTTGAAGTTTGGTCTCCTCTCTTGGCGTCTGCTCTCAGGTAGCTGGCGGTTCTCTTCCCGTTTTAGAGTGAGGAGCAAGCTGATAGAAAGCTCTTCGTCTAAGGGAGAAGGTGACCTTAAACCTTTTTATTTTATGCATAAGTGTTATCTGCATATATGTATGTGAGCCACCACACGCCTGGTGACCATAAAACCAGAAAAGGGCTGGGAGGTGGGCTCTCTGGAGAGATGACTCGCTGGCTGCTCTTCCAGAGGACCCAGGTTCAATTCCCAGCACCTACATGGCAGTTCACAACTGTCTGTAACGGTAACTCCAGGGGAATCCAACACCCTAGCACAGACATGCATGCAGGCAAAACACCAATGCACATTAAAAAAAAAAAATCCAGAAGAGAGCATTGAATCCTCTGGTGTTGGGCTTATACATGATCTGGGCATCAGGCGGGTACTGGGAACCAAATCCAGGTTCTCTGCAGCAAGAGCAGTATGTGTACTTAACACAGACCCAGCGATGACTGTTGATTGCTTAGCTTCACTATTTGGGGCAGGAACAAGGCGTGCAAGGTGGCTCTTGTTCAACTGCTTCTGGGGAGCAATTGAGTCTCTCCTGAGAAGCTCCCAGTCTTCCTTCTGGAGCGTGTAAGTGTCCTGAGAACAGGGTGGAGTCGGAACGCCTACTGCTCCTGTGTATTTTCTCTCAGGGCTCCTGGCCCACCTCCCATGGCACCTCCCTGTCATCCAATTATCAGAGTGTCTTCACACAAACAAACCCAAAGTGACAGGGACCACGCAGAGCGTGTGGTACACAGCAGATTATCAAACGTTTCCTGATTAAATGAGTGGTGTCACAGTTTATTACTTAGGACCTACTTCAGGGTGCCAGTCTACCACCAGTGGGAAACCACCAGTGGGCAGGGACTCGAGGAAGCTGGTCACACTGCGTCCCCGACTGGGGACAGAGACCAGTGAGTGTATGCAGGCTGTTCTGCTTCCTGTCTCCAGTCAGGGAATGATGCCACCAACAGTGGGTGGGCCTCACCACCTTAGTTAATGCATTCAAGATAACCAACACCCCCCTACACACACACACACACACACACACACACACACACACACACACACACACACACACACAGCATTGCCAAGTGAATCTAGACTTGGTCACACTGAGAACTCTGGGTGACCTGACACTCTGGCTCAGGTGAACTGAAGGGCACTATTAGACAAGTTTAACCCAAAGCACCATTTGCATTCTTCACAGCCCACAGATGGCCAAACTCCAAATACACAGATTCTGTTCCTGTTGGATCTAGTTTGATCCATATTCAACTAGCAGAAAGTGTGTCCTTGGACCATGAAAAACTGTCACTTGTTTTTTCCATTCCCATGCCCGCACCCAAATTCTTAGTCGGCTACGATCCTCAAACGGAAATGGATAGCCACAGAAACGGCTCTGTTCTCATCGCAGAGCCGGCTTTGACTTCTCTAAATTCCTCCTGGGTAGCGAAAACAATGTGCTCTTTGCGGAGAAAGCCCACTACCTAGAAACAAAACAAAACAACAAAACATTTCCCATTCCCGATGTGTAGGGTATCACAACAGGTGACAAAATAGGAAGGTGAGTTATGAAGGCTGCGGGACTTATGAAAAAGGGAAGTGAGGACCAGGAGGTGAGCGCCACTGCGCCTGTCCGGCTGGACAGGAGCTGGACCGTCCACCCCATGCTGTAGTCCCCGGATGTGCAGTACCCAGATGTGCAGTCTGCGTGCGCAGAGGGGGCAGCTGCGCTCTGCAGCCTTCCCAGACAGATGCTATTTTTACCCCTTCATTCCTTAGGTGTATTTTCAACTTCATGGTCTTAGGTAGGTTACCGTCATGTGGACATTTCAGCCAAGTGGGAAGAGACAACAGAAAAAAGAAAAGAAAAACAAGTCATGGGATAAATTTTTTTCAAAGTGGCGTAGAAGTCACGCTCCTCACTTCTGTTTCTATTTCCTTGGCAAAAATTTAGATACATTTAGCAGCAGGGGAATGTGGGATCTGAGTGGTCACGACGCTAGCAGTTTGTCGTCGTCTTCTTCTTTTTGAAAAGCATGTTCTTTTATTGAAAAAGGAAGTAAAAACATTTTATAATAAAATTGAAGATTTACATGGTAACTATTCTGATAAAATAGAAGAGATATAGAGAAAAACACGTTAAAATTGACAATTTTCATGGAAAATTAAGGAGTAAAGTGGTAGACATAAAAAACATTGCTAAATTAATTGAAAAAAATGGAATAGAAACATTTTATGATAGAATTGAAGATTTATGTGGAAAATATTTCTGATAAAATTGTGGAAAAATGTAGAAAAACATGCTAAAATTGAAGATTATCCTGGAAATTTTTATATAGATGTGATAATGGTAGGCATAGGAAAGAGGCCCAAGAATGGTCTCGGCAGCAGGTAGCACCCATGGGAGAAATGGAGGTGTTCACTGGGAACCGCCCACTTCCTCCACTTCTGATTACAGCCAGCTTTGCTTCAGGCATCTGTTATCAAGGGCCTTTCTAAGCTAAACTCACAAAGCTGATGAAGACACCTTGGAGCAAGCCCTGGGTGCAGCTGGATCACATACATGCCCTTAGCAAACGCACAGGCCACAAAATACTATCAGCCAATTAATTCCTGGACTTCCTCACAGGGCTTGTTATGATCCACGTGACAGATCTCACGTGGGAGGTTTATTGGGGAGGGGGTATGCAGAGGCTGTACAGACAAGAGCAAAGCAGGAGGGGCTGGAAGGTAGCGCATGCGCAGTGGGAGGACATGCGACTCCTGACAACAGTAGGGATCTGGTGCTGATGTATGCTGGTGTTGCAGAGTCCCTGGGGCAGGTGGTGGAGATGCCTGGTTGCTAACAGGGGAGCTGGTCAACAGGCTTCCTGAAAATGGCTAGGAGCACACTCACTCCGTGCACACTCACTCCGTGCACACTCGGGGAAGCCTCAGTCCACACGGCTGCTTAGTCAAGATCGGGCATTCTTATTTTGCAGGCTTAATTACAGATGGCAATAGCTTTTCTTATTTGTTTGTTAACCTTTGTCATGGCCCTGACTAGTTTGTCTGCTTGTTTGTTTGTTTTTGGAGACAGGGTTTAAATGTAACTTTAATTCTGCTGAAACAAGTGTTATCTCAGAAGCTCACCATGTCTGCCTGCTTACCCAGGCCTAGTCCTGGAAACTCTCTCCAGGGCGCAACACCGTCATTTTAAAATGGAAAAATTACTATGTGTGCATGTTTATTTTAAACAAGGATTTCCTCCCAGTAACACATTTATTTCTTTACCCAGGTGAGTTTTTGGAGAGGAATCCTCTGAGAGACTTGCAGCAGTTGGATTTAGCGGGACACTGTGTGAGCAGCGATGGGTGGCTTCCCTTCATGGATGTGTTTGAGAATCTTAAGCAGTTAGTATTTTTTGACTTTAGCACTGAAGAGTTCTTACCAGACGCAGCACTGGTGAGGAAGCTTAGTCAAGTGTTATCTAAGTTAACTCTTCTGCAGGAGGTAAGGCTCATAGGCTGGGAGCTGGACGACTATGACATCAGCATTATTAAAGGCACCTTTAAGCTAGTGACTGCTTACCCCAAGCCACCAAATACTCCGGGGACTCCCTCACTTCCAGTGGATCATTAAAGGCCGTGCAGAATCCGGGCAGTGGTAGTGCACACCTGTAATCCCAGCACTCTGGGAGGCAGAGGCAGGCGGATTTCTGAGTTCGAGGCCAGCCTGGTCTACAGAGTGAGTTCCAGGACAGCCAAGGCTACACAGAGAAACCCTGTCTCGAAAAAAACAAGTCCAAAAAAAAAAAAAAAAAAAAAAAGCCGTGCAGAAGTGAGGCTGCAGAGCTGGCTCAGAGGTTAAGAGCACTGGCTGCTCTTCCAGAGGACATGGGTTTGATTCGCAGCACCCACAAGGTGGCCCACAACCATCTGTAACTCCCATTTCCTGGGGATCTAACATCTTCTGATCTCTAAGGGAACCGTGCAGCAAAATACTCATATCCATTAAATAAAATTTTAAAATACTTAAAAAAAAAATCTTGAGGAAGGAAGTCGAAGAAGTCGGGAGGGGCTTGAGAAACCTGTTTGGTCTCATCTCTCCACACAGGATAATCTCTGTGCCCTTCAGCTGTGTGTGTGTGTGTGTGTGTGTGTGTGTGTGTGTTACTTGGTCCCAAGATACTGGGTCACAAAACCTTGAGATACCCTGTTCATCTGTCCTTAGTACAGTATCTGGCCTATATAGACTCAACCATTACTTGATAAATATGTGACAACTAAATTACCAATAAATAAAATTGTCTAGAGAACAGACTTTGTATATGCTATTTAATTCAGTCTCTTTTTTTATTGTTTTTTTGTTTGTTTGTTTGTTTTTTTTGGATTTGGTTTTCTTGAGACAAGGTTTCTCTGTATAGCGCTGGCTGTCCTGGAACTCTCTCTGTAGACCAGGCTGGCCTCGAACTCAGAAATCCGCCTGCCTCTGCCTCCCAAGTGCTGGGATTACAGGCGTGTGCCAGCACTGCCCGGCTTTTTTATTGTTGTTTTTTTTTTTTAATTTTAATTCAGTCTCTTTAGTTAAAAAAACAACAACAACAAAAAAAACCCACTGATTTGTGAGTATGCAGTGTGTGTGCTGTGGTGTACCTACCGGGGGTCAAAGGCCATCCTGTGGGCATTTGTTTAACTCAAGTCACTGGGCTTTGTAGTATTAAGTGTCCTTGTCTGCTGAGCTGTCGACCAGCCCCAAATGGGCCTCTGTACTCACGCAGAACTTGGCAGTTTAAAACCTGCTTAATCAGAGGCTCCAAACTCAGGATGTCTCCCAGGAGTGCACGTGATCACTGTGATTCCAACTCTGACCTCCGAAACCAAGGATGAAAGAAGAACAGTATCTTATTCTTTTGTACTCCACTAAAGTATGAGGAATAGCCTGCTCTAATCTTTATGTCTATCACCTTCCAAAAATACTTCCCTCTACATAAAGCCTAACAAAAAATATCTTATCTAAAGATGTAAAAATCCAGAGTCTGGCTGGGCAGTGGTGGCGCTAGCCTGTAATCCCAGCACTCTGGGAGGCAGAGGCAGGTGGATTTCTGAGTTCGAGGCCAGCCTGGTCTACAGAGTGAGTCCCAGGAGGCTGCTATTGTTTCCCTAAGGATAGAGAGGGCCCAGAGGAGACTGAACCTGCATGCTCAGGCTTGGGAAGCTCACTGTGTAGAGAACGCTCAGTCAGGAACAAGCTTGATCTCTGTTGCTATTTGTTCTTTTACTTGGAAGCCCCCTTCGAAGGGACACTCTGCTCTGTCCAGGATGCTACAGGAACGCCATCTGGCTGCCTTAAAGGGGCTTCCCCGTAGGTTTTTGTCAGATGATCTGAGTTCCCAATCGGTGATGCTGGCCGACATCCGTTCTGAGCACGGCTATTGTAGGCCACTGGCCAGTTGACTAAATGTAATCTAGAGCACTGGGGTATTTAAACCTCATTCCATTTCCCAAAGGTCTGCTTTTGAAACCAAAATAACACACTGGGAACAATGAACCATATTCATGAACACTTGTCTTCTATTCTCAGTGTGTGACTGTAGGATACAAATAAATGTACTACAATTGTAATTCGTGAACACTTGTCTTCTATTCTCAGTGTTTGACTGTAGGATACAAATGTACTACAATTGTAAATGGGGAAAACAAAACCTCTTTATTCAAAATCTGTTACTTAAAATTTTACCTCTATAGTGGCTCAAAATCTAAATCCCTGCATGTGGGAGACTGAGGCAGGAGAATTACGGTTTTGAAACCAGCCTGGTCTATGCAGCAAAACTCTGTTTCAAAATACCAATAATAATAATTAAATTGTGCTATATGCCTCACAACTTCCAATAGAAACTTTTACTTTTTATTTAACAAATGATTCAGGAGGACCTCAAAAAAATGTAGCAATTAAGCTTAAAAAGGCTATAAAAGGGATTTTACTTTTCAGATGGACACTTAAGTTTTCATTTCCTTAGATGGGCACCATACATGAAGCATGTTTATAAATTCTACCAAAGGAATTATGAATTTTTAGTAAGATGAAGACCCATCCCCCACATGACTTTACTACTGGAGGCCAGATTATCACACCGTGGGCAGCTACAAAGCAGCTGACATTCAAACTTCTTGAAGGAGGCCAAACTAACGCATGATTTTCAAAGACCTCACTGCCACAAGAACATTTTACAAAAATATAGTTTATAGGTTCCATGAACTATGAACAAGCCTGGAATAATCCGACATGTGAGTGATTGAACAGTCAGTGCGAGTTGGATTACTAAATACACTGGAAGGCAAGGAGTCGGTATTCCCCACAACAATAAGTTAGAGTCTGTCAAGGTCTTGGCTGTCCCATCCTGTTGATTCCATACCTGCTCGGTATATGTGGGAAGGCCGGCCTCAACCCCTGGCCTGCTCCAACTCCTGGAATTGCAAGTCCTTGGCTGAACACACTGCTGTATGGTGTGCGCCCACGATTAAGACCTAAACCATATGGCCTCGTCTGTGCGTTCAGAAGAATAACGGGGCTCACGTTTTTCCCCGGCGTATTAAATGCAAACTCTGGAGGCGGGCTGCTGGGCTTGGCTGGGGTTGATGTGGCGGGGGTCCCCTCATCAGCACTCTTTAACAGAGGCATTGGGATTATGTGATGGTCTGAGAAGTTTAGGACATTGGGCGTAACAGGCCCAGATGACAAGGCAGGCCTAATCCAGTCATCCTTGAAGATCTGAACAGTCAGAGTGGACACCAGTGTGTACAGCCTGTTGGTCACATGAGCAAGGACCATTTGCTCATTTGCATCTCGTCGAATTCTTACGTGCACTGACCCAGCCTACAATAGGAAAACCACAAAAGACTGCTTAGAATTATTATTATTATTTTTTTTTTTTTGAGACAGAGTTTCTGTGTAGCCCTGGCTGTCCTGGAATTTGTTCTGTAAACCAGGCTGGCATCCCACTAACAGAGAGCTGTCTGCTCTGCTTCTGCTTCCCAAATACTTGGTATTAAAGATGTGTGCCACCACCACCTGATTAAAAGACTTCATAGAATTATAATATTGATCATAGGATCAGCGGTAAGGAGGACACACATCTGTCCCAACACCAGGAGTAACTGGGACCAGCGGGACCCAGGCACACAGGAACTCGGCCAGACCTGTGGCCCGGGTTTATCTGGTCTGTCTGAGCCGAGCCCTGGGCAGATGTTGGGCACAAACTCCATAGCTAGTCCCACAAAACCCAGAGGAAGCTCCACTCCAAGGAGTTCTGACACAACCAGGATCACAGGAAGGACAGGCTCCAGGCAGATATAGTGAGGGCACGTAGCACTAGAGATAACAAGATGGCGGGGGGCAAGCATAAGAACATAAGCAACAGAAACCAAGGCATCATCAGAACCCAGTTCTCCCACCACAGCAAGTCCTGGATGCATCATCACACCAGAAAAGCAAGATCTGGATCTAAAATCACTTCTCATGATGATGATAACAGAGGACTTTAAGAAGGACATAAACAACTCCCTTAAAGAAATACAAGAGAACACAGGCAATCAGCTAGAAACCCTTAGAGTAAACATCCCTTAAAGAATTACAGGAAGCCAGTTGGTGGTGGTGCACGCCTGTAATCCCAGCACTCTGGGAGGCAGAGGCAGGTGGATTTCTGAGTTCGAGGCCAGCCTAGTCTACAGAGTGAGTTTCAGGACAGTCAGGGCTATACAGAAAAACCCTGTCTCGAAAAAAAACCAAATCCAAAAAACCAAAAAAGCAAACAAACAAACAAAAAAAAACACAAAAAAACAAACAAAAAAACAAAAAACAAAAAACAAACAAACAAAAAAGAATTACAGGAAAACACAATCAAACAGGAAAAGGAAATGAACAAAACCATCCAGGATCTAAAAATGGAAATAGAAACAATAAAGAAATCACAAAGGGAGACAACCTGGAAATAGAAAACCTAGGAAAGAGATCAGGAGATAGAAAACCTAGAAAGAGATCATTACCAACAGAATACAAGGGATAGAAGAGAGAATCTCAGGTGCAGAAGATACCATAGAAAACATTGACACTACAGTCAAAGAAAATACAAAATGTAAAAAGCTCCTAACCCAAAACACCTAGGAAATCCAGGACACAATGAGAAGACCAAACCTAAGGATAATAGGTATAGAAGAGAGTAAAGATTCCCAACTTATAGGGCCAATAATATCTTCAAAAAAAATTGTAGAAGAAAACTTCCCTAACCTAAAGAAAGAGCTGCCCATGAACATACAAGAAGCCTACAGAACTCCAAATAGACTGGACCAGAAAAGAAATTCTTCCCATCACATAATAATCAAAACACCAAATGCACTAAACAAAGAAAGAATATTAAAAGCAGTAAGGGAAAAAGGTTAAGTAACATATAAAGGTAGGCCTATCAGAATTACATCAGACTTCTCACCAGAGACTATGAAAGCTAGAAAATCCTGGGCAGATCTCATACAGACCCTAAGAGAACACAAATGCCAGCCCAGACTACTATACCCAGCAAAACTCTCAATTACCGTAGACAGAGAAAACAAAATATTCCATGATAAAACCAAATTTACACAAATTTGCTTTCCACAAATCCAGCCCTACAAAGGATAATAGATGGAAAGCACCAACACAAGGAGGAAACTATACCCTAGAAAAAGCAAGAATGTAATCTTTTTTTTTTTTTGTAATCTTTCAACAAACCCACACAAACATGATTCCACCTCTAACAACAAAAATAACAGGACATAACAATCACTTATCTTAATATCTCTTAATATAAAAATTAATATTACCAACATATCCTAATTGATTGAATTCAAAAATATGAAGAATTAGAAATTTGTTGGCTGTTACGCAGTGGTCTCTAATTTGGTAATTGGAGAAATATGTCCAATATTGTACAATCCATATACACTTTCTGCTTATTTGTATGTGACAGTGTCTTGCTGTGTACCACATAATGGTCTTGAAATCATGCTTCTCCTACCTCAGCCTCTCTATTAGTAGGACTGTTTATTTGATGTTTTTACACTATACTATGGTTTTCTGAACATCTTACATATTTCAAAATTATTTATACAGCCAAAAAAACCTGTAGACAATTAATTTGGGAGGTGGCTTGTAAGAAACAACAAAGGGTGAGACTGAGTATTTTGCTTGATATTTATAATTATTATATCAATTTTGAAGATGACCTTAGTTACTCTTCTTCTGAGATGAATGCTTTTCAAAATCATCACAGCCAATGAACCAGAATCTTACCCTCTCATAATGTCTGTGCCACCCTCCAAGCAGAACCAGTGTTCATTAAAACAGTTGATGAATGACTTCATGGATAGACCATCTTAATACATACACCATTTCTTAAATAAATGTTAAAAAAAAGAATTATAATACTAAGAATTCTTTTTTATTTATAATTTGATTGGTACTTGGTATTTTCTTTAAGATAAGAAAAAACTTAGCATCTTGCTATTCACTATTGGTACTTACCAATATAAAATGTTACTGAAATGATTCGTGACCCTTGAAAAGATGGAGTGGAGATGCAGCTCAGGGTTTGATCCCCTGCACTGCATAAGCCAGGCACAGTTGTGCACGTCTGAGACACTAGCACTGGGGGTGGCAGAACATGGAAGTGCAGAAAGCTAGGATTCCATTACAGTTGGTGAAGACTGAGAAGACAGCTGTGCCTGACCCAGAGCTCATAGCTAAATGGAATTTCAAAAAGCAGAAAAAGAGGCAGGGTGTAGTGATGCATGTCTTTACTCCCAGAACTGAGAGGCAAAGGCAGGAGGCGCTCAGTGAACTTGAGATCCCAGCCTGGGATCAACTGAGAGACCCCCATCTCAAAATGTAAGTTAGCAAGTGATAAGAAAGTTACCTTACATCAACTCAAGCCTCTACACACACACACAAACACACACACACACACACACACACACACACATATGAAAGTGCACTGCCGGTGACTGTTAGTTGGTATAGCCATTCTGCAAGGTGGTTTGATAATTTGTATTAAAAAATATAAACACGTGATTATTCTGTATTTCACAAAATTCACTTATAAAAACCAATCGTTCATTTGTGTTTTGACACAAGGTCTTGCTATGTAGCCTTGTGTTTGGCCTGGCTTTGAACTCACAGAATTCCACATGCCTTTGCCTCTTGAATGTTGGGATTAAAGGCACACACCACCTGGCTAAAAATGAATTTTAGTAATCATGAGTATCTATGAAAGTTATTTCACAAAGCTGCTCATCACAGCCTATGCAAACAGGTAAACTGGAACACAACCTAAGATGAGCACTGCGGAATGACAAGGAAATGTGAGGATATTTACCTAAACTTCTAAAGTTGTTAAAATACATACTGGGGAGTCGAGGGGGTATATGTTAGTGGTACAGTACTTATCTATCACATACTGTGCCTTGAGTGTGATCCCCAGCACCACAACACATACATATATACAAATATATATATACATACATACACATACAAAAATGTACATACACAGAAACATATATACATACACAAATATATTCAAACATACATATACATACAATCATAATATATATAGTCATATAGAATATACATATACATACAATCATAATATATATAATCATATAGAATATACATATACATACATACAATCACAATACATACAATCATATATACTACACATACATATACATACATATAATCATAATACATACAATCATATATAATACACATACATACATATATATACATACACACACACATACATACATACATATGACAAACATACAAACAAATGACAGCAGCAGTTTTTGAAATGCCCAAATGTTTCCACAAACACTGAGGCACTATGACAGCAAAACTGAAACCTATGAAGAGGTATTAAAAATCTAAGTAAGTGCTCTGTCACCTATGAAATTGCAAGCATGAGCTGTAAGACTGTAAGGAATCAGAGCTGTGCACGAGGAAGCACAAGGAAGAACCACTGACACCGACTGACCTAAAAACCCCAAAGCAGTTAGGTGATAGCTACTGAATGGAAATCTTAGGCGGGCAATCTGAGAAAGGCAGCCAAAACTGGAAGGGCTCCGGCCCACTTCATGATGGGAGAGCACACTGGGTCTGCAGTGAGATCCGCAGCTCTGCAGTAGCCCGAGCCCTGTAAACTCGCAAAACTAACCAATCACAGCTCCTTTCTAGGACAAAGGCCCACATGAAGAACTGGGAAGATTAATCCCAGCACCTGGGAGGCAGAGGCAGGCAAATTTCCAAGTTTGAGGCCAGCCTGGTCTACAGAGTGAGTTCCAGAGTGAGTTCCAGGACAGCCAGGGCTACACAGACAAAGCCTGTCTCAAAAACCAAAACCAAAACCAAAAAAAAACAAGAACTGGGAAGAGAATCCAAACAGCACAACAGAGACAAAGGGTGGGGGAGGGTAGGTCTACAGGAACAGGGTCAGGAGAAAGACAACACCTCTTCATTAGAACCTCATGTGTTTATACATAATGTCCTAAGTATGTATGTACTTAGAGTTTATATATACCACTACTCTTCAGTTCACAGTTCAGAAAGGCATAAAAACAAGTAACAGACCAGGCTTTTAATCCCAGCATTCAGGAGAGGCAGGTGGATCTCTTATGAATTTGGGGCCAGCCTAGTCTACATAGAGTTCCAGGACAACATGGCTTCATAGAGTGACCGGTCTTAAAAACAAACAAACAAACAAACAGGACAGGTAAGCCATGGTGATGTGCACGTCTAGAGTCTCAGTGTTCAGGATGTCTAGAGACTCAGTACTCAGTGCAAGGCTGGCCTAGCTACAAGAGTGGGTTCAAGAGCAGCCTAGTCTGTGAAATGAGATGCTGTCTTGAAAGAAAAACAAACAAAACCATGTAGTAGGAGAGTGTTTCATGACAGGGAAACTATGAGGCAAGAAGTCCTAGATTCAATTTCCACACCTCCAACAACAACAACAACTAAAATGTCTGATAGTTTTGAGGTTAAATTAAAAAGAAAAGAAAAGAAAAAAGGAAAGGAAAGGAAAGAAAAGAAAAGGAAAGGAAAGGAAAGGAAAGGAAAGGAAAGGAAAGGAAAGGAAAGGAAAGGAAAGGAAAGGAAAGGAAAGGAAAGAAAAAAGAAGACGCTTCAATCTCAATTAAACTGAGGTTGTCACTATTTAGATGCTGGGCTGGAGAGATGGCTCAGCGGCTAAGAGCACTGACTGCTTTTCCAGAGGTCCTGAGTTCAATTCCCAGCAACCACATGGTGGCTCACAACCATCTGTAATGGGATCGGATGCCCTCTTCTGGTGTGTCTGAAGAGAGCAACAGTGTACTCATATGCATAAAATAAATAAATCTTTAAAAAAAATTAGATGCCATTAAACATAAAGAAAAATCAAAGCATCCATGATAAATATTTAAAGATGTCTTTATTTTAATTTTGTGTGTATGAGTGTTTTGCTTGCATGTATGTCTGTGCACTATGTGTGCGCCAGTGCCTGGGGAGGCCAGCAGAGAGGTGACCCACCACGTGGATGCTGCGAATGGAGCCCAGGTCTTCTGGAAGGGCAGCCAGTGCTCTTGACCACTGAACCTTCTCTCTAGTCCCAACATTTAAAAAACCCTTTTTAGCTTTCTCTTACTATTGTGTATTTGAGTGCTTGCTGCCATGTGTGTCTATGCAACTGTGTGTCTATTGCCTCTTGAGGTTCCCCTGGCACTGGACTCTGTGAGCTGACCATGTGGGTGCTGGGTCCTCTGCAAGAGCAAGTGCTCTTAAACACTGAACCAACCCTCCAGCCCCCCACCACAAAAAATGTAACAAAGTATCATTTAAGTTTTAAAAACCATGCTTAAATCATACTAAACTAACTTGCAGAAGACATACCAAGGAGCCAAATCCAAGGGTCCAAAAGTGTTCATTTCGGACTTCTAACACGCCATCCAAGGTAGACACCTAATCAAACACACAGCAGTTTATCAGCTACCTGCAATAGACACAGCAGTGTAGTCCAATCACATTACAGGCTTGCTGCCAGCCCAGAAGCGACAGGACTAAGCCCTCACAGGCAGGCACCAGCTCTCAGGATCTCAGATGACTCCTGTCTTCAGTCCTGACCCAGGCCCTCTGTCTTGGAGTCAGGAGCAGACTGCTCAGTGTTTTATGATTTTGTTTTTGAACAAGATAGACATATTTATGACAATCATTCGCAGCACTAGGTTTCTTTTTTAAGGTGTGCATGGGAGTGTGCGTGTGAACTGGTTGTTGCTTTCCCTGGACCCTCCTGTAACAAGCCTGCTTCAATATAAGGCCATTAGTAAATTCCTGGACCACGAGGGCAGAGACAGCAGAGGTGCTCAGGGCCAGGGTGCAGCTTGAGACACAGCCAGCTTTCAAATACTGAGAGCCAAGAACAGTGTCAATCCAAACCAAGGCTCTTTCTCCATTAGCGAGTAGAAAGAAAACAACCTACAAAGGGAAAATCTGGGCAGATTAGCATGTAGATTTGGACTTTTGTCTTTAGTCAAAGAGTGAGAAAGATCATTTATTCACTAACATGATGTCTTCTGACCATTATCTACATTTACTTCAAGTCAATTTATCTTCTAAACTGAGCAGTTTCTTAAATTTTTCTAATTTTGTCCTTATATTATAGCTTCTACCATTAGTAAAACACACACAAACTCTCTTAGAAGAAAATTCTACAGTTATTATTCATACCCACCCTTTTGTTTTGCTATCATAATTTTGAAAGATAACCTATTTACTATTTCCACTTACCTCTCTAATCAGTTTGTCCAACTGACCAATAACATGAGGTGGTGTTGTCTAAGAAAATAAAATAAAATAAAACATGAATAGCCTAGGAAGAAATTAACTGCAATAATGATTCTGTATTATTGGGGTTCTGATGCTGCCCCTAATACCCATAAAAGATTTCAAACCATCCTTGGCTTTTGACATGTCCTATTATGATTTAGGGAAGAGAGGTCTCACTGGCCTAATAACATCACTAATTGGCCTACACATTATTTTGGTTTTGAGCATGCCAGGAGCCTACCCTGGCCTTTAGAATGAAAGGTAGGAGGTGGGATTTAGCTTTGAACAAAGGTCAAAGACTAGTGATCTCTGGCCTTGCAACTCTTTCTTATTTGCTCTCTATATGCTAAGTGCTGGTTTCTAACTATTCTGTGGTGAAATGCTGCTGGTTCCTGGTAATAAATTCCTGCTGGCAGCAACAGGGGATGAAGAAGGAAAAAACCAAAGTTTAATTGCTAGGGCTCTTTTCTTTCTGGCTCAAGGACCTCTCTCTGGCCAGGAGAGAGGCTTGGAACTGGCTTACTGTTCATAAACCAGAGAGAAACGAAAAAAAATAATTGACATGGATAATGTGCGCGCGCGCGCGCGCACACACACACACACACACACACACTGGCCAGTCCCAACTACATGTTTCATTAATTCCACAAGTTTTCATGCATACTTACATATATACACATATACCTACACATGCATATATTATGTACATACATACATACAAAGAGACATATATATCTACACACTGGTGAATGGGGCTGATGCCACACACATACATTTGGATGGATGGGGCAGAGCCTCCCAAGCCACCACCCTATTTCTCCTGGCCTTTTCAAACCTTCTTAGACAAAAGTTCTTTAGACAACCTCATAGGTAAAATGTTACACAAAAGAGGAGTCACAGAAGGATGTTGACAGTAAGCACAAAGCAGTGCTTCATTCTCTAAGCTCATTGTAAGTTCAGAGCAACAGTTTCCACGGCCTGGCTTTATCACAGCGCACACCTGTGGCCTCATCCTTGGACCTGACCTAGAATGAATGTTTTTTCTTGATTACAAATTTGTCCCAAGCCTATTCTCTCCTTAGTGTAATTGTGAAGGGTCATCATATTCCTTATTAGGCAGCCTTTGCTTACTATTCTATGAGGAAGGGGCACATTCTCTTCTTGATTCTAACTTTATTACATCTTTCTGGCAAAACAACTAAAACCATTTTAAATTTTTTTTCTTAAAATTATTTGAATCAAATCAGGAATTCTATAAAGGCATTAATTCATCTAAACAGCATTAATTCATGAAAGTCATCTTCATGTTGATTTGCAGGATATTGCCCAATAGGGTGGGCTGATGCCAAGGAATCATTAGGCTATTTACTCGTGACAAGAAAGGCATATCCGCAGCAAGAAGCAGTCCTGGGATGAAGTCTCTAGGGACCCTGCATTCTTAGGACTCACCCATAACAGGTTATACAAAATGGTGGGTCACCTCCAGAAAACTCACTTGTGTGCTTTTAGCCTTTCCTAGATGGCTTCTGTCATGAGCAAAAACAGATTAAGAAGAAAACTGCTGAGAGTGGGAGGGGCTCCCAGGGAGGAACACATCACAGACACAAAGAACCTGCTTTCTCAGGCTAGAGGCGGGCACTCAGTGGGGACGAGAGCTTACCTGGAGCAGCACCTTCCCACTGTACACACTCATGGGATACATGGTACCAAATGTCATCAGGGCGATGGCGATGGCTGACGCAGTGTCTACAGCAAAGTAATTACTGCAAGGAAAACAGTTCACAATCTTAAATGTCAACTCACGATTTAATAATCTGCCAAAATTTAATTATCAAAAACAATTCTTAGAAAACAACCACAACAGCTGCTACTGTCAAGAGAGCACCTCGGGGGTCGGGGACAACAGCACTCCAAAGAGCCAGCTTTCAAAACTCTTTCCTGTCAAACTTTAGTGGAAAAGTAATCATCTTATCAGTGTGAGCAGAGGTGGTAAGACGGATGAGCCTTCCTTTCCTTTTCCTTTAAATGTACCTGACACCAGAAAGATGCAGATTTAAGGCAAGGCCTTCAACTGATAACCAGGCAGGAGATAAAGGACTTTCATCTGTGTTTCCAGCCATTTTGCACTCAGAGATTATTGCATTAAAAACTTCAGAAGTGCCCAGCGGTGGCAGTGCACACTTTTAATCCTAGCAGTCAGCAGGCAGAGGCCAGCCTGGTCTACAGAGCGAGTTCCAGGACAGCCAAGGCTACACAGAGAAACCTTATCTCAAAAAGCAAAACCAACACATAAAAAATTTCGAAGTGCTGGGCTGTGGTGGCCTTTAATCCCAGCACTTGAGAGGCAGAGGCAGGGTTAAAGGTCAGTCTTGGCTAAGAGGCAAGTTCCAGGTCACCCTGGGCTACCTGAGACCTTGTGAAGACCTAATAAAGTAACAGCAATGATCAAGTCCAAGTCTCCAGAGAGTACTATGGACAAACAGAGCACAATGAGGCTAGCAAGGTGGGGGGCACTCAGAAAACCTAGAGCTGGAGAGAGGGCTCAGCAGCTGAGAGCAACTGCAGCTTTTCCAGAAGACCGGGGTTCCAGTCCTGGCACCCACATGGTGACTCACAACTGTCTGCAATTATACTCCCAGGACATCCAATGCCCTTGTCTGGCTTTCAAAGGTACTAGGCACACACATGGTGAACAGACATGCACGCAGACAAAACATCCTTAACACATAAATATTTTTTTTTTAAAAAAGGAGTTAAGCTTTGAGCTGAGTAAATGATGGGAGGGGCTATTCCAGACAGTGAAGCAACAGGGGCCAGGGCTGAAATATAGGACGCAGAAATGACCCTGGGGCCCAGATGGGTGACACTGCTAAGTCTATAGAGGGCTGATGACTGCATAGGACCTCAAGCTAAACAAACACCTTCAATGTTTTACAAATGGATTTAGACTAGAGCACCTAATGTTGATTTGGGAAGATGGAAACATAAGCAGTAATGTGGAAAGGACCAGAGATGGATGAGAAGGGTAACGGACCAGGTCATTTTAGTGACAGCGATGAAGAAGATGGCTTTGTCCAGGGCAGGAAATTGGCCAAGAGGAGACCAATATACGCTAAGACAAGCCTGAGTATTCTCAGGATGAGTCAGTCAGGTTTGGCTTTGGACTGGAGAAGACTGAACACAGAGAAATGTAAACCAGGCACTGAAGAAAGCCCCAAGGCCGGCCCTGCAAACCCAGTCGCTACAGCCAGGCTAGAGCGCATAGACACCACCAAGACATACAAGTAGGGACTAAGTGGGTATCTGTATACCTCAGCTCACAGTGGCTCTAGTCAGCAGCCGAAAGGTGGAATCAATCCAGATGTTCTCTAGCAGGTGAGTGGGTAAATAAAATGTGGGATTTAGTCTCCAAAAGGAAGGAAACAGAGATACACACAGCATGGAAGAACCATGAAAACACTGCTGTATGAATCAAGCCAGTTACAAAACATGATTGTATGTTGTACTTATATTGTAGTTAAAATGAGAGGCAGACGGCAGAATGGTTACCAGGGATTCTATGAAGGGGACAGAGGTATTACTTAAGTAAAACAGAGCTTCAGTTGGGGATGAAGAAAAAGTTCTTCAGATGAATGGTGGACGGTAATAAAGACTGTACAGAACTGTGAATGTAATTAGCCCTGCCAAATTGTATGCTGCAAAACAGCTAAAATAAGAAGCAATTTAAAAAGTGTCAGGGCCAGGGAGATGACTCAGTGGGTTTGAACACTTGCCTCTCAAGCCTGATCACCTGAGCTGGATCACTAAACTCATGTAATAGGCTGGATGTGGTGGCCCAGGTCTGCACAGTGTCCCAGGATTCCACCGGGGAGATAGTGGCAGAAAGGGAGTCTCTATCACCAGGAGCCCAGGGCTGGCAAGCCTGGGGCATGCTGCCCACGTGAGAGATCCTGTTTCAACAAGCTGGAAGGTGAGCAGGCATGGGCTTCCCAGAGCTGTCCTGCCTGCCACACAGATGCTGGCACACACACAAATTAATATTAATAAAGAAATATGCACTGCCTTGGAATTCAACATAAATCTGGTTAGAAAAAAAGATCTGGGAAATCTTCTCAGAGGCAGTAAACAAAAACAAAATTGTCTGTGACTTTTCAGGAGAAATATGTAAAAAAAGAATAATGATAACTAATAAGCCATTATACTGCACATCACTGTTTAAAGGGTACATTAATCAAAGGATTCAGTGGTAAAACATTGGTCTAAAAGCAGCTGTAATACATATCTTTAAAAAGCTTTAATTTTCTTCTTCAGTTGCTTCTGCCCTTATCCTCCCCTTCCCCCGACTGAGCCTTCTGCCTCACAGTAGGAATTAGAAATCATTTTCTCAAGCTGGGCGGTGGTGGCGCACGCCTGTAATCCCAGCACTTTGGGAGGCAGAGGCAGGTAGATTTCTGAGTTCAAAGCCAGACTGGTCTACAGAGTGAGTTCCAGGACAGCCAGAGCTACACAGAGAAACCCTGTCTCGAATAAAACCAAACCCCCCCCCCCCAAAAAAAAAGAAATCATTTTCTCGTCTTCATCATAGAGTTGTGGTGAGAAATACAGAGGCCTAGTTCCCCTAATTACAGGTGGAAATACCTGAGGCTAAGACCTGACCTAGTTACATAAGTCCTAAGCAAAGCAGGATAGAAGCCCTACCCAAACCATACTGTCAAAGAACGCCCTTAGAGTCAGGTCCCAGGGGTCACACATTTCTGACAGCAACACAAGATACTCACTTAATTTCGATCAGCATGTATGTTATACACAGAGCACACGCCCCAGCAAGGTCAATCAGAACAAACGGGTTCATACGGGGCAAGAAGACACTGCTGAGTCCTGGGATAAGGCCACACAAGCTGCGGAAGACCAGACAGAATTCCTTAGCATCCACGTGACACTGATGAAGGCGTATTACAGGCAAGGTGCACTGTTCTTCTCAGAGAGCAAGGACTTGGGAACAAAGCTCTGCCACTGTACACAATTCCTCGGTGTCATCAATTAAAAAGCCAAGAGAGCCTGAAAACTGAACTGAGCCGCTCCTGCAGTGACTTCAGCTGCAAATCTAAGCCTCCGGGGCAGAGGCACTTCTCAGGAATTCTTGTTAATTATATGAATCAGAAAACGCCAGCGCATCTTACCTGCGACTAAGGTCTGCCACGTGCTCTTGAAGCCAGCTCGTACTAGCAGCTTTAAGGAGAAAATACTTAAATTATCTATATAGAAAAATAAAACCATCACTAGAAACATGAATTCTTTCATTTTAAAAATAAGTTTGGCAGTGATCACGTGGCACGGCAAAGGGCGAGGCTTCTCCTCAAATCTCCAGCTTTTCCCTTTTTCATGACAAGAACTAAGTCTGAAGTAGTTTTGCCTTTGATGCACAGCTGGCTGGAAGGAATGAGTGCTTTTAATGTTGCATTTCAGGGATGGGAGATGGCTCGAAGTTCGACCCTTGAGACCCAAACAGTGGATGAAAAGAACTGAGTCCAAGTTGTTCTCTGACCTTTATGCCATGCATGTAAAGCTCTCCCTGCAAATCTATATTCTTAAAAAAGCTTTAAAAGTTTTTTATTCTGTATATATATTTTATTCTGTATATATATATATTTTGTATATATAAAGAATGGGTTCTAGATTATGCAATTATTCTTTTAGCTTTCAGAAAGCCAGAAATGCATCTTGAGACTCCTAAAGATACCAACAGGTACTGCCCTTTCACAAATATCCTCCAAACTTAAAAGGCGTTCATCCTAGGGCTACTGACACTCATTCTATAACAAGACCACGTTGTGAGGAGATCAGCAAGCTCTCTGTAAAACACTGGCACAGCACTAAAGAGAAGGCAGTGGTACTAGACCATCTACCTTCAAGTTCTAGCTCAGCCTGTGACCAAATGATTTAATTTTTGAACACTTCGGTGTAAAATGAGGATAATAAAGTACTTGCTTCACTGACTATGGGGAGAATTAGTAAAGTCCCATCACTTTTAACTTCTGGCTGATAGAGTTTGTTTTCCTAATACCTGTGAGACTGCTGGGATACGAGTGAGCACCTCAGAAAGCTCTCCTGCTGTGTGCTGTGTTGCTCACGTCCAAAGACCTAAGAACATCATCCATCCATGTCCTGTTTCAACACAGCTCTGTGTACCCACTCCCATCTCCATCGTTAGTAGCTAAATTCTTTGATGGTTAATGAGATTCCAAAACATTGAAGGTTTTGAAAACAATCAGCAATGTACTCCGATGTAGTAGAAAAACTACCTAAAAGAGACACCTTTAATTTGTTTTGTTGGAGGCAGAGTCTCAGTATGCAGCCATGGCTGGCTGGCTGGCTTGTGTCTCATCGTAGCACAAAGTGGCTTGAAACTACAATCCTCCTGCCTCAGGTTTTCATGTTCTGGGACTGTAGGCATGTGCCACCATGCACAAATAAACCTGTAGTTGTTCATCATATATCACTTAGTTCAAAGTCAGGTCACTGGCTTTTCTATATTCTTTTCAGTGTTTACTAATTAGATGAAATTCTGTACAATCTTCCACATAGACTTCAGAAGCTTGGGGGTGAGGAGCACATCTTTAACCCCAGCACTCAGGAGGCAGAGGCAGGCCTAAGTTCAAGGCCAGCCTGGTCTACAGAGGGAGTTCCAAGACAGTCAAGGATACACAGAGAAACCCTGTCTCAGAAAAACAAACAAATAAAGAAACATACACGAGAACCTTTCGACTAGCTCTTTCTTCTCTGCTGAATGTTTCTCACAGATTTACAAGTTTATTAAAAAAGAAACCAGTAGTTTTTATAGGAATGTTTTTAATTAACTGTAAACTAAAACAAGCAAACAAAAAACATACCTTCAGAGACGTAAGCAAAAGGCTTATTCCGAATAGAGAGCATTGTGAACAGGTTGAAAGAAAGGGCCACAAAAGTGCCAACTAACAATCTTCCCCTAGAAAGAGCAAAACAACCCCTTCAATGTTTTCGTGATAATTCCAATCTGTAATTTCATATGTGGAGAGAATGAGGGAAAAGAAGGGAGGAGCGATCCACTTTAAGTCTGCCAAACAGAATCCAACTTGTTTTCTAGTTACCCAGCTCATGTCTTGCCTGCTGCTGCTCCATTTTACACAGGACTAGAAGGGTCTCTTACCATCAAGAGTGTTTTCTCATGAATAATTTTACTGCTATGGATTTATAAAATGTTAACGGAAGTTGTGCCAACATACTGGACAAGTCAGACGTGCCTGAACTAACGGGCAAGGCCCCCACAGAGTTGCTGGACAGGGGTAATAAGTACATTCTTTTCTAAAGGCAGCAAGGAAAGATTTGGGATCAAATGTGAAACAACAGAAACTAGAGGGAGCTGTTTAGTGTGCTGGCCTGAAGTTACAAAGTCCTTCCTGTGCCACTATAACGCCCAGAGTCTGGGAACTGTCAAGGTAAAAGGGGTCCTGGGATCTGGAGGTTCTCTTCCTGAGAGGCCAGTGGTAAGATACAGGGCCGTAGTCTCAACTCTGACGCTGCAGAGTAATAATGGAGCAACTAGTAATTAGGATCAAAGGAACAGAAAATCACGCCTGCTCATCCGAGCTTTGGCTGGAGGTAAGTGTCAGCGGTAGAATACTTCCCGAGCACGCCCGATGCCCTGGGATACGACTGATCCCAGAGCTTCGAGAAGTAAGTAAATAACCCATCTTACGTGTGTATCTCGGGCGGCTCCAAAAAGCGTTCTGCACTAGAAGAAAGAAAAATACATCAAATAAGTTATATAAATTATAAAACTAAAGGCATGTATCACTACACAGTTACTATAAATATATAATTAATCTACCCTAAAGTTCTTAGAACTATTTAGCGGTGATGAGGCCAGGAGACCAAGAAGCTATTCTCAATATGTAATGTCACCATTGCTCTACCAAGCCCCCTCCCCACTTCAAAGGCCTGGTAAAGAAGTTCAGCACGTGCCAGGCTGAGCCTCTTCCGTTCAGACTCAGCCATGACTGGAGTCAGTGTCACCAAGGGAAGAAAGCACACTAGCAGAGCTTCACCACTGCCCATGGTAGGCTGCATACTATTCAAACCGCTATGTCTCCCTGGGTATCCAAGTGTTATGGGTGAGAGTCATCAAAAGACATACAAAAATGTACCTCTCTTTTAGTATAAACAGGGCTCCCAATTGTGCCAAGACAGTAGAAGCAAATACAGCCAGGACTTCTAATCTTTCAAACCTGAAATCAGATTATTAGTTAGGATACCAAAAGTCTTCAATTAATAAACCCGTCTTCCTAGAACATGTATATATTGCCTTACTCACTGGCTCAATATGAATGGGCAGTGTACTGCTGGCCAAACTATGAGAACACAGAAGCTGCAGACGATACCCAGAGGGTAGGAGGCTATCCTGGCTGTGACGTCAGCCACCTTCCTCACTATCAGATTTGACTGGGCTAATCTGCCTGACTGCAAAGGGAACCGTGAGCTTTGAAAACGATGCTCTTTCCCATAGAGGACAGTGCTCTTCAGTCAAGGGCACAGACTATCTGTGCAAGCCTGCAGACACTACAAACAAGCTCCCAAAGATAACAGAAAACGAGAACCAAATCAACAGTATCTAATTTATAGAACCACTTAAGGCCATTACTTTTGTAGAAGCAATAACTGTCATAACAGTTAACACTTAATCGACCCAGTCTGTACTGGACACTATTCAGTGCTCAATATATTATTTCAAATAAGTCTTAAGTACTGTAATGGTTTCCCTTGGTTAAATTAAGAAACACTACAAGAGTAGCACCTCTGGGTGAGTCTGTGATGAAATAATTGGAAAATGAGGGCTGTGAGGTAATCAGTGTGGTGGTGCCCTGATGGTTTCAGAATGTGATGGCATAACTGGGAGGTGGAAAAGGGAGGTGGGGTGCGGCTGGAGGAGGCAGTAGGAGGCCTGCCCTGGGGCTCATGCTGTGACTGGCCTCTTCCTATATGCCTCTTCTCTCTGCTTCATGTCTGCCATGATACAGACAGCTCTCTTCCCCTATCCTCCCCACCTCGGTTGAGGATGCTATTCGACCCCTGTGGCCAAGAGACCATCAACTGAGTTCTCTGAACAGCGAGCCAAAACAACACCTTCCTTTCCCAAGTTGTTCTGCCTGCCACCTTGTTGTACGCCAGCACAAGTCATTACGAGAATCTCTTCATCTGTTTTAGTTTCTGAACAGGTAAATAACTTGGGATACATAGGAAAGTATACAGCTAAGTTCCTACCCAGTCAGTCAGATGACTGAGACATATAGCTGTAAAAGTGAGATCTTTGTACTTAGATACGCTCACTCCCAAGTTCATAACTTTACCCATCAATACTATCTTCTCATTTCTACACGCAGTTATTTAATTATGAGCATGTATTATAACCTGTATGCTTTAAACTAGAAATCATCATAGTTTTTTTTCTGCAACACATACTCTAATGATAAAAAACACAAAGTAAGTTTAAATGCTTAAAAGTTCTCATGGAAATAACCATGAAACTTGAGAAAAAAATGTAATTAAGGATTAAATATAATTCCTTACATTGCTCTTTGTAAAAGAAATGTTTTGGAATAAACAGAACTCTGCATTACAAAGAGAATAAACAAAATATATTAGCATGGCTAGATGGGAACAAAAAATTATGTTATAAAAAATATAAAAACAGCCTTAAATGAAACAATTCTACCTGTGAAAAGTAATAAGCTGACATTAAAATGTATATTGAAATGAAAAGGAAAGGAAAGCAGACAGTTTTGAAGTATTACAGGACAGACAAATGCAACACACAGGAAAGAGACTTAAAACCAACTTGTTACTGTTCTACTTGCAGCAAGCACCTGGGATGGTGGAGCCTATGAATGAGGAGGACTAACGTCTCATGCTCTGGCCGACTTTGTTCTGAGCATCAGACAGTTTATACTCTGAGGGTTGCAAGGTCACAGGAGTTTCACAAGGACAACCTATGGCTAGAAACTTCATCTGAATAGGAACAGTAGTTGAAGGGTAATCTAAAGTAAAGCCACTCCTTACTACACCTGGAGGGGGGAGTGGGGCACAAAAGCACATTCCAAGACCCCAAGCTACAGAGAATCTGAGGTTATAAGACTTTTTGGCTTGTTTCCTTGGAGGTTTCTCACAACCTCTGGAAATTTTCCTCCCATATTCATGAACAGTGTTCTGACACCAAACCAGTACACACGGAGCCATCTGATTTACTGGGAAATGACATAAAGGCAGCAGGAAATGGAAGGTTCTGTCTCCAATGAATGCTATCTGACAGTGAAGATCCGCATGAAAACACCTGTGCTTTCGCCCATACACAGACTCAATTTCAGGTAGACTGTATAGAAAAGATGACACCAGGACCTCTGGCTGAAAACAGCATTGTGGGGACTCACACCTGGCTGAGGGTGTGACCCTCTACACCGTGACCCTGTTATAACTGCTCCCCCAAAAATCTCCTCATTGAAGTACGATTCTTACTTAAAATTGATTTCTTGAATCTGGAACGAGTTCATGTCTTCTTTTTTTTTTTTTTTTTTTTGTTTTTTGTTTTTTGTTTTTTTCGAGACAGGGTTTCTCTGTATAGCCCTGGCTGTCCTGGAACTCACTCTGTAGACCAGACTGGTCTCGAACTCAGAAATCCGCTTGCCTCTGCCTCCCAGAGTGCTGGGATTACAGGCCTGCGCCACCACCGCCCAGCAAGTTCATGTTTTCTAACACATCATTAGAGCCTCCTCTAATATAAAAAGCACAGCTTTCACCACTCAGAGATTTCTATAACTACACACAGAAGCTTCAAAGTTTTGTTAGCTCATTACTAAATCCAAAGTCTTACTACAGAAATTTATCTCCATCAATGCAAAATATGAAAATATATCATAGCACTTACAAAATTCACTTGTTAAAATCCTTCATACTTTCTATGACTAAACAGCATTTTTACAATATTAAAAAACTTACTGAAATCAACTTTTCTTAGTTTATGTTCATAAAATATGAAACAAATGAACATGAATATTTTAATATAATTGCTGTTTTATATTATCTATCATTTCTAGACTCAATTCTTAGAAATTTTTATTTACTTATTTTTTGGTTTTTCAAGAAAGTGTTTCTCTGTACACAGCCCTGGCTGTCCTGGAACTGTCTCTGTGGATCAGACTGGTCTCCAAGAGATGGAATGAAGGTGTGCCACCACTGCCCAGATAGAAGACATTTCTTACATACATTCTCTACTTAACCATGTCACTAAGCAAGTGGCATTTATTTATTTTTATTTTCCAGAAATACTACAGCCAACCCTCTTATCATTATTATTGTAACAGCAGTCATTTAGCGGAAAATAAAATAATTTGAACTTACCCAAATGAATAGGCAGGGCTAGGTTTCTTCATCATTACCCAGTAGCTTATTAAACATGTTATTAAACTAAAGAAAAACAAACTGTATTAGAAAGTAGAGCCAGAAATACATGCAGAGACTAATGAAGTAGTTTTTAAAATAAGGGTTTCTTTTATTGGTGTGTGTGTGTGTACACATCTGCATGCAGGTGCAGTGGTGATTGGAAAACAATGAGGGATCTTCTGAGCTTAGGGTACAGGTGGCTGCGAGCTGTATGATGTGAGCACTAGCTGGGAATTTCTCTGAGTTAATTTCAGCTTCCAGCCCTCAGGTCACAGAGCATCACTGAGGAGTCAGGGCAGAACTCAAGTGGGCCAGGAATCTGAAGGCAAGCTGATGCAGAGGCCAGGAGTGCTACTTACTGTTCTCCATGGCTTGCTCGGCCTGCTTCCTCAAACACTGCAGGACTACCTGCTTGGGGTAGGACCACCCACACTGCACCTCACACTGAGGTAAGAAAATGCACTAAAGACCTGCCAATCGACAGGTCCTATGGAGGCATCTTCTCAACTGAGAGGCTCTCTTTCCAAATGACTCTAGTTTATGTCAGCTGACATAAAACCAGCCAGGAAGAGCTGATGTAGCATTGTGTCCCTGTGTCAGGACTACTTGAGCAGTATAGACCAATGACTATCAACCTGATAACATAAGGTAGGTGCTAAGTGACTAACAGACAGGTCTACAGTGTGCGTGAACTGGACAGTGTCGACTCATGCTCTCGGCTGGTCAATCAGGACAGTGCCAGAGTTCATTATCCTGTGCAGAAAGGCACAGAACTTAGAACTTAGGAATAAAACTGTTTATTTCTGGAATCCTCCCCCTAGATTTTCAGACTGCAGCTGGTGAAACGATGGATAATGGAGACTACCGTAAACACTATAATAATCTTATCAAGGACAAATAAATGCTGAAGCTGGTGTTTACAATCCTGTGTAAATCACCGGGCATGGTGCTGGAACCCAGCTGGGTCTTCTGAAGAGGAGTACTGGGCCTCAACTACCAAGCCAGCTCTCGGGCTCATTCCGTGTGATTTTTAGTATGAGACACTATGTATCTCCATCCTTCAGAGTTATTCTGCAGGTTCTGTCGGCGTACGTGCATCCTCAGTGCACGACTGTGTATCCGCCTTCCGCTGCTGCACCAGTGGCTCTTGCCATTTGTGCTATTTCTACTTTTTTTTCTTTTTTCTTTTTTCGAGACAGGGTTTCTCTGTGTAGCCCTGGCTGTCCTGGAACTTGCTCTGTAGACCAGGCTGGCCTAGAACTCAGAGTTCCACCTGCCTCTGCCATCCCAACCTCTGGGATTAAAGGCTTTTATAGGATAAATTTACTTATTTCAATAATTACTTTCCTTAAGTAAAGGAAGCTTAATACAATAAGTCCTTGTTTATTGTCTTTAAAATTTAAAGGATATTTTAAAAAACTTACCTAAAGAGATCAAAAATGGTGAGGTAAGTGTAAGCGGTTAGCGCTGCAAGGCAACAGAAAGTCTCGTTAAAACGTGCCGAACCAGACTTTTATTTTATTTTTAAGTGTGTATGTGTGGCCTGAGTGAGTTTACAAGCAACATGTACACGCAGGAGTCTGAGAGAGAGACAGAGGGTGTTGACTGTCTGGAAACAGCTACAGATGACTGATATAGGTGCTGAGAATTGAACTCAGGTCTTCTGTAAGACAGATAAGCATTCTTCTTTTTTTTTAAGATTTATTTATTTTATTTATATGAGTTCAGTGTAACTATCTTCAGACACTCCAGAAGAGGACATCAGATCTCATTATGGGTGGTTGTGAGCCACCATGTGGTTGCTGGGGATTGAACTCAGGACCTCCGGAAAAACAGTCAGTGCTCTGACTTGCTGAGCCATCTCTCCAGCCCCTCATAAACATTCTTAAACACCAACCCACCTCCCAGTCCCTGTCTTAGGGTTACTACTGCTGTGATAAAGCACCATGACCAAAAGCAACTTGGGAAGGAAAGAGTTTATTCTGCTTATATATCCTAAATCACAGTCCACTGAAGGAAGACAGGGCAGAAACTGGAGCCAGGAGCTGATGTAGAGGCCAGGGAGGGCGACTGCTTACTGCTTGTTCATTATGACTTATTCAACCTCCTTCATAGCCTGCCTGCCTTCTTTCCTTCTCTTTTTCTTTGTTTTTTTGAGATAGGGTTTCTCTGAACTCTCTGTGTAGACCAGGCTGGTCTCCAGCTCAGCAATCTGCCTGCCTCTGTCTCCCTTCCCTTTATATAGTATGTGTTTTTCTGGAATGTGTGTAACTCAAACGATTTAAATAATATTCCTCTTTTTTCTGGTTTGTTTGGGATCAAAGGCGTATAGAACCATACCTGGTTCCGAAAGCATTATGCCTGCAGGCGGGTAGGGGGCACCAGATCTCATTACAGATGGTTGTGAGCCACCACGTGGTTTCTGGGAATTGGATTTAGGACCTCTGGACAAGCATCCAGAGCTCTTAATCTCTGAGCCATCTCTCCAGCCTCTCAAAAAAATTCTCAAGAGGAGGCCAGCAGCAGTGGGGAGGGGAACTCACTACCACACCTGACATCCTGAGGATCCCTGGAGCCCACATGGTGAAAGGAAAGAAGTGATCCCAGGGCCACCAGGCCAGGGTGGCACCATCCACAGTGGGTTGTGACCTCCCCCACTGACTAACTGAGAAAATAGCCCACTGGTTCGCCTATGGCCCAGTTTTATGGGGGCCTTTTCTGAATCGAGCTTCCCTCCTCTCAGATGACTATAGCTCGTGTCGAGCTGACACAAAACTAGCCAGCACGGACATCTTTATTTAAATCAAAATCAAAAGTGAGGCTGGGCTGGGACCAGCCAGAGGCGACATACCTATGCTGTTGGTGGAGCTGCACCACATGAGGAGGAGGCCGGTGCACAGCACGTTGATGGCGACAAAAAGAAGGATCTTCCAGGACTGTGGGAGGAGAAGCATGCCCATTCACACAGTGTTGGCAGAGACCGCCACATCTGTAAGCCGCTTCAGTCACACCGAGAGAAAGTGCATGACAGACAAACACGGCTTCTTCTGAAGGACTGTGTCACACCCTCAACATCTAACAAAATCACCATCAATCGCTACCTCAGCCAGAGCAGCCTAGGCAGCGAACAGACCCTGTCACAAACAGCCCAACCCGGCCGGATTGTAAACTTATAAATAACTCTCTGAAGAAAGCTATTTACTCAACAAGTGTCTGTGCCAGGCAGTAGTCTAGGCGAGCGAGTAAAGCAGACAACAAAACATGGGCTTTCCATGCAGGCAGAACAACAATAAACAAGTATTTAGGTTAATGGTAATAAGTATGAGGAAGCAAATAAACAGCGGGCCAAGGGACCGGGCGGTAGTGGCTCACGCCTTTAACCCCAGCACTTGGGAGGCAGAGGCAGGCAGAGCTCTGTGAGTTCGAGGCCAGCCTGGTCTCCACAGTGAGTCCCAGGACAGTCAAGGCTACCCAGAGAAACCCTGGGGAAGGGCCTGGAGTGGGATGGGCTAGGAAAACAGCAACAGGTGTTGTGGAGAGGGCTCTTTCTAGTCTGGCTCATCAGAAGACTCATAGCCACAGACTCTAGCATGAGAATAACTGGAGAGAGCTAAGGCCCCAAGTGACAAAGGCCCCAGGTGTCCCCTGATGAGGACAGTAGAAGAGTGGAGGAGAGGGAGTCTGAGCAACAGCACGAGACGGCAGATGCCAGGAAACAGAAGCTGGGGTCTGCCTTACATTTCCCTGGGCACCTGGGCTACACCTGTGATCCCAACACTGAGGATGCAGAGGTAAGAGGCTGGCAGCTGCAGGCCAGCATGGGCTACACAGCAAGTCTGAGGCTAGCCTAAGCTATATGGTGAGATTTTTTTTTCCCTCAACCTCTCCTTGCCTAAAGAAAGCAAAAGCTCATTCTGGTTACTGTGGGGCTTGAAAGTGGGAGGAGGGCGTACTAAGGGCAAGGCTTTGCACAACCTCTACACACACACACACACACACACACACACACACACACACACACACACATCATCATCATCATCATCATCTAGAAATCTAGAAATGTGGGAAACTGGATGAACTCTAGACCTTCAACAAGAGCAGTGCTCGTGACTTGTCATCACTTGACAGTGAGACAGGTCAGCAGGGTTGGATTTCCTCAGTTAGACTCAGTAGCTCAGGGACAGGGATGGGGAAGGGTGAAAACTTAGAGAGGGTTAAGAACTTTCCAGGGAAGAGGCACCAAGGACTTAAAGATAGAAAGTAATGATTGGTTTTTACCTTGCTGCACCTGGTGTAGCTGATGCTCATGGAGGCCAGAAAGGGTATCAGATCCCCAGGACTGAGTTACAGACAGATGTGAGCTGCTGGGGACTGAAGGTGGACCCTCTGCAAGAGCGGCCACTGCTCTTAACCTGAGTCACATCTCCAGTCCCTCAATCCTCATCTCAGTGTAATAATGTGGCTTTGCAATAACTCAAGCCAAGGCTGAAGAAGGACTTACCCTCCGGTCAGCTGCTACAAGCCTAAATTCCTGTAGTAACTTTCCAAAAAAAGATCTCTGTGGCTTTCGAAAGAGATGAATCGTCCCCTTTAAGACAAACATAAAAATACAAATCAGTCTTAAATATCTAATAATCTTTAATGCTCTTGCGATTTGAGAGTACCAACAACTACCTTATCAAGTTCCACACAGTAAATACCCTACATAAGTTACAGGCACTTATTGATTTAATATGCAAATAACCATATGAGGAGCAAGTCATTTTTGGTAAGTTGCCCAGCATCTCAAAGCTAGCCAACAGATAATTGATTACCCCCCTTCTAAAATATTACATTTTACCTAACAAAGCTAAGCAACTATACAAGTAGCCCCCCCCCATGATCTCTTTTAGGCATTTAAGTAAAGAATCTCTATGATTGCCATAACCTACAATAGTATAGGGATAGTGTGGTTATTAATAGCTTCTGTTAAGACTCATAAAGACCTACCTTTCCCTGCACTGAAAATATGTTATGCTCCTATGAAGTTTTCTGGGCCAGGTTTCCAAAATAAAATATTACAGCTATGTTTCAAGAGAAAATTCTGTTATTCCAAAATCAATTATTTTGAAGGATGGAGAGAGCTCTTCCCTGATTGTCGAAGAGCAACATGTCATGATTTGACTGCTGAGAAGCAGAGTTAAATATTTGGGCTTTAGTGAAATACTTTCTTGAACGGCTACTGTAATAACCATCCTGTGTTTCTATTTCACTGAACTCTGAGTCGAATACTGAAGCCGCTGAAAACCCCTGGCCCTGGGCTGAGTGCGCCTCAACACCGTGGCACAAGACTTTCAACGCAGCCCTCAGGAGGCAGAGGCAGGCGCATCTCTGTGAGGGGATTCATCGTAAGACCCTGTCTCAAAAACAAAACTCAACGGGCGGTGGTGGCGCATGCCTATAATCCCAGCACTCTGGGAGGCAGAGGCAGGCGGATTTCTGAGTTCGAGGCCAGCCTGGTCTACAGAGTGAGTTTCAGGACAGCCAGGGCTACACAGAGAAACCCTGTCTCGAAAAACAAAACAAAATAAAACAAAACTCAAACAAGATCCTAAGTGTGACAAACCTTCAGACTGAACTGAAGCAGACAACGTTCCTACGTTATTAGAGAACACACTGCAGTAGTTACAGGAAGGTGTAAGTCAGCCTTAAAGAGCAGCAGCTGCCACCACTGCCGAGTTCTTGAAATCTAGATGTACGAATAACTGAAGCCGGACACACAATCTCAGCACTCGGGGGATGGACACAGGAGAATCACAAGGTCATGGCTGTCCTAGGCTACACAGCAATTTTTGAGGTCAGCCTGGGCTATCTGAGACCTTGTCTCAAAAAAGAAATGTTGTTGATGAAAGGCAGCAGGTTGAGAACTGCTGGCCCATGGTGCATGGACGAACCACTCCCACAATAAAGCAAAGGAAGGCAAGAAAAGATGTATGGAATATCTTCACCCCTAAACAAGCTGCTCGGTCAAGCTGTCTAGGAAAGCAAAGGGTGCCGGGAACGGGAAAGGTGAGGGCACAGAAGGGAGAGGGGGATCGTGGACAGGTCGTCAAACTACAAATGTATTGGTATGGAAAGGTCCTTTTTAACACAGTTCAGTGGATATACACAAAGTTTTAACATGTTGCCTAACAGTCTCCTTGCGCCAGGTGTGCTGCTGTACAACATTATTCCCAGAACTGGGGAAGCAGAGGCAGGAGGATCTTCATGAGGCTAGCCTGATCTACATCCTGAGTTCTGAGATAGCCAGCTCTGTAGAGAGATCCTGCCTTAAAAAAAAAAAAAACCCACCAACAACAAACAAACACAGTGTGATATTTATTTGGCCTCAGCCCAACACAGAAAATTATTTTAATGATTCATGTTTATCTATCTGTGTCTGTTTAAGTGTGTGGAGGCCAGGAGGCAGCAGGTTCGTGGGACTGGAGTTACAGGTTGTAAACAGAAAGTGCTCTTAAGTGAGGGCTCCTTCATCTCTCCAGCCCCCAGCTCATCCCACGGACTTAAGTTACTTTAAGTTTTAGGCTAAGAGGGTCAACAGGTATTTAAAAGGCAGAGGGTCACTTCCTATGCCACCCTGGCATTATGGAAGGAGCTGGCTCAGTTTATAAAGTGCTTGCTGTGACAGCATGGTTTGATTCTGTGCCAGGCCCAATACAAGATGCAGCTGTAACCCACAGTGCTGAGGAGGTGGAGACAGGGACACATGGGGCCCTTGCAGCTCCTTTTTCTTTATTTTTTGGAGACCAGGTTTCTCCTGTAGCTGACTGCCTGGAACTCACTATGTAGACCAGGCTGGCTCACAGGGACCCACCTGATGACCTGATGAACTCACAGAGAATCAGTCTCTGATCACCAAGCACAGGACTCAAAGGCATGTGCTACTCTGTCCAGATGGAACTTTAGAAAAAAAAAAGCCTTTTTTATTTTTTAATGTGTATGGGTGTTTTGCCTGCATGTGTCTGTGTACCACATGTGTCTGGTATCTGTCGGGGCTGGAAGAGGGAGTTGGATCTCCTAGGACTAACAGTGCAGATGGACGTGAGCTACCTACCATGTGGCTGTCGGGAGTTGAGCCTGGGTCCTTTGGAAGAGCGTCTGGCATTCTTAACCACTGAGCCATTTCTCCTTGGAGCACTCTGATAAGCTAGCCTGGCTGAATTGATGAGTTCATGAGCCCTACATGTGAAGAGGTGGGGTATGTATAGGCCTTTAATCCCAGCACTAGCAAGACGGAGAAGTAGGAGGATCTCTGAGTTTGAGGCAAACCTTAGCTGACTACACAGTGAGACTCTGTCTCAAAACAGGTAAATAATGAATATAGTAAATATGTGAAGGTTGACTTGAGAAAGATCCTAGTGTCCCATACACACACGTGCACAGGTACATATGCCACATACACGCGATAAGGTGGATGGCGAATGAAGAGACCTAACACTCACCTCTGTCCTTCCCATGTGTTCAGGTGCCCATAGCGCATGCATCCAGAGAGAAAAGGAGAACGGGAGAGAATGTCTGCGGAAGTTACACAGGACTGTCTCATGGTTCACCTTTGACATGCAGTCTTCTTATATTCCAAACTACAGTGCTTTGTGCCATTGCTTTTGCAGTTAACAGCAGGCCCGTCACCACCCTGTCACCATGTGTCAGAAGTCAATCTTTAGTGACTATACTGATGCTGAATGCTCTTTCTTCCCACTCTCTCAGAAAGCACTGTTTTACACACAGAATTTTCTTCATGAGAACACGCAAGTCACAAAGCCATTTTCTTATAAACCTGAAAACAGACCTTAGCAGTTGACACAGGCCAGGCCTTTGGTTTGGTCCACAGTACATTCTTGCAAATCTACATACATACACCTCATACGGAATTATTTCACTCCATGACTAATGTTCTCACCATAAAAATCTAGGACCTCCCTTTATTGAGAGTTTTAAAAAACATAAATATAAATATATTTATATTTATAAATATAAAATTGTTGCCTCCCTCCCCCACATTCCACAGGGGGGAATTTGGCTGTGGGTTCAATTCTCAGAAAGGCAAAAAATAAAATTCTTAGAACTTGCTGGCCAGCCAGTCTAGAATAGATGAGCTCTGAGATCAAAGACGTGGGGGAAACTAAAAAGGGGGACCCAACCTGACATTGATATCTGGCCTCCACAAACACAACAGGCAGATGGAATAGCATATGCAAATTAGGTACAAAGGTCCAATTCAAACCACACAGTTTGCAAGCTGTTCACTGTTGCTACCGTGTGTATGTTGTGTATGTGTATTTCTTTAAAGCTGGAATAACTGAAGGTTGTCTGGTCACTGTTCCTCCCCACAAAGAGTGAAATAAATTTTATAACTCTGCCCCTACACTTTTGTTTTTTGAGACAGGGTTTCTCTGTGTAGCCCTGGCTGTCCTGGAACTCACTCTATAAACCAGGCTGGCCTAGAACTCAGAGATCCACCTGCCTCTGCTACCAGAGTGCTGGAATTAAAGACATGCACCAGAACTGGTTTATTTTATCCATTTTATCCATTTTTTCTGTGCCCAAAGGACTACTGAAGTTTTATGAAAGCACTATGTATTATTTTTCCCCTACCAAGGGCTAGAACTATGCCTCACAAGTTCAGAGTATTTTACAAGGGACACAAGTTCAGCTCCCTGTGCTCATTGTAACTCCAGTTCCTTGAGACTCAACACCCTCTTTTGACTTCCCCAGGCACCAGGCATGTACTTCGTGCACCAACAAACAGGCAGACAAAACATCCATACACAAAATTTATATATGTGTACCAAAAAGATGGCTCAGTACTTAAGAACACGAGCTGTTCTTCCAGAAGACCCAAGTTTGACTCCTAGCATCCACATCTGCTCACAGCAGCCTGTAACTCCAGCTCCAGGGACCTAATGTCTCTGGCTCTCTCCCACAGCCGGTCTCAGGTGCGCACACGCACACAATTTAAAAGAATACAGTAAATTCTTTTAAAGATCTTCACTAGATATTTTAATGTAATTTTAAAGTATTTTAACGTATTTTTTTTTAATATCCAAAGAAGAAAACTTTACAGTGGCAATGTAAGTTACTAGTAAGGGCTCAGTGAGCTCTTGTGCTCGGCCAGCACTCTGACATCTGCAAACGGCACCCACCTGCTCACCTTTACATGATATTGAGAGAATTATGTCTGACTTCTGAATCTTGTTGTTTGGTTTTAGATTATTATTTTCCGGGTAGGGTCTCTATGTAACTCAGGATGAACTTCGAATTGCAACTCTTCTGCTTCAGCTTCCTGAATTGTAGGCCACAGGCATGTTCCATAGCACTCAGCTTAATAGCTAACTTAGTAATTTTTAGGAAAAACACGACAGCCCAACGACCATCGTGTTTACTAGAGCCTTTCACTAGCTGCTCCACTAACCCTTTCTGTAGCCGCTAGTGTTTAAAAGGATGGTCAGTGCCACGCTATTTAAACACGTGTATGAAATACAAATGAGTGAACACGCCCTATAAAACCCCACTCAAGCATCAAGTCGCTGATGGGGTTCACTCGTTTTCAGATGATGTTTTAATTTTAACATCAGAAAAATCCGCAATTCCCCAGCTGTAGGGGCACAGAGCAGGAACCCTTAGAGGACCGGAGCTCGGGGGACCCCAGCGCAGCCCCGACCACGCGGTTCCGAGCGGCTGCGGTACAGCAGGGTGCTCGGGCGAGGAAGCAGGAGGAAACACCCCGCATGAACCCGCACACCCCACGGCCAACTCACCATGGTAAGGAGCCGTACAGCTCCCGCCGGAAGACGCTCTGAGAATTCGCATTTCTCAGGCGGAAAAGGCGGGCCTTCCGGGTCCGATTGGTTGCATTGCGACGGGGGGCGGGACTGCGCATGTGTCCAAGGTCACCCCCTTCCTGGCTACCTTGGCCTGAGAAGTGGGCGGGTTACTGCTGCTCTGGGCGGGGCTGCTCGCCAAGGGTGGGCTTTTATCCTCTTGGGAGGAACTTTAGTGTCTGTTCAAATGCTTCTACCTGAGTTTATTTACATTAGTACTCCTGTTTTAAAAATGAAGAAGCAGGGACATTAAGAAACCTCACAGTAAGGCCGGGCATGTCTCGGTGTTTGCGAGGTCAAGGCTCCTCTACATAGACTTAGCCTATATTAAAATACATTTATCAAATTCCTAACTCGGTTCCATTAAAAATAATGTCGCAGAAAACGCTTGGCTTAAGAACACAAGGATTCGAGTTAAATCACAGGATCCTACGCCATAATGGTGGCCGCGCCTGTTTGATCTCAGCACTCAAGAAGCAGAGGCAGGTGTATCCTTAAGAGACCTGATATCAAAAACCAAGGTGGATGTCAATCTTAAGTATAAGGTTGTCCTCTGGCCTCCACGTACACTTTACAGGTGCATGTCACAGGTCAAGGTGCAGCATTGCCTGCGTACAATTCTAACGCTGGAGGCTGAGGCAGGAAGACTGCACTATACAGCAACACCCTGTCTCAAAAACCAAAAGAATAGATAGATAGATAGATAGATAGACAGACAGACAGACAGAGAGGAGAGAGAGAGACAGTAGATAGATGGATAGATAGTAGATAAAGAAAACCAAACCAACCAAACAAAAACCATCACAAAGGGGGCTCTTCTGAGGTTCCTGAATGACCCCAGGCATCCATGCGGCTACTGCAGTTTAAGAGGATCCGACACCACCACCAGGTGGTAGACCCCTTATGCATGACGGGTAACACGCAAAGGTTCAATTGCCTACGCAGGGTGTAAGCTCGTAACCCTATAGCTTTGGTAACTGAGGCAGGAATGTTCGTTTTAAGCATACTCCGGCTTTAGCGTAGGTTACTGTCAGCCTCCCCAGATAGTGAGATCATCTCAAACTTAAGGAAAACAAGCGCTTGTAGCTGGAGTCCACTGCTTTCTGTGGTGCCTGTCTTGAGAGGCTGTGGCAGGACATTGAATTCAAGTCACAATTTACTACCAAAAATACCAAAAAGACAGTAAGAGAGAGATTTCTTAGGAAGAATAGTTTCAGTAGGGGGGGTGGGGAGGGGGTGAGACAAGTACTAAAATTTATATATACTACAAACTGTTCAAGAGTAAAATATTTTTAAAAATCTGAAGCATACTTTAAGGTTCATCTATTTCACAAGCTAGTGTGGAGCTCCGAATAGCTGATTTTTTAATTTAACATACTTGGTTTTATTCCATAACACTGTTTAAATCTCTACAGTTTCTTTCTTACACAGTAATGTTATAGTACTCAATAAAGATAGTATTTTCAGACTTTATCTGTTAGGCACTGATCTTAGTGCAATTGTATTCTACTAAGAGACACATGCAAGAAGAAAAAAATTAAAGTTATTTGTAAGTAGTATGTCAAAATTAAGGTAATGTGCTAAGTATGGTGGTTCATGCCTTTGGTCCTAGTAGCTGGAGGCAGAGGCAAGCAGAGTTCTGTGAGATCCAGGCCAGCCAGAACTTCACAGTGATACCCTCCCTGTCTTTTAAAAAGGGGTGAGAGTTATGTTATAAATATTGACTGGGCAGTTAGTCATAGTGGTCAGAGAAGTTTTTAAAAATAATTTATTTTTGTGTCCAGGTGTCTGAAGAGGCCAGAAGAGGGCATTTAGCTTGGCGCTAAGGTTAAAGGGCTTTTGTAAATCACCAAATACGGGTGCTGGGATTCAAACTTAGTCCTCAGAATTGAGCAGGAAGCACTCTTCACCACTGACCCGTCTCTCCAGCCCTCAGAAAAGTTTCTACAAGGTGAGATTCATTTCTGAGTGATAAGTATTCTGGAAAATAACAGTTTTCCAGGCAGAATAAACCAAAGCAAATATCTCATTGGAAGGGTGTATTTTGAGCTGGGTGGTTACCACACCCCTTTAATCTCAGCACTTAGGAGGCAAAAGCAGGAGGGTTTCTGAGTTTGAGGCAAGCCTGATTTCCAAGATTTCCAAGAATAGCAAGAGTTCCAGGATAGCCAGGGCTATACACAGAGAAACCATATCTCAATAAACAACCAAGCCAGGTGGTGGTGGCACACACCTGTAATCCCAGCACTCTGGGAGGCAGAGGCAGGCAGATTTCTGAGTTCGAGGCCAGCCTGGTCTACAGAGTGAGCTCCAGGATAGCCAGGGGCTATACAGAGAAACCCTGTCTCTGAAAAAAAACCAAACCCAAAACCCAAAACCCAAAAAAAAAAAAAAAAAAAAAAAAAAGACTGGAGAGATAGCTCAGCGGTTAAGAGCACTGACTTCTCTTCCAGAGGCCCTGAGTTTAATTCCCAGGACCCTCATGGTGGCTCACAACCACCTGTAATAGGACCTGATACCCTCTTCTAGTATGTCTGAAGAGAACTACAGTGTACTCATATAAATAACATAAATATTTTAAAAAGGAAACAAAACACTCAAAAGCAAACACTAAACTACAAAAGAAAACACGTATTTTTGAGATTTAAAAGGTGGCAACCTATAAGCAACATAAAATCTGGATCATGGCTTTTCTAAAATGTGTACTGATTGATTTACACAACTGTAATGTCAAGACCATTGGCAAACTATTTTGAGTTAGGACACATTTAAATTAATCTTTTTAAATGAGATCATGTCTCAGGTAGCCCAGGCTGGACTGAAGTCACTATGCTTGGGAATACAGGAAAAATACAAACACAGCCAAATTTTTCAAAGGCATGCTCCACAGGAAACAAGTGGAAGATAAATACAAACACCACCCTAAGCAAGCAAATCCTAGGGCATATTAAGTCCCCTTAGAAGGAAATCCAAAACTGAAAAATACAGACTTTTCCCCACAGTTCTATTTCACCATCCTAATTCCTGACTGACTGCTCACACTTAAATAGCCCATTCTCGTAGACGACCTCTGCAAGGCACCTGGCCTGACACCCCACTCTGCATGACCACAGGATAGTTTTCAACTCCCTCAGGCCCCAGGCTGCTATTCGTAGGTCTTCCTTTTAATTTGGCCCTTGGTTGGCACCTGTAAGTGTAGATTTGAAGTAAGCTTACCACTACATGGTTCCTAACAAATGGTTCACTGTTGCTGGAGGAATTAAATACAGGTGAGGAGTCTTAAAATCTGCATTTTTCAGAGTCTGTGGCTCAGTGCTATCTTCTGACTGGGAGTGAGATGGGGAGAATTCAAGCATCACAGTTATCTGTTTCTCTCCCATTACTTTTCTCTTCTCCTGTACTTCAAATCATAGGCACGATGCTGTCCCGCTGTCACAAACCTTTCCTATGTTCCTGTTCAGTCCTTCTGATGAGTGTGGTTTAGCATTAATAACGTGATAGAATGCTTGAGTCAGTTACTCTTTGTTGTTAATTTTCAAGTTTGTAATTTCTATTTCTCTGCTGAGAATTCAGATCTCTTGTCCCCTTTACTTTTCTTTTTTGAATTTGGTTTTTTCAAGACAGGGTCTCTGTGTAGCCCTGGCTGTCCTGGAACTCACTCTGTAGACCAGGCTGGCCTCAAACTCAGAAATCCGCCTGCCTCTGCCTCCCAGAGTGCTGGGATTACAGGTGTGTGCCACCCCCACCCGGCTCTTGTCCCCTTTTCTATAATCAACATGTCCAAGGCATCTGACTGCTCTCTGAAAAGGGGGCGATATGTGCATGTCTTTCCATGTATTTTGATTGTATATTACATGACTTTTCTTTGGAAACTTAGATATTACTGTGTATTTGGCCTTGGGTATTATTGTGAAAACTCTTGATTCTGTTTTCTTCTAAAGAATGCTGTATCTATTCTGGATTTAAACTATTAAAAAGGGGGGCTGGAGAGATAGCTCAGTGGGTAAGAGCACCAACTGCTCTTCCAAAGGTCCTGAGTTCAAATCCCAGCAACCACATGGTGGTTCACAACCATCTGTAATGGGATCTGATGCCCTCTTCTCGAGTCTCTGAAGACAGCTACAGTGTACTTACATATAATAAATAAATAAACCTTTAAAAAAAACTATTAAAAAGATAACCTTGATACTGAACTTATTTGAAGTTGTCAGAGTTTCTGTTCATTTTGTCCTTAGTTTCCATTTCCAACTTTAAAACTTTACCTTCAAACAGCAGTATTTTTGTGCATTCTTTGTCTTTCAATTTTTTCTATGATTTGGTTTTCAAGACAGGTTTACTGTGTAGCCCTCCCTTGCTGGCCTGATAAGTTATTCTCTTGGGGTCACCTAAAACCATCAGAAAAACACGTGTTGATATTATGATTCATAACAGTAGCAAAATTACAAATATGAAAATATCTGTATGATATGAAATATCTATGAAAATAGTTTTATGGTTGGGGGGTCACCACAACCTGAGGAACTGTATTAATAAGGGATCACAGCATCAGGAAAGGCAAACCACTGTTCAGTGTAGAACAAGCTGGCTTCAGAAGTCACCCACTGTAGCTGTCCACTTTGCCTCTAGGGTGCAGGAATTAAAGGCATTCACGATAACCACAGGCTTGTCTGTTTTGTAAGACAGGGTCTCAGTAGCTCCAGCTGGAATGGAGATTATATATTGGCCTTGAATCAGAATCTGCAGATGAGAGACCAACTTATCCAAACCTTTCCAAGGTTTGCTTTCTCACCTCCAGTGGCTTCAGAAGCCTGGTGTAACTCTTCATCTGAACCTGTCGGCTGCGCTCTGCTTCAATTTCATTTTCAAATGAACTGCACAAGCTCAAAACAGGATATACAAGAGCTCTACAAACAGGAATTTATGTCCTTTATAACTGGTCTGGGTTGTAGCCAGAACCTTCTATTCACTGCTTTGCATATTCTGCTCAGAGTTTATTGGCACGAGTTACAAAATACTCCATGAAATTTCCACCCCTGACATATCAAAGACTATAAAAATTAAGGCAAAACAAAGTTTGTCATTTATTTACAATAAAACCCCACTTTATGTAGCTGTACGCACCCTTTAAGTCATTTGTTTTGCAGAAGTAAAAGACTAAAACTGAGACAGACATTTAGAGGAAAATCTGACTTAAGAAAACAAAAAGCACAGTTATGTAGTTCATTCTCTCAAAGAATTAGCTTTTGTATGATATATAAACAATTTTACAGTATAAACAAAAAATGACACATATATTTAACTTAAAATTCTGTTTGTCCTGTTAAACACAAAGAGACAGAAATGAAGCCATCAGGCATTGAGTCTCAGAAGAGCTCTGTAGCCTGAGCAGATCTGGAAGATTGTATGGAGTCCTTCCTTTGGCTCAGTTAGGTGATCAATAAGTTCACCGAGCTTACCACATGGAGAACTATCAATCCTTATTATCTAAACAGAGCTCAACACAGAATCTAATGTTAATTTGGAAAACCCTAGCAACTTTTATCTAGAAAAGAGCAAACCTCCTGATGAGGGTGCCAACCGGCATCCCCAGCACGCGGGAGACGCAGGCGTGAAGGAAGGTTTACGGTAGTTATAGGCTGCCCACTGAGTCCCAGGCCAGCTTGGGCTCCATGAAACCCTATCTGAAAAGACAGTAACAGAATGGCCTACAACATACCTGGGTCACACAGCATCACAGAAAACGTTCTCTAACAGTAGCTGAACCACCAACCTGATGAACAAAGGTGCTTCTCTACAGTGACAGATGGTCGTGCAGTAATACCTTTGACTCTGAATTTTAGCTTAACTTCATTTTGTATCTTTTAGACATTTAAGAATTTTGTTAACCATCTAAAACCTGTACTGAAAGAGTCATGAATTAGCCATGGTAACCACTGAGCTGAAGCCTATCCTAATACATACATGGCGGGGTGCTACTGTCCCCTCCTACATGAAAGCAGTGCAGCTTTAGAGCCTTCCTGTAGATGTCTGGGTCAGGACTGCTGCAGTTCCTCCCACCATCACGGCATGGGACCATCGGTATTTCCTAACTGACGCCTTAACATTTGAGACCTTAAAAAGACACTGCCCAGAACAAAAATTACCCACAGCTTTGGTTTAAACTTGTTTTCCTATTGATCGAAATTTCATTTTTATAATCTAGGGATGTCTAAAATCATGATTAAGAGATGTAATTTAAATTACAGCTAAAAACAGCATATGGTTCTAAGAAATAATCCATCTTCTATGTTTAAGTAATAAATCTTTAACAAGAGCAAGGGCAAAATTGAGGATGTATGTCTTTATCATAAAAATTTTATCTGGGGGAAAGGGCAAGTGTTTTAGTATGTTTTCTCAAACATGTTTCTTACACGAAAAGTTGGTGTTACTATCACAAAATTATTCTTTCTACCCATGAAATTTTACATAGCATCGTTTAAGCACCAAAGAAAAATTCTGTAAACAAACTTTTAACCAGTAAACTAATGGCAAATACCTATTTGCCTTTATACAATTCTTAAAAGGCCTCACATGAACCTCTACTTCCTATAATGCATTTTTATAATAAAAGTCCAGCCACATTTATACAAACAACAAAGAATTACTATACATTTTACGGAAACAAAAGGTAGATCATCAGACTAGCGCTTTTTAGTTACAAAGTAAGCACAAGAAACCTATAAAATATATGCCATGTAGAAAAACTCGGTATTTTAAGTTTCATGGAAGGGACAGTCATTAGTAAGAGGCGGTGGTGCCACTGGCATTTAATTGTCTGTAAACAGTAAGAAAGGGCTAAGCAATAAATCAGAAATGTCTTACCTCCTAATATGTCCCTTCTCTCACACTGGTGCCTCAATTTATAAGTTAAAACTGGCTAAAATATTAGAATAACTTCAACAAAAAACTAATTCCAGGTGGAGTTAGTAAGTTAAGTCTACAGTGGATTTCTGGCACATTAGGAAAAATACTGCAGGGCACATGAGGACCGATGCACATGATACAAAGACAAAGTGACTCTAACTTTCAAATCTCGGTTGTGCCAGATTTTCTCTTGCTGATGCTATTAAGTTGCTTTCTAAACTGTTTGGCAGCAAGGTAAGAAAACAGAAAAACAAAATGTGAAAAGAACACATTAAGTGTTTTAATGTTTGTATACCTAGGTGGACAAAAACCTTAGTACAGCTCTCTTAGTGCCGATGGGAAGATTTCCATTTGGCACTCTGGAGTTGGTAAGAAAGCAGGGAAGAACTCAGAACGCTGGGTGTTCCTTCCAATCATAGGGTGCCAAGGGACAGCAGGAAAGGAAACAAGAAAATAGACTGCTGCAAGGCAAACGCTCGGAGACTGTGTGTGTCTTCTACCGCCCACTGTCTCTGCAATACTTTCATCTGGATGCAATGTATAAATTATTATATACATGATGATTATTATCATGATGAACCAGAATCTGTTTTTGCTGTGCTCTAACAGTGCCCATTGAGAAAACCATCACCATCACGCAAGAAGGCCTTAAACAAAAATTCCATTCATATTGCATATTTTATTTAGGTCTGTCTTCTTGTTCCTCTTCAAGTTTGGTGCACAGAAATGAAAACTCTAAAACGTCCTGTAAACAAAGTCTGGGTTCCTGTAGCTGAAGCTCTTGTTTCTTCTTAAGAACAGTGTTCTGTGGGCTTACGAAAGCATTCATTCCTTTAAACGGTGGTGTCTCCAAAGTCCTTGTTCCAGCGTATGTATGCTTCTAAGGTCTGAGGACTCACACTGCGTTTTATCTTTTTTAAGGATTCTGTGAAGTCAGATAGTCGAATATTTCTCATCTAGATTAAAAAAAAATTGACACAGAAATGATGAACACATATAAAATGGGTTGAAAGTTTGTTAGTTTTATAACAGATACAGACTTAGAGAATCATGCTAACCATTTAAATGTATTTTATATTACATATTAGGCAAGTTTGCTATACAAGATATCATACAAAAATGTACCACTGTACTCTTAATTACTTGTATTTAGCTTCATAGATATTAACAATTCAAAGTATATTTTTTCCTCAATAAAAAATACATTAGAGAAAAATCTGACAAAATACAACTAGAAAAATTACTTAATTCTACCACTAGGAACTGTAACTGTAGTGATTTGAATAAGAATGGCCTCTATAGGTTCATATATTTGAATGCCTGATCTGAAGCTGGTGAGGTTGAGAAGGGTTAGGAGGTGTGGCCCTGTTGGAGGAGGAGGCTCGCTAATTCAGTATCATGCCTTGCTGCCATGCGGGTCACAGCTGCTATTTTCTAAGCTACTCTGGTCATAGTGGGTTGTTTTTGTTTGTTTGTTTTCTGAAACAGGGTTTCTCTGTATAGTCCTGGCTGTCCTGGAACTCACTCTGTAGACAAGGCTGTCCTGGAACTCAGAAATCCACCTGCCTCTGCCTCCCAAATGCTGGGATTAAAGGCATACACCACCACTGCCCAGCCGGGTTGTTTTTTCTTTTAACAAAAAAAAAGTAACTAACACAACAATCAAAACTTAATTTACTTCTATTTATTCTCTTCATAGTTTCATAAAATTGCATACTGGTCACCTTCTATTTACCACAATCATACCTGCTAACTCTGTGCCAGGTTTGACACGCAGGAGAAGGAGATGGTAACAATAAACATGAGACTTTAAAGGAAATGTTGCCTCTTAAACAGCATGTCAGATGCTTGCCTGCATAATGAACTTCGGGTATTTACATTGCTGAGGGCCAAACACCACCCCTTATAAATGCTAGGCAAGCATCCATCACTGAGACAGACACACATCCCAGCAATATCTAACATCCTCTTAACATATTAAATCAAGTCTCTTGTAACTTTTTACTCAGTATTTACATAACTTGATAAGAGAAAATGACTGCATTTTTAACTATTACCAAAAATCATCATAACCGACTTTATGAACCTTATATTTTGAAATGAAACAAAGTTAAAATTCTCTTGTTTCTAGTTAAACAGACTAGAAAAAATTATGACTTTTAAAGAATCCAAATGAAAACAAAGTAATGATAAAATAGTATATACCTCACTGGCAGACATATTCTTCACCTGCTCTGGTTTCAGTTCTGTAAAACATAGTCAGATACTTAAAAAACCATTTTGAAGTTCAAGTTTCTTATTGGCAAATGTAAGTACAATGATCTAATGGTACCCTTGTAATACAAATCCTTAAAGTCAAAAGAGACACACAGAGAACACACAGAACTTACAGACGCTTACAAAACAAATACTCCATTGGCCAGGCAGTGGTGGCACACACCTTTAATCCCAGCACTTTGGAAGCAGAGGTAGGCAGATCTCTTGAGTTGTGAGTTCAAGGGAGCCTGGTCTACAGAGTAAGTTTCCAGACAAACAGGGCTACAAAGAGAAATCCTGTCTCAAAAGACCAATAAAAATAAAAATAAAAACAAAAGAATACTACTGTCTGAGTAATAAATGCAGGCAGTCAATCCCTTACATACGACCCAAACAACAGTACAAACTTGAACTAGAACAAGAATACAACTTGTTGGTTATGAAAGATGATTTTAATTAATTTATTTGTGTGAGTGCAAGTTTAGTCTGCATTGTGTGTCCTTGCACCATATGCACACCTGGTATATGATGAGGCAGTTATAGTTGGCTCTGAGTTGCCAGGAAGGTGCTGGGACTCAAACCTGGGTTCCTATAAGAACAGCCAGTCTTCTTAACTACTGAGTCACCTCTCCAGCTGCTAGATTTCTTTTCTTTTCCTTTTTTTTTTAAATCAAAAAGCTTTGTTTCCTTCATAACTACAATTTTCTAATTACTAAATGTCTATAAGGTACAAGCGGGGCTGAGGCTGTCTCAGCAGCAATTGCCCCAGCATGTGTGAGGCACTCCGTCCCTAGCACTGCCACAAGAAACAGGCCAACCACAACCACGCACTTTTCCTGAGCTTCCTGCTCCTAAGTCACTTTAAAGAACAGACACTTTGCTGGTGGTATATGTCTTTAATCCCAGCACTCAGGAGGCAGAGGCAAAAAGATTTTTGTCGTTTTGAGGCCAGCCTGGTTTGCAGAGTGAGTTCCAGGACAGCCAGAGCGACACAGAGAAACCTTGTCTTAAACAAAGAATAGATACTTCAGAGAAGATGATTTACAAATTTCTCTTCTTTCTTTCCTCTTTTTTAAAAAACAAAACCACACACACACACACATACACCAGAGAGAGAGAGAGAGAGAGAGAGAGAGAGAGAGAGAGGCATGCATGCACGCACACGTGCATGCAAGTAAATACACAAATAAATCTAAAACAACAGCAACACAAAACAAGGTACCTCACTGACCTAGAACTCACTATTTGGCTGAGCTAGCTGGCTAGCTGTCTCTGGGAAATGGTCCCAGTCCTGGGGACTACTCCAGCATGTGGAGTCCTGTCTATTTTTATATGTGCATGTTGGAGATTCAAAGCAGGAGGATTTTATTTTTGCATAGCAAGGGTTCTACCCTGAGTCATCTCCTAGCCTTAGGCTTCTTTTGTTGTTGCTGTTGATTGTGTGTAGCACAGGACTGACCCAGGGCCTTGGACATGCTAGGCAATGCCCAGTCACTGCGCTGGACCCTGTACTCCCTTTTACACTACTGCAAGCCTTCTTCTCACTCTGGAGTCCATGCAGGTCTGGCACGTGTTACCCTCTTATGTCCACTTCCTAAATAGCTGGAATTACAGGCCTGTGCTGGCATGCCTATTAGCAGGTTTTTAGAACTTCAGAATACTCATCTAAAAAGCTTTAAATGTTTGTTCTCAAGTCCTTTATTTCATTTCTATTTCATGGATGGGTGTTTTGCCTACACGTACGTCTGTTTACTAGATGCGTGCTGGGTGCCTGCACGGCCCACAAAGCATGTCAGATCCCTAAAACTGCAGGTCACACGGTTGACCTGACATGTAGGTTCTGGGAATTGATCTCAAGTCCTCTCAAGAGGATGCCGGTCTTCTCAAGAGAAAGTAGCCATCTCTCTAGCCCCCCTCCTCCCTTTTTAAAGACACGCTCTCACTGTGTAGCCCTCACTGGTCTAGAACTCTCTATGTAGACCAGGCTGACCTTGAACTCACAGAGATCTGTCTCTGTCTCTCTAGTACTGAGATTAAAGGCACATACCACCACATCTAGCTGTAAATCTTTTAAACTATCACCTTATAATTCTAGTTAAACATGTATTATTATTTTACTTGATATCCCATATATTCATAATAAGAGAAATATGTACCTATAAACACTATATATACTATGTGTTTCAAATTTGTCAAAATTAATAAAGCAACTGGGCATAGTGCCACAGGTCTTCAATCCTAGCACTTGGGAGGGAGGCAGATCTATCTCTACAAATTTGAGGCCAGACTGCACCACTTTGTGAGTTCATGAATAGCCAAGACTATATAGAAAGACTCCATTTCAATAAATAAATAAATACATACATACATACATACACACACACACACACATACTACGGCTTTATACAATATGCACTGTATGTGGATGGGATTTTGGGATTGCTGCTGCATTTATTAAATTCAGTTAAGACAGTGAAAACTCAACCATTTGGGTAGCCTTTCATTTAAAGTCTGGTTCAAATCTATTGCTTTGATTTAGTGTTAGTTTGTTTGTAGACCCATGGGATACACTTATATACCAGGTAGTAAGACTACCTGTGGTCACTATCACTGTTCTCAGGACTTGTTGAGAGGCCTACAGCAATTCTTCAATCTAAAGATACTATATAAACCCAAAACAGAGGTCAGTGTAAAACTCGGGGTCTGGATGAGTACTGAAACATTTTAGAAAGGAAGAAAAGGTTTTATAAAAGGGTGAAATGCTTATGAGCTATTCTTCCGTGTTTTGCAGATTGTTTTACATTTTAATGATTCATTGTAATTATAATTAATCACTGTGTGTGTGTGTGTGTGTGTGTGCGCGCGCGCGCGTGCGCAAACATGCATATATTGAGAGGGTGTTGTACAAGTCAAGTGCAGATGTTCCAGAGGCTAGAGGAACCCCAGAACTAGAGTGACAGGTAGTTGTGAGTTGCCTGACACTGGGTCTAAGAACTGAACTTTAGTTCTCTTAACAGCTGACTCACCTAGCCAACCTTGTTTTACATTTTTAAAGATTGTTAATAAAGAAAAGATGAAAACCATGTAACAGAGAATGTGTATTTTCCAGAAAATCTAACCTATTTTACTTTGCTATCTTTTATAAAAAAATATCTTCTGACTTTTGGTCTAGACACTGTTTTCTATCAAGCTTTTCAGTGATACAACTTAACTTTTTTTAAATGATATTTTATGTGCATTGGTGTTTGGCCTGCATATATGTCTGTGCCAGATCCCATGGAACTAGTGTTACAGACAGTTGTGAGCTGTCATGTGGGTGATGGGAACTGAACCCAGGTCCTCTAGAAAAGTACCAACTGCTGAGCCATCTCTCCAGCTCTAACTTTACTTCTTTTACACTAATGATGACTTAGTGACCAAAAAATTCAATTCCTAGCACCCACATGACAGCTCACAATTGGCTGTAACTCAGTTCCAGGGTGTCTGATTCCTTCTTTTGATCTCTGTGGGCACTGCATGTATATGGTACAATATATATAAAAAGGCAAAAATCTCATACACATAAAATAAATAAGATGTAAAACTATGTATCTTTCAAGATGCTAAACCTAACATGGTCCATTCAAAGCTCTAGTGTTTCAAACGCCTTCACACTCACCTCGGATAGGACCCAGGGCTGCATCCTTCGCCAAAGCTGTCAGATCACTTCCAGAGTATCCATCAGTCATTCTGCAGAGTGCAAGCAAGAGATAACACATCATCTTCACTGCAGATTAAAACTTCCCTTCAATCCTACACCTCACAAGATACAGGCAAAAGGATCACAAGCCTGAGGCTAACCTGACTATAAGAGAAAAAATCCCAACAAAGGAGCACATTTTAAAAATCTCTGCACAACAGCATATAGTATTTTCTGTTTAGAAGCAAGCTAACAGTTAACTAGTATGGTTTTCACTCTTTTAAAAATATATTTTTGAGTATGTGTGCCTGGTTATATATATGCACACAACTGTGTGACGTTACCCACGGAGGCCAGAAGGGGACACTGGATCCCTCAGAGCTGGAGTTGGCTTACAGGGAGTTGTGAGCCACCCTATTTGGGTGCTTCAGGGAACCAAACCTAGGACTTGTGTAAGGGCAGCCAGTGCTCCAAACTACAGAGCAAGGTTTAACTTTTTAAGGACACAGAAAGGCCCATTTATAGCAAGGACACAAGCTAACACTGGCTCCTTTTCATACTTAGTTTTCAGCATTACAGAACCATTCCTTCATACCAGTCTAACGTGGAGCCTACATGCATCCAAAGACAGCTTTGAAGGAGGCCCAACGCACTTATAAATGACTATGTCATATGCAATGGCAAAAGGATGGACACCTCTGCATTAGAATAAGGTATAGTATCTTAAGTTTAGTTTTACTGCTGTGAACAGAAACCATGACCAAGGCAATAAGGATGACATTTAATTGGGCTGGCTTATAGGTTCAGTCTATTATCATCAAGGCAGGAGCATGGCAGCATCCTGCCTTACATGGGCCTGGAGGAGCTGAGAGTTCCACCTCTTTTTTTTTTTTTTTTTTTTTTGGTTTTTAGAGACAGGGTTTCTCTGTATATTCCTGGCTGTCCTCGAACTCACTCTGTAGATCATGCTGGCCTGGAACTCAGAAATCCACCTGCCTCTGCCTTCCAAGTGCTGGGATTACAGGCGTGTGCCACCACTGCCTGGCAAGTTCCACCTCTTGTTCTGAAGGCAGCTAGAAGACTGACTTCCAGGCAGCTAGGATGAGGGTCTTAAGCCCATGCCCACAGTGACTCACCTACTCCAACAAGGATACCCCTCCTAATAGTGCCACTCCCTGGGCCAAGCATATACAAGCCATCACAAATACTCTGAGGCAGGTCACATTAAGTTATAAACATATCACTTGAAAAGGTCAAATTTCTAAGCCATTAGTAGCCAATCAACACCATAATCAGTTACTTACTTTTAAAAGGGGGGCTTATTATGTAGACACCTGGTAGCCTCTATCTCCTAAGTGCTGGGATTAAAGGAGTGTGTCTAGCCACAAAATTATTTGTTTGGTAAGTGTTTAGTCTCTTTATTGGCAAAGAGCACTCCCTTAGTGAGGTAGAACCTAAAAAGGTGTATTTCTTTAAATATAGATAGAAAAAAACACAGTATTTGGCAGAGAATACAGAGAGTACAGAGGAAGCCCACTGAGTAGGGACCTCAGCAGATAGGGTAGCCAACTGATGTTCCTTTTTATGGCATCTAAGATGCAGATGGGACTGGAGAGATGACCCGGAGGTTAAGAGCACCAGAGTTCCTGAGTTCAATTCTTAAGCAACCACATGGTGGCTCACAACCATCTGAAATGGAATCTGATGCCCTCTTCTGGGGCATCTGAATACAGTGACAGTGCACTCATACATAAAATGAATAAATAAATAAATCTTTAAAAAAAATAATGAAGATAATAATGATTAATATTTAAGTTTTTCAAGACAGTTTCTCTGTGCAGCTTTGGCTACTCTGGAATCAGCTCTGTAGACCAGGCTGGCCTCAAGCTCAAACGATCCACCAACCTCTGCCTCCTGAGCGCTGGGAGACTGCCATTGCCAGCAAGAACTACAAATTCTAAAAAAAAAAATTATTTATTTTATGTAATTCTTTTTTATTCAGGGAAAGATGCAGGGAAGTGTGACCTGGTACTTTTATTTTGTTTTATTTTTGTTTTTCAAGACATGGTTTTTCTGTGTAGCCCTGGCTATCCTGGAACTCACTCTGTAGACCAGGCTGGCCTCGAACTCAGAAATCTGCCTGCCTCTGCCTCCCAAGTGCTGGGATTAAAGGCGTGCACCACCACCGTCCAGACCTAGTACTTTGAAGCTGTGGAAACTCTAAGAGTGATAACTGTCCAAAATGTCTGTGCTCTAACACTACTGACTAATCCTCACCGTGCTTTGTTATAAAAACATGTTTTAATTTACCTTTCTGATTGAGTTTTGCCTGCATGTGTGTCTGTGTACCAGTTGCATGCCTACTGTTCACAGAGGATAAAAAAGGACATTGGATTGCCTGGACCTGTAGCTTCAGACAGCTGTGAGCCTCTGATGGAATCAGAATAGAGAGGCATCTCGGGCCTCACTGCCAGACCCTGCAGTAAGAGCTGCCATTCCTCTGCCATGCATCTTTCTGGCTTTGAGACAGGGTCTCTATATGCAACACAAGTTGGCTTTGAAATTATTATTTTCCTGCCTCTACCTCCTGAGTGCTTAGAAAAACGGTGTGCACCATCACATTCAGCTTCAGCTGTATTTAAAAGTATGTTTTCTGACGGCAAGTTAAAAGTCACTCCACCTAACACAAAAGAGCAAGTATATATGAGTATATCTGTGTTGGTCTCAACTAATGAGGGGATTTTACTTTATAATTTTTTTAATATCATGTATAAACTTTATAATATGCCGGTGGTGGTGGCGCACGCCTGTGATCCTAGCACTCTGGGAGGCAGAGGCAGGCAGATTTCTGAGTTTGAGGCCAGCCTGGACTACAGAGCAAGTTCCAGAATATAATACTGTTATTGGCTATTTAGTACAAGTCTAGTAGACAGAAATTCTATTATTAAGAAGAAAATAAAGGAAGGAAAAGATAAGGAAAAGAAATTTTCTGGTAAACAAAATCGCACACTTCAAATAAGCTTGTTTTAACATTTGTTTTGTTTTGTTTTTGTTTTTAAGACAGGATTTCTCTATGTAGCCCTGGCTGTCCTGGAACTAGAGCTGTAGACCAGGCTAGACTTGAACTCACAGAGATCCCCCACTTCTGCCTCCCAGCTGGGATTAAAGATGTGTGTCACCAACACCATGGTCTATTTATATAACTTTTCATATTAGCTTATTTAAACAGCACAGACAGAAAAATCATTACAAATGAAACAGATTCCATAAAATTATAATTCAGATGAATGAAACTACTTACCTAGCGAGCTGTGCAAGTTCTTTCTGGGTCAGTGGACTTCCTTGTTTACATAACAGGTTTTTAAGTAGAAGTAGTCTTGTCTGGAAATAAATATCAAAGAAATTATAAATAAAAACCAATCTGATAACAATTATAAAATCTGATGTTTTATTTACTAAACCAATTAGCCTAATATAATATTCTAGAATCAGTTCCTGATTGTTACCTTGGATTTCACTTGAGCCTGTTAAATATAATGAAATACAGTGCTCCGTTGGAGCAGCTGGTATTACTAGGAAGGATACTAGAGGCCTGAACTAGGCAACTATCAATTTTAAAAACAATCTATGTATTTTTACTTGGTATGTCTGAGTACTTCTCTGGATGTATATATGTGCCCATGGAAGCCATACAAGGGTGTCTGATGCTCTGGAACTGGAACTGCAGTAGGCTGTGAGCTGTCTGTCACGTGGGCTCTGGGAACAGAACCACTCAGAAAGAGCAGGAAGCAATCCTTCCAGCTCCAAGAAATACAATGTTTTTAAGTTTACTGACATATGATTTTATATAGCAAAGATTTTTATCCATTATAGTTATATAATTTAAAGAACTTTCAACTATATGGGATTGTGAAACCATAATAAAGCTTGGGAGCACCCGTCTCCCCTGGAGGCTCACCCATGCAATTTCTAATTAATCCCCACTCCTACCTCCTTTCTGCTCTAAGCACTGATCTGACTGTATTTCTAGAAATCTGTCTTTTTTTAAACTTATAATTTTAAAGGAATAAAATCAGGGCTGGAGAGATGCTCAGAGGTTAAGAGCACTAGCTGCTCTTCCAGAGGACCCAGGCTCTGTCCCTTGCACCCACTTGGCAGCTAATAATTATTTACAATTCCAGTCACAGGAGATCTGACCTCCTCCCTAGCCTGTCTGGGGCCCAAGTTCACACATGGTGTAAGACACGAAACAGGCAAAATACCTGTAACAGACATTTAAAAGAAAAATGAGTGAATAAAACAAAACAGTAAGTAAATTATACACACTAGTTTGCACAGGTTCCTCGCACTGCTACACTGTTTTTGAGGTTTGCTCATATTACTGAATGGAATATGTGTGCCAATGCAGTTTTTTCAGTCCTGTGGGTCAAGCCCAGGACCCCACCTGCTGGGTAAGTGTTCCATTTCTGAGCGACATCCCAAGTCCTGGACAGTCTGAGCTGAGTCATGCTTATTAACTAAATGTGCCATATTTATCCATTAAGCAGTTGATGAACTTCGTATTTTACACACTGAAGTTATCAAGTCAGCTGCTCTAATATTCTTGAGTATGTCTTCCTCCTATGGGAAACTTTCCATTTTTCGTGGGTTAATGTTTAGGAATTGCTGGATCTTATTTAAGTTTATGGTTACTGGTTGTTTTTTTTGTCTGTTTTTTCTTTCCAGTTTTCAAAACAGTTTCTCTGTGTGGTCCTGTCCTGGAACTCACTCTATAGGCCAGGCTGATCACAAACTCAGAGATCCACCCCCCATCTCTGCCTCGAAAGTGCTAGGATTAAAGGCATGCACCATCACCACCTGGCATGGTTGTGGTTTTAAGAAATTGACAAGATTATTTTGTGTGTGTGTGTTGTGTGTGTGTGTCTGTCTGTCTGTCTGTGTGTGTGTGTGACATATATATACTGCCTATGGAGGCTAGAAGATGTTGAATCTCCTGGAACTGGAGTCACAGTTGTGAGCCACCAGTGAGTACAGGGAATTGAACCCTATTCCTCTGGAACAACAGCCAGTGAGTATTTTTTTTTTTTTTTGGTGTTTTTTTTTATTTGGTTTTTCCGAGACAGGGTTTCTCTGAATAACCCTGGCTGTCCTGGAACTCACTCTGTAGACCAGGCTGGCCTCGAACTCAGAAATCCGTCTGCCTCTGCCTCCCAGAGTGCTGTGATTACAGGCGTGCGCCACCACCGCCCGGCTGCCAGTGAGTATTCTTAACTGTTAAGCCATCTCACCAACCCCAATAAACTATTTTCAAAATGTCTAACCATAGAATTACAAAATACGATACTGTCAAGATGGTACTTTTTTTTACTTTAGTAAAAAGTTGAGATATAAATATACATACCTCCTCATTTGGTAACGACACATATACCCGTTTAATGAAACGCCTAAAAATAAATCAAATTAGAAATTAAATTATAGGTAACACAGCCCAAATAACAACTGACAGAGAAAAAGTTGTAAGTATATATAAAGCAACTCAAAGTTCTTATCAGTCATTAATATTAAAACATATTTTTACTTTTTTTTAGAGTGGTGGTCCACCTGCAATTGAACCTGTTAGGATTCTGTCTAAGCTCCACCCCATAGCCACCTGGCAACAGACAGGTAGGCCTGGCCTACTATAAAAGAGGCTGCTCAGCCCCTCCTCTCTCTTACTCTCTTCCATCTCTTCTCTTGCTCTCAGCTTCTCTCTTGCCCTCTTGGGCTCTCCTCCCCTCCCCCCTCTCTCTGTGGTCATGGCCTTTGCTTCTCTCCTCTCTCCCTCTCTCTGCCTCTACTACCCCTTTAACTCCCCTCCCATGGCCTGAATAAACTCTAGTCTATACTATGCTGGTGTGTGTCTGGTTCCTCAGGGGGAAGGGACGCTTCGGTATGGGCCCGCTGGGGCACCCCCTTCCCCCATACCTCCCTCACAACAGAACCTATGGCCTCACGTATGCTATACAACCTGTTTTCTGCTGATTTAATCCCTTGGCAGATGCTTAAGACATAGTCTCAAAAGGTCGCCAAGGCTGGCACTGACCTACCCTGAAGTAAAGGCACCCTTGGACCATGTGATCCCCTTGCCTCAGCCTTCCGAGCAGCTTGGATCCTAAGGCTGAGTCTCCAGGCTTGCTTGTTAGTTTTTTTTTTTTCCAGGTCTCTAGTTAATGCTTAAAAACCTCTAGTTGGGCAGGGGTGGCGCATGCCTTTAATCCCAGCACTCGGGAGGCAGAGGCAGGTGGATTTCTGAGTTCGAGGCCAGTCTGGTCTATAGAATGAGTTCCAGGATAGCCAGGGCTACACAGAGAAACCCTGTTTTGAAAAACCAAACCAACCAACCAAACAAACAAACAAAAAACCCTCTAATTAGATAGATGGTTAAATTAAGTCTATCATTTTTTATGTGTTTTTTAATAGCAATGATATTTTAAAATAAACAGTATCTGACATAACTAGTAGAATGAGGAGCTTTCCGTTTAACTGAATCAGAAAACAACTAAAAAAGAAAGATTAAAGAAACAGCTAGAGAGGGGGCTGGAGAGATGGCTTAGAAGTTAAGAGTACTGACTGCTCTTCCAAAGGTCCTGAGTTCAAATCCCAGCAACCACATGGTGGCTCACAACCATCTGTAATGAGATCTGATCCCTCTTCTGATGTGTCTGAAGACTGCTACAGTGTACTTACATATAACAAATAAATCTTTAAAAAAAAAAAGAAAGAAAAGAAAGAGAAAAGAAAAAGAAACAGCTAGAGAGCCGCTCAGTGGTTAACAGCCCTGGCTGCTCTCCCAGAGGCCCCGAGTTCAGTTCTCAGGGCCCACGTGGAGCCTCAGCACTTCCTGTAATTCTAGTTCTAGAAGTTCCTATGTCTCTGGCTTCCAGCTTTCTAGGGCACTAATAACAAGCACATATACATAATTTAAAAATAATAAGGGTAAATTTTAGATATAGCTGAGTTACATTGTATGCAGTGCTTCATTAGGTTTAACTTTTTTTCTTTTTTTTTTGGGATTTGGTTTTTTTTTTTTCCGAGACAGGGTTTCTCTGTATAGCCCCGGCTGTCCTGGAACTCACTCTTGTAGACCAGGCTGGCCTCGAACTCAGAAATTCGCCTGCCTCTGCCTTCCAAGAGTACTGGGATTACAGGCATGCGCGACCACCGCCCGGCTTCATTAGGTTTAAATAAAGGCAATTTAAATAACCCTGATGCAAGCAAGGCCCATCAGCTGTCCAGAGTTGCTCCAGCTGGGTGGCAGTTCACAGGGTGGACAGTGACCACAGCCACCAAACACTTGGCTGGCACCGCATGGTGATGCCAGGACCAGAAAATTTAAAAGTACTTGACACAGGCTGGAGATGGCTCAGTGGTTAAGAGCACGGACTGCTCTCCCGAAGGTCATGAGTTCAAATCTCAGCAACCACATGGTAGCTCACAACCATTGTAACAGGATTTGATGCCCTCTTATGAAGTGTCTGAAGATATACTGGGTATGGTACACTGGGTACCATTATGGGTACACTGAAGATAGCGACAGTGTACTTACATATAATAAATAAATAAATCTTTAAAAAAAAGTACTTGACACCAAGGTTGGTGACCTTAGGTGACCTTAATTTAACCTTCAACATTATGTGGTAGAAAGAGCCAGCAGATTCAGGAAAGATAGCTTCAGTGTCCATATGCAAATTCTCATGCATTCGCACTCCACCTTCCGACCCAGGTACAAGCAATTTAAAGTAAGAATGACAGGGAAACTGCACCCATGAAATTTCAATATGACTGCCTAAAACAAGATCTGAAAAATGACACCACCAACTGACATGTGTGGATGGGAAAACTCTCACAAGGCCCATGCCTAGTTGAAGCGCTGTAGGTAACTAACGCCTGCTGAAAGAGGAAGAGACAACCTTCTTCAGGGACTGTGCCCTCTAATCATTATGCAATCCCACACAGTCCACTCCAGACACATACATACGTGAGCAACACCAAGTGCACTTAGCAGGTGCTGTGTGTGTAAGAATAATTAAAGAATAAGAGGCCATGAAAATCAATATGGGTTCAAGAGTTCTACTCCGTCAAGACCCAATCATAGAAACAACGAAGTAATGTTATACATGCCTTGAGAAAAGGAAATCCAGGAACTTAATACTGAGTCAAAGTTTTTTTTCCCAGCATGAAGGGAAAGAAAGAACAGAGAGCAGTTCTCACAAATCCTGCTCTGACCAGCTTCCCATGAAACAGTAAGATATTAAGGTGTGCTGCCAGGAGGTGGCTGCGGCAGCAGAAGCCTTTAATCCCAGCACTTGGGAGGCAGAGGCAGGAACTCTGAGTGAGAGGCCAGCCTGGTCTACAGAGTGAGTTTAGGACAGCAACACTATACAGAGAAACCCTGTCTTGAAGAAGAAAAATGTGCTGCAGAGATGGCTCAGTGAATAAGAGCACTGGTGTTCTTCCAAAGGACCCTGGTTCAATTCCCAGCAACCACATGGTGGCTCACAACCATCTGTAATGGTATCTGATGCCCAATTCTGGGTTTGTCTGAAGACAGCAACAGTGTACTCTCATACATAAAATACATAAATAAATTTTTTAAAAAAGGGGAAAAAAGATGGAGTGACTTTAGACTTTAATGTTAATGTAATCCAATATAAAGAAATGATTAATCTAAATGTAGTTTGTAGAGAATAGTTTTAACAATATACTAGGCCTCACCTCATTTATTATAGTTGGCAACACTGGGACAGAGGACAAGACATAGAGAAAAATCATTTAGCTTACAGCTGAGTACAGGGGGCTAGAGAGATGGCTCAGCAGTTAAGAGCGCTGACTGTTCCTCCAGAGGTCCTGAGTTCAATTCCCAGAAACTGCATGGTGGCTCACAACCATTTGACGCCCTCTTCTGGTGTGTCTGAAGACAGCAACAGTGTACTCATATACTTAACATAAATAAATAAATGTTTTTAAACCGTCTGAGTATGGGCTGTCAGAGATGGGTGAGACGAGCCTGCGTACGGAGCACACTCCTTTAGTCCCAGTACCAGGGCAGAAGCAGGCAGATCTCTGAGTTCCAGGCTAGCCAAGGAGATAGACGGGAGATGACCACAAGAAACAACTCTTCCTAAGTGTTCGCACTACCTGAGAACAGCTTCATCAAGCTCTTGGGGCCTGTTAGTCGCACCCATTACGAGTACTCTGTCATCTCCAGCAGACTGCACCTGTAAGCCAAAAAGGTTTATCAGTATTTTAGATAAAATAAGAGGGATATTATATATACATGTATTTATAGTTTAGGTCACTTAATAGGAAAGTATACATATTAAAATACTGCCATAGTTAAAAATGTAACCAGGGATTATAAAGATGGGTCAGAGGTTAAGAGCACTTGAAGACTTCAGTTCCCAGCACCCATCTGGCAGCTCACAGCCACATGTAACTCCAGTTCCAGGGGATCTTACGTTCTATTTTATATGCTCCTGAGCACATATGGTGCTCACAAAGTCACGCAGGCAAACATACAAGATAAAATATTTAATATATATGTGCCTATGTGTGTATTATATATGAGTATATTAATACTTACCCCATCGAATTCGATTAAAAATTCTGTTTTTAGTCGTCTACTAGCATCATGCTCCCCTTCTCTTCTTTCACACAAAAGACTATCAACTTCATCTAGAAGAAATACAGGAGGAGAGTTTAAGATGGATCTAAGCCAATCATTTTAATACTCATCTAGTTTGCTACTTATTAATACGCCTGCTGGGGCTGAAAAGAGTTCAGCAGTGAAGAGTACTGCTTGCTTTTCCGAAGGACCTGGTTCAATTCCCAGCACCCACATGGCAGCTCACAACTGTTTCTAACTCCAGTTCCAGGGGATCTGATCCTCTCACACATACATACAAGCAGGCAGAACATCAATGTGCATAACAGAAATAAATCATTTAAAAAAATTTTTTAAAATATCCTACTGCAGTCATTCTTTAAAACACTGTCCTGAAAACTTACCTATAAAAATTATAGATGGTTGAAGTTCTCGAGCCACAGCAAAAAGAGCTCTCACCAATTTCTCTCCTTCTCCCACCTATAAGGTATGATGTATGATGTATTCTTACACACATAAAATGTAACAATATTCCAGTTTTTAAATTATGGTTTAAAATTGAACTTTATGATCTCATGATATATTGCAATGTGTTAGAAAACATACTATTTCCTTTTGCAAATTGAAGTTTAATGGGAACTATTTCACAATCCTACAGTATACAAGGTCAGCCTGGTCTACATAATGAATTTCAGAACAGCAGGGCTATAAAGAAAGATTCTGTCTCAAAAAAACAGAAAAACAAAAGACAAAAATAAAACAAGGAAAATCTTATGTCATATCTTAATCTGGAGTCAAAGAGCAGAGAATATTTAATTTATCCTAAGCCCTGTTCTTACCCACTAGGTAGCTCTCTAGATAGCCATGTCAGAGAGCTAAAGTAGAAGTGCTGGTATTTACTATAGCCTGAATTTCGTTGCTCTAAAACACACTGAAGCCCTGCCTCCGGTGTCTATGAATGAGACTCTGTTTGGAAGTAGCATCCATACATACGGTCAGATTCAGCTGAGGTCACTGCCCTACTCTAGTGATAAAACCATACTTCTTATAGTATATGGAAAGTTGGACTCAGAGGAGATCAAAGTGATACATCTGCAAGCCAAGACTGCCAGACTGTCAGCACACCATTAGAAACTAGGGAAGACATGTTTACTCCTGTGGCTCCCAAAAGGTATTATCACTGTTAACACTTTGGTCTTGGACTTCCAGAGTCCTAAATATGTATTTGTACATCCCACATATTTGTGCAATGAATTCCTGGGATTCGATCCAGCCAGCTTATGGCACCTGGTTAAGCTAGGCCTACCAAACTACTACAGTATTCAACAATATAATTTTAATTTTAAAATTGCTAAAAAGTACATATAATTTTGTACCATGAAGATTGATATTCAATATATATATAAACAACAGTCATAAAACCCACAGAAAAACAATTTTCTGTAATGTTATCATTTTATTTAAAGAAATAACACTTAAGACAGCAATTTAAAAACACAAAAATATAGGAAAAGAACACTTACATATTTTGAAGTTAAACTTGCAGCACTTATATTGAAAAAGGTCGCATTAGATTCTGCAGCTACTGCTTTAGCCTTTAAGATCAGAAGAGTAAATATATTAGTTTAATATTCTCAGTGTTTAAAAAGATGGCTATATCCAATCATTAAATTACCACAACAGAGTCTCTAGAAATGAAAGAAACATGACTCCCAGCATCTGCTATGAGAAGAGTTTACACACTGCGTCTTTCTGAGGGGAATTAGGGAGGGATTCTCTACTCTTTAGTAAGAAGATACTGGCCAGGGAAAGTTAAACAGGAAGAAAGATGTAATCTTTTCCTATTTGGTTTTGTTGTTTGAGACCACATCTCACTGGATAGCCATGGCTGGTCTGGAACTGACTATGCAGACCAGATCCTCCTGCCTCTGCTTCTTCGGTGTTGGGATTAAGCCTGTGAGCTACCATGCCTTTAATATCTTTCTGTTTTTACAAAACAAAAGAATAATACAGATATAAGAGTTTCAGAGCCAGGCAGGGGTGGCGCACACCTGTGATCCCAGCACTCTGGGAGGCAGAGGCAGGTGGATTTCTGAGTTCAAGGCCAGCCTGGTCTACAGAGTGAGTTCCAGGACAGCCAGGGCTATATAGGAAAAAAAAAGAAAGAAAAGAAAAGAAAAGAAAAGACCAAATCCAAAAAAAAAAAAAAAAAAAAAAGTACTCAGTTTCTGGTAAAATACTTTGGCTAAAGGACATTACAAGAAACCGAATAGCATACTAACTAGTCAAACAAATTTGTTAAGAAACCAATTCTAAAAGTTATTAGACAGATCCTCAGTAAAGTAAGTACTTTTGCAAAACAAAACAAAAAACATGCTACTGAGGGTTACACATGGGTTTCCGTGAAAATTATTTAAAAAACTCAAAAAGTATATTACAACAGTAAGGCGTAAATAATACACGTGGGACTGACACACAACTTCTGTCACATGACCCCTAATATCTCAGGAGAACCCTCGGCCTGGGGAGCATCCTTACCAGCATTGTTTTCCCGTTCCCTGGAGGGCCGAAGAGCAGCAAGCCTCTAGCGGGAGCTCTGAGCCCTGTGAACAACTTTATAAAACAGGCGTTGGTTACAGCTGTGACTCCAGAGAGCTGAGCCAGACATGCAACATGTCAAGTAGTTATCATTTGCTATCTAAAAACACCTTTGGGGAGTGGGGGGAGGGGGCAGGGGGCAGGGGAGTGGCAGCATGAAGGAAGGATGGACTTGCCTAGAACTTACATAGCCTGAGTTAGCCTCAAACTAAGAGATCCACCTGATTTTGCCAAATGCTGGGATAGGTGTGTGCCACACAACAGGCCTTACAATTCTCTTTAGCTTCATTACTTCTGTAATAAGCTGTTTTTATTTAATGGTTGTGTATAAACTATCATCTGTGGCTTGCCCTGTAGCTCATTCTTTTTTTTTTTTTTTTAAAGATTTATTTATTATTATTTGTAAGCACACTGTAGCTGTCTTCAGACACCAGAAGAGGGCGTCAGAGCTCATGATGGTTGGTTGTGGGCCACCATGTGGTTGCTGGGATTTGAACTCGGGACCTTCACAAGAGCAGTCAGAGCTCTTAATCTCTGAGCCATCTCTCCAGGTCCCCTGTAGCTCATTCTATAAGCTACAGTATGTTCCCTAAGGGACCCTAGCTGGAACCAAGACATAAATTTGGTTCATAAAAGACAAATGTTCTTTTTCTCTGTCTTAACTCTCATTCTGAGTATTAACAAAAATGTAACTACCAGTCAAACTGGTGATTTCATAACTGGGAATGATAAGTACTAACTAAAAAACGTTTCTAAGTAGACAAAGGTGGGCCTGGTGGTGAGAGTTCACATCCCTGGTTACTGAGAGATTGAGAGAGATTGAGAGAGAGAGAGAGAGAGAGAGAGAGAGAGAGAGAGAGAGAGAGAGAGAGAGAGAACGAACTACAGAACTACTGGAGACCATGACTTCAAAGATCTTCCTGGGCAATATTCTGAAACCTCAACCAGAAAAGAAAAACAAAGAAAGAAAAGTAGAAAGGAGAGCTGGAGAGATGGCTCAGTGGTTAAGAGCACTGACTGCTCTTCCAGAGGTCCTGAGTTCAATTCCCAGCAATGACATGGTGGCTTACAACCATCTGAAATAGGACCTGATGCTTTTGTCTGGGGTGTCTGAAGACAGCAATAGTGTACTCACATAAAATAAATAAATAAATCTTTAAAATCAAAAAAGTAGAAAGGAAAAAGAAAAGCCTATGAACTGGAAAAGCAATACCCGGCAATAACTTCTAGTTTAGTAGGTATCTGTAAGTGACAAACACCACAGAGGACACAAATGACTGAGGAAAACAACCATACAAACTTTGGATAGCCACTGGGCTGGGCGTCCATCACAATGGACTTCCACTAGCTGTTGACATGACTGTGACCCAGAAATAAGACATGACTGTGATTCAGAAATGGGTACTCAAATTGATATCTTGCAGTATCACTGAACCACGATAAATATGCTAGTTGAGTTAAAAACTACAGAATAGCGCCATATACAACAAACCAAACTTTAATTAGTAACTTAAAGATTTTCCATTTCCAACCAGGCAGGAGTGGCGCACTCCTTTAATCTCAGCACTTGGGAGACAGAGGCAGGTGGATTTCTAAGTTCGAGGCCAGCCTGGTCTATAGAGTGAGTTCCTGGACAGCCAGGGCTACACAGAGAAACTCTTGTCTTGAAAAACCAAAAACCAAAACAAAACAAAACAGATTTTCCATTTCCTTTAGTGACTACAAATATGAGGTAAACCAGATCCCCACACATTATTCACTGACTATTATCCTAGCAAATTAATACATTGGAATACATAGTGACTTGCTCTTCAGACTTAAAGAATTATTTTATCTGAATTTCCCCTTTGTTCAGTTATTTTAAGTTTAAAGGTTTTTTGGTTTTGCTTTTCAAGACTGGGTTTCTCTTTATAGCAGTCCTGGCTATGCTGGATCCTGCTTTGTAGACACGGCTGGCCTCGAACCTCTGCCTTCTAAGTGCTGGGATTAAAAGTGTGTGCCACCACTACTGGGCACGTCTAAAGTTCTTACTTTGAACTCTTGGGACTAGGATATGACTCAGCGGTAGCCATCTGAGTTGTGAAGCCTTAGGCTTAACTTCAGCTTGGGGGTGGGGAGAAGCAATTTCTAATCTCTCAATTTTTTAATAAAAATTATATGATATGACTTTTCTCATAAAGGTTAAAAATGGACTCAAAATATCTTACATTCATTCTCATCTCCTTTAAAAAGTCACCAATAACAAATGTGAATGGCTGTTTGTGAGGGAGGAGTTAGACAGGCCATGCTGTATTCTAACTGAGGTTGGCCCAGAATACACTATGGCGCCCACACTGATTCTCAGGCTCACAATCTCCCGGCCTTAGCTTCCTCAGCTGGGTGCTCGGTACAGCCCCAGGCTTTAATATTATTTTTTAAACACTGAACTTGGATTTAATATGAATTAATTATTTGATAACATAATCCTTACCTCAGGCCGCAGGGAAGGAAGAATGACAATCTCTTGCAGCGCTTGCTTTGCCAGGTCCTGGCCAGCTATATCATCAAATTTAACAGCTGTCCCACTAAGAGATACAAATCAGTTAATTTCACAACAGGAATATTGTTCAGTTACTTAAATGTGGCATATTAGCCTAACACAGTCATTTTCATGTTAACTATGAATCTTGTTTATTAACAAAATTCTTCAAAACAACCATAAAAATTAAGTATGAAAGCAAACAAAATGTTTATTATGTAACACATATGTATTTTATGAATAAAAATAAATAGAAGCTGAAATGCTTGGCAAACTTACTTGTCAACAATTTCATTCATTATGAGGTTAGCAAGATTGCTGTCCACATTCCTAAAATTTTTCAAATCTTTCTTTTTCCGAACTGCAGTTGTGGGTGTAGAAGGTTTGTTGGTTCTATTTGGTTTTGGAGTACCCTTGAAAGACACAAAATTAATGTGAACAACTTAGATCTCACTCATAAATCACCCTAAATGTTAATTTAATAAAAACAAGAGACACTATGAATGCGTGGCGAGCTCCCTTAGTGGGACGCTTGCTGCACAGCCTTAAGAAACTGAGGTTAGACCCCGCACTCCGTGAGCCAGGCGTGGGCAGCACATCTCCTGTCCACTCTCAAGGGCAGAGACGGGCAGCTCCCTGCGGCTCCCAGGCCACCTGCTCTAACAGTGTGAGCTCCAGGTGTGCTGTGGGAAGTAGTTGAGGAAGTTATCTGACATCTACCTCTGGTCTCCACACACAAGCAGACTCAAAGAAAAAAAGAATCTAAGACTGTAAAGATCATTTGGCCCAAAATTATATTCACTATAGAATGAAATTTGGCATGAAGAGGGCTAATTAATAAATTTCTTCCAGAGATTCAGTCACTATAAAAGACAAAGGCAAGATAGAGAAATGGCTCAGCAGTTAAGAACTTGTACTGAAGCCGGGAGTGGTGGCACACTCCTGTAATCCCAGCACTCTGGGAGGCAGAGGCAGGCGGATTTCTGAGTTGGAGGCCAGTCTGGTCTATAGAGTGAGTTCCAGCACAGCCAGGGCTACACAGAGAAACCCTGTCTCAAAAAAAAAAAAAAAAAAAAAATCCAAAACACCAAAAGAAAAAAGAACTTGTATTGCAAAATCCTAAGGACTGGAGTTTGGGTGGAGCATCACAGAACACTCCAGTCATCCTGTACATGCCTATAACTGTAATTCTGAAGACAGAGGAAACTGGGCGATCACTAGGGCTGGCTGGCTTTCAACCTAGCCAAGAGAATAATACAAGCTTGAGGTTGGAGCATAGACTCTTCCTCAAAGGAATAGACAGATACCTAATGCCCTCTTCTGGCCTTCAACTGTACATACAGGTATACACACAAACACACATGAATATTTTTTTTTAAAGCCAAGGACTCTAAAAGAAAAGTTATATAACTCTGATTCTTCCTAGAGTTACAACACCCAACACTTAAGAGGCAGAGGCAGACAGATCCCTGAGTTTGAGCCCAGCCCTGGTCTACAGAGACAGCTCTAGGCTAGCAAGGGTGACACAGAGAAACCCTCAGGAAAAAAGATTACAACAAAACTCTAGATATGTCTAATGTTATAAGGTTGATATGATCTGAAATCTAAAACTAGAATTAAAATACCATATATAGAAGTGGAGATATAGTTCAGAGGTTAAGAGCACTGGCTGCTCTTCCAGAGGTCTTGAGTTCAATTCCCAGCAACCACATGGTAGCTCATAACCATTTATATTGAGATCTGGTACCCTCTTCAGCATGCAGGTACACATATAGGTTAAACACTATACATAATCTTTAAAAAGATGACAAATACAACATTATACTAAAAAGACTTAGAAAGTAAACAATATAAAATACCTAATTATTCTCAAAGGAACTATATTAAGATTTTTATTTAATAGCAAGTAGTTTTTGCAAATTAAAAAGTTCTATGTAGCAGGGTGGTGGCGCATGCCTGTAATCCCAGCACTCTGGCAGGCAGAGGCAGGTGTATTTCTGAGTTCAAGGCCAGCCTAGTCTACAGAGCGAGTTCCAGGACAGCCAGGGCTACACAGAGAAACCCTGTCCCAAAAAAACCCAAGTCCAAAACACCAAAAAAATAAATAAATAAAACAAACAAACAAAAAAGTTATATGTAACACTATGGAAACTAAACAATTCTGTATTATAGAGAACTAATACAAAGAGGCAAGCATAACCAAGTTTTCTACTTGAAAATCTGTTACAGTCACTAGTGTAGAGTAATACCTTATGTGTGGGAGCTGCAGCACCAGGTGCTGGTCTTGCTCCAGAAACCATGGATAAGCCACTGCAACTAGGCGCCCTGTGGTGACCAGAAAGCCCTGCGGATCCACTTTTCATGACAGTTTTTGATCGAGGCAATGAATTACTAGCATGTGTTAAGGGGTCTTTCCTCTTTGGAACTGCTCCACTTTCTATTAGGGAAAAAAATACAGTCATCATGATTAGAAACTTTGACTATAATTATAAAAAAAAATTAACAATACTTATAATATATAACACAAATTTACAAAACAAGCCACCAGAAGTTAACAATTGTGTGTGTGTGTGTGTGTGTGTGTGTGTGTGTGTGTGTGAGTGTGAGTGAACGTAAGTCGTGGCAATGTAGAAGTCAGAAGACATCATTCAGGCTTTGGGTCTCACCCCGCCCAACACGTGGGTCCCAGGGTGGAACTTATGCCACCAAGCTTTTACAGGAAGTAGCCCTATCAGCTGAGTCACATCATCAACCCATATCAAAGGCTTTTAATTTAGAAATACTTCAGAGTAAGATCTGAGTTAGAAAATAAACCAGGATGTCTTGGGAACAGCTTGGAAAAAAGATTTGGTTGTCAGGTTTACCCTTCCCTGTTATAGATTTTAGTTTTCTTATGACGGAAATGTATTTGTACAAACAACTTCACTTGTTAGAGAAGGTAAGACATAATAAAAATGTTACCAAGCACCGGGCAGTGGTGGCGCACGCCTGTAATCCCAGCACTTGGGAGGCAGAGGCAGAGGCAGGTGGATTTCTGAGTTTGAGGCCAGCCTGGTCTACAGAGTGAGTTCCAGGACAGCCAGGGCTACACAGAGAAACCCTGTCTTGAAAACCAAAACCAAAACAAACCAAAACAAAAGAAAACAAAAAGTTACCAAGCAAATAAAGCTCCCAAATTAACTGAGAAACAGAACACAGTGAAGGCACGAGGGATACACTCCCCACCTGACTGTGTGGTGTGCATGCAGAGGCCGGCGTGGTGCTAAGCATGCTCAGGTTCTTACGCTTGTCTGGCAGGCACTTTACCAGGACAGCCAGTGCTATACAGAGAAACCCTGTCTTAAAAAACAAAACAAAACAAACAAAAAATGTACAGGGAATTTTACACTGATGTTCTTCCCCTGAGAATGAGTTTTAAACTGCTACTGGGAGACTAGTAAGAGGAACCCTAAGGCAAGCAGGCCATACAGCCTAAATACTAGATCACCCTGGTCATTTGATTATATTGTGATCATTTACGACACATTTTTAACAATCAGAGATTTTTATACTCAGTCTGGATTACCTTGGATCATTCTTCTAGATCACAAACAACAATGGTTGCTAGAATTATTTTAATCATAACTGAAGCTGAAACTATTGCTATCTCACCAAATGTTTTAAAATGAAAAATTCACTGCCTTAAACTATCAAACACAGGGCTAGAGAGAGGGCTCAGCAGTTAAGAACATTTACTACTCTTGCAAAGGACCAAAGTCTAGTTCTCAGTACTCACAGTGTACTGCTCACAACACCTGAAACTCCAGCTCCAGGAACTGATCCCCAGGGGATCTGACCCCTCTGGACTTTGCTGGTACTCCTACACACCTGTGCGTACCCATACTTGTACATATAATTAATATTAATAAAAAGAGGCTAGAGACGGCTCAGCGGTTAAGAGCCCTCATGGCTCTGGCAGAGGACTTGGATCAGTTCCCAGCACCCACCTGGCAGCTCATAATCATCCAGTCCTGTAGGATCTGACATCTTTTGGCTTATGTGGGCACTACATGTACAAGGAACACAGAAAAAATACTTATAAACATAAGAAATATGTTTTGCTTTTAAAAAGAAAAAAAGGGGGAGGCTAGAGAGACATTTCAGTGGTTAAGACTTCTTGCTGCTACCACAGGGAACCTGAGTTTGGTTCCAGCACCTTGCAGTTCACACTATCCATAACTCAAGTCCCTGTGGATCTTACACCCTCTTCTGACCTCCATGAGCACCAGACATGAACACAGTACATAAGCATATATGCAGGCAAAACACACATAAAGAAATCTTAAGAAATTAAAAAACAAAAAACTTATCAAATATCAAATGGACAATGTGCACAACGTGTTAAGTGCAGAAAAAAAATGGAAATGTGGTCTCTACAAGACAATGTCTACCTAAGGTAGATAGAGCATAGATATAGCCACAATAATCGCTAAACATAAATCCAGATGATAAGGTGGGCACTTCTAAGTAGAGTGGAGTTGATCAAGGTTGTCCAGTACACAAATGTAAGTTCCGAAACCCAGACTCAGTGAATCAGTAAATACAACCGACAGGGAGAGGCAAGCAAGTATCCCAGGAAGATGTGAAGACAATAAGATATTAGCATCCTGGGGAATGCTAAATGTCACTCACTGCAGAAGAATAAAGTCACTGGGAATAATTTCTTCAGTGAAAAAACACAAGCCTAAGACTGTACGTAGAGATTTCAGGCTGAATGTGATGGCACACTTCTTTAATGCTAGTGCTTGGGAGGCAGAAGCAGGCTGATGTCTTTGTGTTCGAGGCCAGCCTGTCTACAAAGTGAGTTCCAAGATAGCCAGGGCTATGCAGAGAGATGCTTAAAAAAGAAAGTTCTACAGAGAACTACTATGAGAAAATAACAAATGTCAGAATGGCTAAAAATATAGCAATGGTACAGACAGAGCTTGCCCAGAATGTGTAGACCCTGGGTTGGATACTCAACACCAAGAAACAACAACGAAAACTTATGCCAGGAGCTGGAGATGGAACTCAGTTGGCAGATGGCCTGCCTAGCATGCAGGAAGCTCTGGGTGGTTGTCCTAAGACTACATAAAACTGGGTGTAGTGGTACAAGCCATCTTTAACCCCAAGCAAGTTTAAGGCCAGCTGGAATAAATGAGACCCTGCTCCCAAAACGAATCCTAGTGTAGGAGGTAGAGGCAGGCAGACTCAGGGCTTCCTGGGTAATGAGCTTAGCCAATCAATGAGATTCATTGAGAGGTAGTAATTGAAAGATACCTACCCAATTCCAGTCTCTGGCCCACACACACACACACACACACACACACACACACACAAACGAGAGAAAGAGAGGGGGGGAGGGAAAGGGAGAGGGAGACAGAGAGAGATTAAAGCTGGGTATTCTAGAAGAGCAGCGAATGTTCTTAACTGCTAAGCCATGTTCCCAGTCCAGAACTTTTTGGATTACTTTAAATATTTAATTATATGTACAGGGGTATACATGTGGCTGCAATTACCACTGAGGCAGAAGAAAGCACTGTGTGCCCTGAGCTGGGAGCTACAGACGGCTGTGACCACTGGACACTGCTGCTAGGAACTGAGCTCAGTCCCTTGTACAAGGTAGGTGCTCTCAATGACCGAGTCATCCTTCTGCACTCTGTGTAATTACTTTTGATAGAGAAAACCAAACTCAGGGAGCTGAAGCCCCAGAAAGTGGGGGAGATTAGAGTGAGATTCCAGGGAGGTATCACCAAATTCATTGTTTTTATGCTCTCCTTGTTATATTTGATGCTGGGCAATCAAACTCAAGGTCTCACATATGCATAGCTAACATTTAGTCAGTTATATGCCCAGCTCAAGGTATTTTTAAACACTAGAAAGACAGTTTATAGATTTATCAAAGGAACTACTTAAGAGGTGGGAATGTTACCTACCACATGCCTATAATTTTAGGCATGAGAGGTAGTAATTGAAGAAGATACCTACCCAACATCAGTCTCTGGTCTACACAAACACACACACATGGTACAAAGGCACAGATGTAGACAAAATGCTTATATACACACAGAGATGCTAAAAATATAGGCAGGAAGACTGGGAACTGGGAACAGTCCAGGCTTCCATCCATAGAGGGTTGGATGTAAACAGAAAGAAGTTAAAGGCTAAAGAATGAACGTAAGAGAGAAAGTAGAGAGCCGGGCGGGGTGGCGCAGCCTGTAATCCCAGCACTCTGGGACGCAGAGGCAGGCGGATTTCTGAGTTCAAGGCCAGCCTGGTCTACAGAGTGAGTTCCAGGACAGCCAGGGCTATACAGAGAAACCCTATCTTGAAAAAACAAAATCCAAAAAAACAAAAACAAACAAACAAAAAACAAAAACAAAAAAAGAGAGAAAGAAGAGTCAGAACACTTATTAACTTTGCTGTACAACTATATACTATAAATATCGTATTGTATTACTACGTAGATTTTGGTGTGAACACTTATGAAGAGACGAAGTAACTCATGTAAATAAAGTAGTTCAAATATTCCAGATAGAACACTAATAAAAAAAACTGAAAAGACTCACTCACCCCCTCTGTGTTTATCACACCAATACTGTATAAACTAGCTATGAAGTTAGCATTTTCTCTCCAACCAGAAAACACAGTTAGAAGCTCAGGTTTCTAGAGATTTTAAGTAAGATAGACTCTGATATATTAAAATCTAGGAAGAGAAGGCTGACACCCCTTTCTTTGTATGACAGAAATACAATGGAGTCCAGCATATGCACAAAGCAACAGAGACTCAAGACAAAAAGGATGTCAGCAGACCTCAGAGAGAGAAGGCCTACTCTTGATCTTGATAGGATTATCAGGATCTCAAAATATATTTTGGAAGCATAACTATTTCTGTATCTCTTTATATCCTTCTGCTTTATAGTTTCTTATATCACAGCTATACAAAATTAAACAGGCAAAATGGTTTGTCTACACTTGAGATAGCGGAAGATACAGCCATTGACTATAAGACTAAACCAAAGAGATCTCCCGAAGGGAGATACAAGACCAAGCGCACAATGTGGACGGCCTACTTCTACCTACAAAACCCAGTTCTCTTCTCTGTGACAACCTTAAAGGGTGAGGATATCACTTGATGGTGTGGTGCTTGCCTAACAGTGCAAGAGCTTAGGTTTGATCTCTAGCATATTTTAAAAAACAAACAAACAAAACAAAACAGGTTCAGCAGGTTACAGCTATAGATGCTCTTCCAGAAGGACCTGGGTTTGATTCCCAGTGTCACACTGAAGCTCAAAACCATCTTTACCTCCAGGCACGGGCATGGTACAAAGGCACAGATGCAGACCAAACGTTCATACACAGATAACTAAGTTTTTAAAAATGAAAAGAAAGGAAACACACACACACACATGCCAAAACAATAGATGACTCATTCATCTTTGGTCTAGGGATACAGCACAGTGTCAGAGCCTTGAGTAGCATGTTTCAGGCTTTGGTTGAATTCCCTAGTACTCAAAAAAACTAAGTAAAAATAAGAAGTAAACTTTCAAAGTTGCTTCCTATAAACGAATAAAAACCAGCAGCTACTTCATACTCTAAAGTATACCCTACAATTTGAAGTTATATTTACTGTAATAAAACTTAAGTCCAAACCTGGGTAAAGTGGGGTGATAGTTGTTCAGGAGTCTGAGACAGGCCCTTCATTTGAGCGTGAGCTACTGAGTAACTTCCAGCAAGAAGTGAAAACACTGTCTCAGAAAAACTCAACCAGTAGCCCTGGACATGAAACTACTGCTGAAAAAGTAACAAAACAAAACAAAACCAGCAACCAAGCAAACTACCTTGAAGATTCTTTAACTAGAACAAAGCAAAGGACTTTAATTCTTTCTTTTCTTGTTTCTGTATTTAATCAGAGTAGATAAGCAAAAGCTAAAATGCAGATTTTTTTTTTTTTTTTTTGAGACAGGGTTTCTCTGTGTAGCCCTGGCTGTCCTGGAACTCAATCTGTAGACCAGGCTGGCCTCGAACTCCCAGAGTGCTGGGATTACAGGCGTGCGCCACCACCGCCCGGCTTAAAATGCAGATTTACTCCACAGTAATAATACTATTAAAATGTGTCTTCTTGGAATATGAAGCTTTAGTGTCTAACAAGCACCACGATAGAACAATTCATATTATTCATATGAAAACTCATACACACTAAAATCAATATTTAACGAAACAATAAGATTTCCATATGAAGAACACAAAGAGGAAACACACACACACACACACACACACACACTGCCAGGTATTAGTGGCACTGACTTTAATCCCAGCACTCAGGAGGCAGAGGCAGGTGGAGCTCTAAGTTCAAGACCAGCCTGGTCTACAAAGAGAGTTCCAGGACAGCCAGGGTTACTCGGAGAAACCCAGTCTCAAGAGAGAAGGGGAGAGGAAGGAGAGGAATGGGAGGAGAGAGGAGGGGAGAGAGAAGAAGAGAGGAGAAGACGAATCTCAGAAATGAAAACATTTTCAGCATTTAAAGGAATGTACAGCCTGGACTGGGTGTGGTGGTACGCAACTTCAATCCCAGTCTTGGATGCAGAGGCAGACAGATTTCTGAGCTGAAACCAGCTTAATTTAGACAGAGTTCCAGACCAGACAGAGCTACGCAGTGAGACCCTGACTCAACAGACAAATACAGTTAAGTACAGCTAAGGTACAATACGTTTGTAATTCCAGCAATGGTAAAGCAGAGGCAGGAATACTTATTGATGTTTGGAAGTGAAGGCCACCTGGTCTATATAGTAAGTTCTAAGCCAGGCAGAGCTACATAGTAAGACCCTGTCCCAAAAGACATAACCCCAAAGCAACAACAAAAAATCAGGCTTTGTGAGAGGGTTCAGTGGAAAAGGTTCTTGCTGCCAAGCTCGACAACCTGAGTTTAATCCCAGGACATTCATGGTGGCAGGAGAGAATCTCTTCTTTCAGTTGTCCTCTACCCTCCGAACATGTTCACAAGCACGCGCGCGCGCGCACACATACACATACACACACACACACACACACACACACACACACACACACACGTATATACTTTTTCTAAAAGAGCAGATTTACTGAGGACCCTTCAAGGGCTAGTGGGCAAGGCAGTAATGAGATGCCATCTCACCATATTTTCTACTCTGTAAGTAGGAAGTTAAAAAAAATGTGAATAGTATAATAAAGTGCATCTATTAAACCTGTCAGGTGCTCAGACACCATGAACAGTAAGGCTACTACATTTTCTGATCCTGTGAAAACCAGTCACATACTACATAGTAAATCAGCAATAGGGTAACATGAGTTCATTTTTCATGCAAGCTTTAGGTTACGTTAGTTAGCCTAAACCTACCTGACTGGAGATGTCCGTTGCGGCATGTCAGGTTAGTACTCTCATTATAGACGTCCGTTTGTGACTTGGAAAACTGCAAAACTGGTTGCAGCTTCTCTATGCAACAGAGGGGGTTAAAAAAAAAAACAAAATAAACAAAAAAGAAAAATAAACAAAAAGTGTGTGGAAAATTATTAATGTGTTACAAAGGTGTTAAACTGGCTTGTGCAGATATATGAAATACTGTCTAAAATATGCAATTAGTAAGCACTCATATGAAAAGTTACAGAAGTTAACACGTGAAAGGCTATATTGAAAATATACCTTAGTCTGGCAACCTCAGACAGTTACTTACCACTATTATCAGCAGCAAGTGATGGCTGCTTATCAAGTTAACATAGTGACATGCAGATAAAATGTGATTATGGTTTTGTTGTTGTTATTCTTTTGAGACAAGGTCTATGTAGCCCTGGCTGTCCTGGAACTCACTGTAGACTAGGCTGGCCTTGAACTCAGCAATCTGAAAGACTCTGCCTCAGTGTTGGGATTAAAGCCTGGGATTAAAGCCGCCCGGTGGTGGCACACGCCTGTAATCCCAGCACTCAGGGAGGCAGAGGTAGGTGGATTTCTGAGTTCGAGGCCAGCCTGGTCTACAGAGTGAGTTCCAGGACAGCCAGGGCTATACAGAGAAACCCTGTCTCGATAAAACTAAATCCAAAAACAAAAGCAACAACAAAAAAAGCCACCATGCCCAACTTATGCCTATTGTTCTTGTATCTACAAACAAATTAAATATAATTGGCAATAGAGCATAACTATTTTTGATCATTATTTATTATTATTATTATTATTATTATTTGAGACAGGGTCTATCTATATAACCTTGGCTGTCCTAAAACTCATTATGTAGACCAGGTTGGCTCTGAACTCAAGAGATCCACTAGAATCTGCTGGCATTGAAGGCCCGAGCTACCATGCCCACTACAACATAATTTTTAAATGACTGCACACCACAAAGAGCCTATTGAAAAGGCTTTACAGAGGAAATACAATATTGGTTCCATTTTACAGAGGCAGTACAATATTAGATAAAAAGGAATTTTTAAGAGGAAATCAAACTTAAAAATGGCACACAAGGAAACAAGGTCATTATTTAGCTACATTACCATAGTGAACTATGTGTTTTATATCCTACTGTTTTGTGAATACACACACACACACACACACACACACACACACACACAGTTGTCACCTCTTAACCAACCCAGAGATGTTACAGAAATGGGTCACTTGGGCACAGTGTGGAAAGGATGGTATTATACTTTAAAATTCTGTGTCATGTGCATGTAAGATGTAACTAATCAATGAAAAGATGTGTTTCAACCCTACTCCATCTCAAATAACAGCCCTACACAGCCAACCCATTGCCCGGAGTAGAAAGGGCTGATGCCTCGCTTCGCTCTGCTCTCAGCAGCAAGGCTGCAGTCCTACCCCTGCCCCTGCCTTTGGCAGTGACCTACATGCAGGGTTCCAGACATGCTCCTGAGGTGATATACATGAGGTATGTAATGTGTCTCACCCAAATAAGGGATCATGTTTTCCCAACAATGCTTTGCTGAAATAAGTTTGTTTTCTTCTGTACTAGCAAGCCAATGAAACCATGTATAAAGGCAGCGCAGGGGCTAGATATATGTAGCTCAGTGTGGAATACACACTGGATATGTGCAAAGCTCTGGTTTAATTATCAGCACCCAACAAGAAAACAACACAAAGAAAGCAGAACATACATATGAACTTTTAGACTAGGTTCCTCAAGTCAGACAAGTAGGCACCATTCTTGGTTCCCGGCGCAGTATCACATGCCTCTGGGGCAGGTTAAATAGCAGCTGCGCTTTGTCCACAAAGCACAAGGCAGTGTGCAGCTTTGGTTGCCCAGAAGTGCCTGATAGAATATACCTTGGATCCTTTCTATTTGCTTCAGTTAACTGGAGGTAGGTCATCTGATTTTTCTCAATGATAACGCTCTTTAAATCAAAATACTGAGACAGAACTTGTGTTGGTAAAAGCATAAGTTCAAATAAATTCTCCCTAAGTGTCCTCTTTATTAACCCAAACACTCATTATCAGAAACACTCATTATATAGTAAAAACAGAAGAACTTAGAATATTAGTTTTTTTGATGATTGTGAATAAAAGTATAGGTATATACATAGAATTTACAATAAACAATCAAACAAACAAACACACACACACACACCCCATTGACTGGCCTTGTGTCAGTTAATCTCTATTACTAAAGCATTAACCCAGGATGTAGCTCAGCTGCAGAGGACCTGAGTGGTATGGACGAGGCCCTGGATTCTATCCTTGCTACAACAACTGAGAGAGACTAATACTTCTTTTTAAAATGACTAAGGTACTACAGATTAGTGCAGTTACCTAAACTAAAAGTCTTGCTTCCCTGAACTCCTCACATCTAATTCCCAATGAATCAATCACCTCACTGATGAAAAAATCTTACCATATTTCTCTACTTTAAAACTCTTTAACTGAGCTGGGTGTGGTAGCGCACGCCTGTAATCCCAGCACTTGGGAGGCAGAGGCAGGCGGATTTCTGAGTTTGAGGCCAGTCTGGTCTACAGAGCGAGTTCCAGGACAGCCAGGGCTACACAAAGAAACCCTGTCTCAAAAAACCAAAAAAAAACCAAAAAAACTCTTTAGCTGAGCATGGTGGTACACTCCTTTAATTCATAGCATTTGGAAGGCAGAAGCAGACAAATCTATGAGTTCCAATCCAAATAATGATAATAATGTAATTGTAATAATAAAAATGCTACAAATATTGGTTACTAAATCATAACAAACCTGGACACTGGTCAGTTTTTAAGTACTTGTTCTGATTGATATTAAAAGTAATTTCCACTGGGCATGATGGCACATAATTTCAGCATTCAGGAAGCATAAGCAAAAGGATCTCTGTGAGTTTGAGGCCAGCTTTGTCTAAATATCGAGTTCCAGGACAGACAAGGCCATGCAGAGAGATCCTGTCTCAAAATAAATAAATAATGAAAGAAATTACTGGTATTTTTTAGTGATGATCATATTTCATGACTTTAAAAGAGTCTGTATCTTTGAGAAAAACATTATAACATACTTTTAAATGGAATAAAATATTTCAAGAATTTGTTGTATAATAATATGAAAGGGAGATGTAGTTATAGCCCATTGGTGATACACACCTTTAATCCCAGCACTCTTGAGACAGAGGCAGGTGGATCTCTGTGAGTCTGAGGCCAGCCTAGTCTACAGAGGGAGTTCCAGGTCAGGCAGGGCTACACAGAGAAACCCTGTCTTGGAAAATAAGCAAAGCTGAAATTATTAATGTATTATACCTATGAATGAAGCCTCACTTCTTGTGGAACTGGAGACTGACCACAGGGCCAAGCACATGCTATGTAAGTGCTCCATCTCTGAACTATGTATATGTCCAGTCCTTTACAATGGAAAGGTCATTAAACATTTCAAGTATATTTCCATAAATAGAGAATACATTAGTTAATACCTAGAAGTTGTAAACGGTCCTTGGCCATAACTAAATTAGTCATCATTTTGGCTTGAAGGCGTCTAGCTCTTTCATACTGTTCACCTAAATGGAAAAAAACAAAGAATTAGTTAAAAAATATCTCCATTTCCTTATTAACAGTATTTCAAGGTAAATGTCACACCAATTACCTTCATGCAGAACCAGAATCTTTCCTTTATAAAGAAATTAAAAGTGGGCTAAGTGTCTCACACTCGAGTGCCAGGACTTGGAAGACTGAGTCAAGTCCAAAGTCAGTCAGGATATATGAGTTTCAGGCCAATTGGAAGACTGAGTCAAGTCCAAAGTCAGTCAGGATATATGAGTTTCAGGCCATCCTGGGCTACAGTAAGACCTCGTCTCAAAAATGGAAGGAAATAGGGAACGCTTTTGCTAGGCAAGGCAAAGAACACCTGAAACATATAACTCTGGAGGCTGAGGCAGAAGAACCAACAATTCAAAGCCAGTCTGGAATTGGGACAGTGGGAACCTGTCTTAAATATATATATTATACATAGACATGTTACTTCAAAAACTATCTGTCACGGTTCCTCATGCTGGCTTCAATCTAATGCAGTATTGTGGATTTCATAAATATTTCATGAAGCCCATGACATTTTCCCTCAAGCTTCCGTTTTTTTGAACTGAGACTAGTAAGATGGCTCAGCAGGTAGAACTGCTTGCTGTGCAAACAGGACAACCGGAGTTCAAGTCCCCGACCCACCATGGAACTTGAAACTGACTCTGAAACTTGTCTTCTGACCTCCACTGCACCCACACATTATACACATACACACATTAAACAAACAAAGCTAGGATATGATCTGTCATCTGTGCTACCTTACTACCAGCCAGGCTACAGTCACTTTGTCACAGCCTGTGCATGAGTTATTCTGTCACAAACAGTGATGCTGTGATATCTACCAAAGACATTTTATTCAGTAAAACCAGGACTTCAGGACTTAAATTCTAAGTGGTGAGAAGAAAACACACTTCAGGGTTTTGTTTTGTTTTTTTCTCTTAGTAATAAAAGACATTTCCTTGTAATGGTTCTCATGAAGTTCACAAAGTCCTGCATATATACTCATATTTTTAATTCATAAAGTCATGTTCATCAAAGCCTCAAAGACACAACCCCTCACACTTCTTTCTTAACTGATTTCTGCAGTGCTTGAGTTTTCCCCCAGAGCTTCACCAAAGTTAGGCAATGCTCTACCAGTAAGTCAGATCCTGCTGTTTATATAAGAGACCTGCTGGGTGGTGGTGGTGGCGCACATCTTTATTCCCAGCACTTAGGAGGCGGAGGCAGGCAGAGGTCTACAAGTCTGAGGCTAGTCTGGTTTACATATTGAATTCTAGGCCAGCCAATGTTACATAGTGAGAACCTGTCTCAAACAACAACAGAAATGTTAAAAATAGCCGGGCGGTGGTGGCGCATGCCTGTAATCCCAGCACTCTGGGAGGCAGAGGCAGGCGGATTTCTGAGTTCGAGGCCAGCCTGGTCTACAAAGTGAATTCCAGGACAGCCAGAGCTATACAGAGAAACCCTGTCTCAAAAACAAAACAAAACAAACAAAAAAACAAAAACAAAAAAGAAGGGGGCTGGAGAGATGGCTCAGCAGTTAAGAGCACTGACTACTCTTCAGAAGGTCCTGAGTTCAAATCCCAGCAACCACATGGTGGCTCACAACCATCTGTAATGAGATCTAGTGCCCTCTTCTGGTGTGTCTTAAGACAGCTACAGTGTACTTATGTATAACAATAAATAAATCTTAAAAAAAAAAAGAAAAGAAAAAAAACAAGAAAAGGGGGGAAGAAGAGGAGGAGGAGAAAGAGAAAGAGGAGGAAGAAGAGGAAAAGGAGGAAGAAGAGGAGGAGGAGGAAGAAGAGGAAGAGGGGAAAGAAGAGGAGAAGGAGGAAGAAGAGGAGGAGGAGAGAGTAAAGGACTCAGCCTCTGCCATCTAGCTGCTTCGGTTCAAACCCTGACTTTCTTTCTCACTGCTAGCCTGAAACCGTAGCTAAGTCCCGTCCCTGTGCTTCATGCTGCTCATGTGGAAATAAGGATGGTAACAGTAGCTACAGCAGAGTCACTGGACACCCAGATGCTCTGCACAGGCATTTAGAGAGACTGCGGGAGACAGCAAGTGTCAGGAACTTAGATCATAAGTTTATGTCTGTTTTGTTACCCATTACAGGTCTCTCTCACTGTATAGCCCAGTCTGAATTTGAGATCTTTTTGACTCACACCCCACAAGTACTGGCTTAGATCATAATTCAAATTTTGCTTTTAATTTAAACCAAATGGTTTTGTTTAAGAGTCAAACATAAGTCAAAACAAGACATTTTTGATTTATTTTATTTTACTTTGGTTTTTTTTTTTTTTTTTTTTTTGAGACAGGGTTTCATTTTACAGCCCAGACTAGCTTTAGACTCTGCCTCCCTAGTGCTCGCATTAAAGGCACAAATGTGCATTATTTATATGCTATCACATACTAAAAACCATAAAACCCATTAGCAGGCTGGGGATGTAGTCAGAGACAGGACACTCCGGAGTGTGTGAGAGCCGACACATGTGACTGATGAACAACTGTTTAGTGACTGACCACCAGCTGATCACTTGCTGATGCTTGCTTGCATAAGGATCATAGAGTGTATTCCTGCCTGCTATATGAAGTCATGCTTGAGACTTCACTCAATTTCACTTTTAGACTACCCAATAGCATATATGCAAAAATATTAGCAATGATATCAAGAAATAAAGTACATTCACTAAGGTAAACAGATCTAAAAAGAGGGTAATTGTGCAAACTTAGTACACAGCCCCACCCTTTACAGACATGCTTTCAGAACTTTCAGTTGCTAGTGAGCACCTACAGTCCAACATAAATAAATGGAGAACTGCAAAAATAAACCAATTATAAATGTTGACCTGAGTGTAGAATTAATAACATTTCACCTTTACCTGATCTATTCCACCCTCATCATGAATCTTTATCCAAAATACCCAAGCTATATATGCTGCTGCCCTAGTCACTTAGCAGCCATCCTGGGTATTAGTATAATGCTTAGGGCTTGGCAGTACATGCAGTTTACTCCACCAGGAGCCCTGGCAGGCTCTCCAAGAAGATGGGATTTGGAAGGAGGGACTACTGTAGAACGGGGTGCAATATAATCTATACATAGTACCCACCTTGGCCGGTAACTAGAACCGCAATTCCTTTTTCTAGTTCTTCGATACCTTTCTTATACCATTCCACAGCTTGTTCCTTCTGTCCTGCTTTAAAAATAAAAATCATTATTGGTATATGTCATGAGTATGACAATGTATCATCCACTGCCCCAGGTATCATACTGACAGGTGACACCGGAAGAGGCTGTGATAGGCCTGAGAAGCATCACCTACAATATGACTTCTATCTTAATATGTATGTCTCTTCAACAGGCAGACGATAGTCTCAATGTTTCTCACAATTTTAGGTTCTCTAAATTACATGTATTCATTAATAGTGTGAGAGAGCGGGAGCACACTTGCCACACCATGTACATGGGAAGCAGAGAAAACCACAGGAACTGTTTTTTCCCTTCTACATAGAGGTCCTAGGGGTTGAACTCAGATCACCAGGCTTGGCATTTAAGCCCTTTTACCACTGAACCATCTCTCTGGCCCAAAATGTTAGGATGTTTTGGGGTTTTTTGTTTTTTTGAAAACAGGGTTTCTCTGTGTCGCCCTGGATGTTCTGAAACTCACTCTGTACACCAGGCTGGCCTCAAACTCTGAGATCCTCCAGCCTCTGCCTCCCAAGTGCTGGGATTAATGGCATGTGATATCATTTCTGGCATTTTCGAACACAACCACCATGATCACAAAGTAGAATGAAATCTTTTAATAGATACCATATACAACTAAGTAATATTTCTTTATGGATGTGTATTCCCTATTCCTCCAGTGACCCACCCTCATCTGCCTTTTTAAGAAAAGTTTTATATAGCACTCACTGTGCTGGCCAGGTTAGCCTTGAACTCACAGAGCTCTGTAGCTTCTGCCTCCAAGAAATGGGATTAAAAATGTGTGCCTCCCTTCCCTTGTTATCCCCCAGATAAGTCAATCCATACGGACACTTGGCAATTTCTTCTCACAATATCATGTTTTCACTCTGCCTAGCAAAGAGTAAGTATTTAAAAAGCAGTTGATAATGGCACATGAAGAAATTATTAAAAGCTTGTTAGAAATCAACCTGGACATGGTGGCAAGAAGTTCACAAGTTCAAGGTCTTCCTCAGCTACAGAGCAAGTCTGAGGCTAGCCTAGGCTACAAGAGCCTTCCTCAGCTTATAGTAAAACAACTTACACTTTGGATGTTTACCTTCATTTTTTTCTTCATTTTTTGAAATGAAGTCTTTGTAACACAAGCTGGTCTATATATATATATAGCTGAGGATGACCTGAAATATTAGCCCCCTGAGTACCAGCATTACAAGCTAGGACTTCCCCAGGAGCCACTATGCCTGGCTTCATTGCCCCATTTTCAATAAGAAAATACCTGCTTACACACATTGCTGGATTTTTTACTTGGGAAAAAAAAAGTGTAATGATCTTTACATTCTGAATGATTAGAGTATTACTAGCAATGTCTGATTCCTGTACAATTTTTAATACCAAAGTGGACAGATACTAGCAAACAGACAGGAGTTAGCTCCTTTGCAGTGACTTTTCTTCTAATGGGCTTGCCCTTCCAAAAAGCCACTATCAGGATCTCAGTACAAACCTTTCTAGTACAGGTATTTCTACTGTATTCACCAATACTTGTAATATTTCTTGTTTTGTTTTGTTTTGTTTTGTTTGAGACAGGGTCTCTCTAGGTAGTCTCTATGAGTCCTGGAACTCATATATACACCAGGCTAGCCTTGAACTCAGATACAGCTGCCTCTGCTTCTAGAGTACTGGGATTAAAAGTGCATGCCGCCATTCCTACCTTTCATTTATGTCTGTGCCTGTCTGTGCAGGACACAAGCCCTTTCCTGTGGATATGGAAGACCAAGGCTGATGTCCTCTATCTTGTTCTATTGCTCTCCACCTTACAGGTTAGCACATGGGCTGAGGCATGGTTGCATGTAGCATGGCACATGTGTGGTCACACGGCAGCTTCATGTAGTCCTCCTACTTCCATCTTTACATGGGTTTAGGGAATCAAACAGGATGCCAGGCTTGAGCAACAAGAGCTTTTACCTGTCACGCGTCTCACCAGGCCTTCTTGTTTTCCGAGACAGCAGCTCTCATTTAACCCGGTGCTTACTATTCTGAGCAGGAAGGAATCGTGACCACAGGATCCCTAGGAGCCACCTAAGTACTGCAGCGCTGGGTAGCCAGCCATACCTGGCTGTCATGTGGGTGCTGGAGACCTGGAGTCCGGACCTCACGCTTGAGCAGCGTCTACCCAGAGACAGCGCCACAGCTCTCCTTTATGCTTTTCTAATCCACATGTGAGACTGCTGTAGGGATATATCTAACAGTAGTTAATCTGGTAAGTTAGCTATTTTCTACGTTAAAGGGTACTGAAGGGCTGGTGAGACAGATCAGAGGGGCAAAATTACAGTTATGAAGTAACAACAAAAATAAATTTATGGTTGGGGGTTCCTATGACCATGGGAAAAATGTGTTTTCTGATAGCTGCAACCGACAGGTTGAGCACCACCACACTAAACTATCTTGCTGGGCCCTTTTCCTTTATTTCTTTAATTCTAATTCTTACTTCTTTAAAGTGGCTGTGTGAGTATGTGCGGGTGAGCACAGCCGGCACAGGTCAGATGTCAGACGCCCCAGCACGATGGGACAGCTAGCATGGCTGCTGGCAAGTGAACCTGGGTCCTTCTGAGGAGAGCAGTATGTATTCTTAACTGCTGAGCCATCTCTCCAGCCCCTGTCCTTTTCTTTGTGGTACTGGAATTAAACCCATGGCCTTGGGTGGATGGTAGGCAAGCACTTTAACACTAAACTACATCTACAAACCCAAATTATGCTCTTTTGTCTTTTTATGTTTTAAATAATTCTATTTTACTTTTATTATTGGGGGGGGGGCGGGTATCTGACATGTGAGTGCCACAGTACATATCTGGAGGTCAGAGGACAACTTTAGGAAGCTGCCTATCTCTATCAGTGGTGAGCGGTGAGGATTAAATCCCAGGCCTGAGTAGCAGGTGCTTTTTGCTTGCTGAGCCGTTCACTGGTGCAATCTTAATGCCAATACGAGAACTTGAGTTGGCAACATTCTTTAGTTTTAAGATTATGTACTGGGGCTGGAGAGATGGCTCAGCAGTTAGGACCACTTATTCTTGCAGAAGACCCAGACTCTTCCCAGAACTCACATGTAGCTCACAACCACCCTTAACTTCAATCCAAGTAGGTCTGATGTCCTCTTTTTGACCTGCTCAGGCAGAAGGCATAAACATAGTATACATACAAAATAATCATACATAAAAGAGAGAATCTAAACAAAAACCTTAACGGAGACGTTACTTATTTAACTTTGTCTCTGTATGTGCATGCACATGCTAGCATAACTCAAAAGACACCTTTCAGGAGATCTCTCTTCCTCCTATGTGGGCCCTGAGAATTGAACAGGTGTGTTCAAACAGCCAAAGCCTTAACTGCTGAGCCATCTCACTGGCCCACTGACAACATCAGCATTTGCTTGCCAGTTACATTGTCTCTTTTTTTCACTTTAAAATTAATTTTAAATGATAAAATTTATTACATGTGTTTGTATGCGCACTGGGGTCACCACACAAAGAAGACAACATTGTGGAGTGAGTCCCTCCTTCCCCCTTTATGTGGGGTATGTGGGCTTCAGGACAAACCCATGTCATCAGCTTTAAGAAAAAACCTTGTAGCCAAGAGTCACGTGCCAGGCCTTCAAGAACATTTAAGCAGAATTCTTTTTTGAGGACTTGAATTAGACAGAGATTTTGACACTTGATCGTAGGGAACAGGTCAAGAGGCAATTAAAGACTTCTAAGAAAACACAAAAAGCAAAAGCCATAGAATTGTGGATAACCTAAGCTTCAATAAATTCAAAATTCTGCTCTTCAGTGCCAGAGTTCTGTTTTTTTTTTGTTTGTTTTTTTCCCCTCAAGACAGGGTTTCTCTATGTAGCCCTAGCTGCCCTGGAACTTGATCTGTAGACAAGGCTGGCCTCATACTCTGCCTCCTGAGTACTGGGATTAAAAGGTGTGCATTACCAATGCCCACCTTAATGCAAATGTTCTAACAATAAGAAGACACCAAACAAGCTTTTAAAAAATTCAAAAGCCGAGCGATGGTGGCGCACGCCTGTAATCCCAGCACTCTGGGAGGCAGAGGCAGGCGGATTTCTGAGTTTGAGGCCAGCCTGGTCTACAAAGTGAGTTCCAGGGCAGCCAGGGCTACACAGAGAAACCCTGTCTCAAAAAAAACCAAATCCAAAAACAAAAAACAAAAAATAATTCAAAAACACCATGTTTAATAAAGTATATGCAGCCAGAACACACAAAGGACTCTTAAAAAGCACTAATAAAAAATGACCAAATAGCGTAGGATGCAGTCTGGTGGTCAAGCGTATGCCCAGCATGTACAATGTCCAGAGTTCAAGCTCAAATTCCCAAGTGGTAAAACCAAACCACCTATGCTGTCCATAACGAGAGGGAAGATGGCACAGAAGCACAGGAAAAGACACCCAGTGCCTGCACGTGCCAGAGAAAGCCCTGGTCTCCACACTGGCAGTACAGGCCTGTTGTTCCAGATCCTCAGGTGGGGGGTGGGGGTGGGGGTCAACAGGTTCACAAGTTCAAGGCCTCACTGCAAGAGTGACTTCAAGGACAACCTGGGGAACTTTCCAAGACTTTATCTCAGAAACTAAAGTGAGGGTAAGCATAAGGGCTCAGTGTGTAAAGGCACTTGCTACCAAGGCTGGCTACAGGAGTTCCATCCCCAGGACCCAAGGGTGGTAACAGAGAACTTACTCCTGCGAGCTGACTTGCACAGTCACACACTGTGGCATGCATGCAGACTCCATTCCACTCCTCCCCAGACAGACAAAATATTTTCTTCTTTTTTTAAGTAAAATGAGGTCTGGAGATGTAGCTTGGTGATGGAATGCTTGCCAAGTCAGTAAGTACAGGCCAGGGTTCAGCTGCTACCACACTAAATGCCCCTACATCTCTACATTTAAAACAGAAAAACCAAATCAACCGGTGACTGAATTAGAATGGCCCTCATAGGCTGGCAGATTTGAATGGTTACACACAAGGGGGTAGAAAGCTTTAAAAGAATTAGAAAAGCGGGGCGGTGGAGGTGCACTCCTGTAATCCCAGCACTTGGGAGGCAGAGGCAGGCGGATTTCTGAGTTCGAGGCCAGCCTGGTTTACAAGAGTGAGTTCCAGGACAGCCAGGGCTACACAGAGAAACCCTGTCTGGAAACAACAACAACAACAACAAAGAATTAGAAGGATTAGGAGGTGTGGAATTGTTGGAGTAGATGTGACCATATTGGAAGAACATGTCATTGGGGGTGGGCTTTGAGACCTCAGAAGAATACAGCAGCACCTGTGCTTCCCTCTGCCTGTGAGTCAGGATGCAGCCCTCAGCTACTGCTCCAGCGCCTTGAGTCAGTCCCTCCATGCTCCAATGTGCCCCACCATGACTGAGTCTTTGAAACTGTAATTAAATGCTTTCGTTTATAAGAGTCGCCTTGGTCATGGTTGTCTCTTCACAGCAATAGAACAATGACTAAGAAACCAACTGAACAAAAACAAAACCACCCAAACAATCTAATACAAAAGGCAATGGACCAAAATTTCATATTTGCTGGCCCTAACACAAGCTAGTACCATTAACTGGGTAAAGAGCCTGGTTCTTTCCTATGCTATTAAGCCTATCTGCTACATGACCCAGTAACTCCTTCATCTACATGTGTAACCAGGAATAACAGAACCATCCAAGGTTAACCACACATTAACCACATACAGCCTACTAAAAAGCAAACAAACAAACAAACAAGGGAAGGAGATGGCTCACCAGTTAAGAGCATAGGCTGCAGGGCTGGAGAGATGGCTTAGCAGTTAGGAGCACTGACTGCTCTTGCAGAGGTCCTGAGTTCAATTTCCAGCAACCACATGGTGGCTCACAACTATCTGTACTGGGATCTGATGCCCTCTTCTGGGGTGTCTGAAGACAGCTACAGTGTACTCATATACATAAGACAAATAAATATATCTTTGCCAGGCAGTGGTGGCGCATGCCTTTAATCCCAGCACTTGGGAGGCAGAGGCAGGCAAATTTCTTAGTTCGAGGCCAGCTTGGTCTACAGAGTTCCAGGACAGCCCGAGCTAGAGACAGAGAAAACCTATTTCTAAATAAATAAATACATACATACATACATACATACATACATACATACCAAAAAAGCAAAAAAAAAAAAAAAAAAAAACCCAAAAGAACAAGCCAAACCAACCAAAGAAACAAAACCAAAAAAAAGGCAGAAAAGAAAAAAAGTTTTGGTATTTTTCTTGTTTTCTTGTTTTTGTTTTTCAAGACAGATTTCTCTGTGCAGTCTTAGGTGTTTCTGGAACTAACTTCATAGACAAAGCTGGCCTCAAGCCCTGAGATCTACCAGCCTCTGCCTCCCAAGTGCAAGTGCTAGGATTTAAGGCGTGCACCACAACCACCCATTTAAGAAAAAAGCTTTAAAACAAAACAGAAACCAAGCAAGGCATAGTCACTATTCATGGCTATCTTTTGATTTTTTTTTTTTTTTTTTTTTTGCAAATAACACTAAATATTGAGTAGTCATAAGACAGCCATGCTTGAGAAAAGGTCTAATGTTCTTGCATTGCTTTCTCTAAGTTCTACTTGGGAGGCCTTCGAGGCAGGGTCCCATCACAGATGGTAAGTTCCTGTGTAGCTTACAGACTCCCCAGACAGACCATGCTGGCCTTTGAACCTGTGGTGATCCTCATGTTTTGTCTCAAAAAGAATCCTTTTCTTCTTTCAGTTTTTGAAACAGGGTTTTGTAGAGTTTACTGTGCAGTTCAGACTGGCCCCCAGCTTCATTAATCATCTTGCCTAGGCTTCCTAAGTGCTGGGCACTTGAAGCAGTCAACAAGCAAAAGGAAATTAAGTCTCAAGCTAATCCTTCCCACGAGGTAGACGTACACTTTTCAGGAATGAAAGTAACCACTGATTTCTCTCTATTCTTAATCTATGAAGACAGAGGTGGGCAGGCTTTTATGTGTTTCAAATAATGTACAATATTGAATTATACAAAATTAGAAAATCACTGCTCGAAGTGGAGGCACACACCTTTAACCCAAGCACTCAGGAAGAAGAGGCAGGTAGATGGGTCTCTGGATTTAAGGGCAGTCTAGTCTACACGGTGAGTTCCAGGACAGTCAAAACAAACAAACAAAAAATATTAGATAACGAATGAGAATGCTCTCTATACTTGTGTGTATTTAAACACCTGGTCCTCTGTGCTGTTGTTTGGGAAGTTGTGAGGTGTGACCTTGCTGGAGGAAGAGTACCAACCACTGTGGGTGGGCTCTGAGAGTTTGAAGACTCCCATTTCCTCTCAGTTCATTTTCTCATTTCTTGCTTACGGTGCAGATATGAGCTCTCGGCTGGGTACTCCAGCACACTGGAACTGTAAGCCCAAATATGTACATGACTAAGAGGGCTGAGCCTGACAACCTCAGTTTGATCTAGGTGTTCCCCCTGGTAAGACAGAACTAACCTGCACATGCACATGTGCACCCATGTATACCCAGAAAAACACACAAACACACCCACAAAAGGAAAATTAATACATAAAACTGTGGGGAAAATGTAACTGATGAGAACTATTTAATTTAGATAACTTCTGTTCTTGTTGCCAGATTCCTCAGCCTACAACATCCTGAAAAACTGGTTCACATCTTCCCACAGCACACTGCAGCCCTTACAGTTAGGTATACCGACCTGAGAAATTGAACCACGCCCTCTGAACCTCCACTTTTGTATTATCTAGGAGATCTCACACTTGTCTATCGATAATCACACAAAACATGCTAGGTCATGTTCTAGTTAATCCAAAGACCCATGATTACAACTCTTTTTCCTCAAGTATTTGGACTGGCTCTTTTCCAGTATTAAAATGAGAGAAACATCAGTCAGGCAGTAGTGGTGCACAACTTTAATCCCAGCACTCAGGAGGTAGAGGCAGGAAGATCGCTGAGTTTGAAGCCAGCCTGGTCTATAGAGAAAGTTCCAGGACAGCCAAGGCTACATGGAAAAACCCTGTCCCCAAAAAACAAAACAGAGAGAGAGAGAGAGAGAGAGAGAGAGAGAGAGAGAGAGATCAGTATAAAATTATATACGCACATAATAGTGAATGAAAAAAAGAGGCCATGAGTTGGACAGAGCACAAGGAGGGATATATGGGAGAGTTGGAGGGAGGCAACGGAAAAGGGAGAAAATGTTGTAATTATAATCTCAAATTAAATAAATAAATAAAATTGGCCGGACAGTGGTGGCGCACGCCTGTAATCCCAGCACTTGGGAGGCAGAGGCAGGTGGATTTCTGAGTTCAAGGCCAGCCTGGTCTATAGAGTGAGTTCCAGGACAGCCAGGACTCCACAGAGAAACCCTGTCTCAAATAAATAAATAAATAAAATAAATAAAATCAAAGAATGATCCTATTAAGTCTGGCCACCTAACTCTGTTCTTCGTTCTGCTCCTTTGAGCCCACTTTTTAAATTTGATTCTTCATATATAAACAGATGTCACAGATTATCATTCTCTCAAAGAAGTTCAATCATTAAAATGCCTACAAAATTCAAAGTTGGAGACATGGCTCAGTAAAGGATTACTGGCTGCTCCTTCAGAGAATCTGGCTGAGCTCAGTACTGAACTCATAAGGTGCCTCACAACTGTGTCTCCAGTCCCAGGAGATCCATCGCCTGACCTCAGTGGGCACTGCACATATTCGGTGAGTGACATTTCTAATGGATGGCAGTGTAAGACATTCCCCCCCACACACACAGTATACTAGAGTCAAGGAGCCTCTGAAGCCTGCATACTCAATTCAGTCTATCTGCTCACATATTTGTATGTAGTGGAAAGAAAACTAAATTCTCTTTGAAGTAAGCTCTGAGTTGTCAAGTACAGCTGACAGACTTCAAGTGGGAACTCTTTTTCAATTATGGAATCAAAGCTAGGGTACAAAATTTTCTAATATGCTAAGGAGAAAAACTTTAGGCTAGAAGAGAACCATGAGAATACAGATACAGTTTACTTTTGCTTTGTTTGGAAACAAGGTCTTGCTATGTAGCCTACAAGGCAGGCTTCATTGTCCTGAGTACTAAGATTACACCTTTGCACCACTCCCCCTCAATCTCAGCTTTCTTTACTTTTTTTTAGTTTTTCAAGACAGGGTTTCTCTGTGTAGCCCTCAACGTCCTAGAACTCGCTCTGTAGGCCAGGTTGGCCTCGAACTCACAAAGATCCACCTGCCTCTGCCTCCTACTCAGGAGCTTTCTTTCTTTTTAACGGAAAATGATGTTAACTAATTTTTAAAATTGTTGTTTGTTGGCTTTCTTCCCAAGACACTAAAAAGTAAATCCAAGCTCTGACATACTGGCACAAGCATCCTATCACTGAGCTACATCCTTAAACTCCTAAATCACCCTCTCTCCTATCCTGTACAGAAGGAGGAGTGCCCTCCTCCACTCTCCCCAAGTGCTCACTGGTGCTCCTAAGAAGTAAAGAAGTGAGAAAAGAACAAAGAGCTTGCTCTCACAAACACAAACTATTCTTCTCCTGTGTCTGCTACTACTTTGAACTCAATCCCCACTTTCTCCCTGGACTCCAAAATCATGGATAGCTAGCTGTCTCTTTCACTATATCCCCTGTTTATCCTTAGGCCCTGCAATAGAAATGTGTAAGCAGGACCAAGACACTAGCACAGTCTCTGGGGTTGAGAGAGGAAACAACACTGCAAAAGAACTGGATTGTTCAGTTTCCACAGCAGTCATGTTGACCGGCATAGATACAGAGCCGGGTTATGGTTAGGGTGAGGGCATCTGGGCTTCTTTAGAGAACACTGTAGGTGACAATAATAGACCTAAGACTTTCTAAACCCATTTAACATTTCCCACACAAGTTTTAAATTAACGATTAGCATAGATTGGGGGCCACCTGAGTCCATCTTGTGAATAGAAATTTCATCTGTAAAAGATGTAGTCCTGATAGTACTCTCATCTCAGAATTATTGTGAGGATCGAAGACACATGCAAAGTGAACTGCACAATGCCTGCCACACAGAAAGGCTACAAGATGCTGCTTGAAGGAAACCTGAAGTATCCAGTATTCCTGCCTTCACTCTGAGGCAGGAGCCTTTGTTTTAGGTTCCATGGTATTATGATATATGCATGTTTACCTAACTCATTCATTTAACATTAAAATTTAGAAACTTGAGAATGCTTTGGAATACAGATTTAATAAAAACAAACAAACAAACAAACAAAAACCAACGAAACCAGCGGTTGAAATACAACTAAAAAAAAAAAACACCTCACTATATTGATAAAAATAATTCATGAAACTTTAGAATTCAGCAAATCCGGTTCTAAATATAAGCAGCTATCCCTTTCAAATTCAAGTCAACACACTTTACCTTTTCTTTCCTCTCCAAGCACTACAGAACTCTTTTCATTAAGTTTATACACAGCTTCTTCGATACCAAAACCTTTTGGAAGCCTAGCTCAGAGAAAGCAACACTGTTTACAGTGTTAGAAAGAATCCCGTGTGATCACTCTAGGCCAACTGTCACTGTCACCAGCACGCCTGGGTGTCTCACGGGGACTTGGGTCATGCACAAGTGTCGGGGTGCTGAAACAAAGTAGAGCTAGGGCGCCCCGAGAGGGGTGAGGATCAACTAACTAGGCGTCGCACAGCAGGGTCTGGCCTGTGGCAACTCGGACTCCGAAGGCAGATCAACTCGGGGGTGCAGGAAAGGGACGCAGGTGGCGTCCTCCCAGGGCCACCCGCCGCCGCCTCCCTCCAGCCCCTAGTACCTTTCTCTTCCTCGTCGATGCGTAGGGCAATGGAGATGTACTCGAAGGCCTGCTTGTGGAAGACGCGGACGCTCTCGGCCTCGCCACCCGGTCCGGGCGCTGGGGGTGAGGGCGAGGCGGGTGCCGGCGCGGCCCCGGAGCTCCTCTTGGCGGCCATGAGGGCGCGGGAGAAGCGCTGGCAGAGCCACGCGAAGAGGAGCCCCAGGTGGCAGGCCAGCAGGCGCAGCAGGGCGAAGCCGACGACCAGCGGGTACGAGAAGTAATACAGGTTCCGCTTATGCGGCGAGCCGGGCGCAGGGGCCGGGCCGGCGGCAGGGGCGGGGACCGCGGCGGGGGGCGGAGGCCTGGCGGGCGCCGGGCTCGCGCCGCCTGAGCCTTTCTTCTTCCGTCGTCCGGCCGGAGAACTCATTCACAGCTCCCACTGCCGCCGCCGCCATAACCCGCTTCCCGCAGACCGACGGCGACCAGGCGGCGGCGGCGGCGGCCACTGCGGCGGGGGCCACGGAGCCGCTCGCGCGCCCGCGGAGCCCGGGAGCCTGGCACCTGCACGCGCCGCTCGCCGGCTCCGCCCCTTTCTCTTCCGCTGGCCAGGAGCACAACCCCGTCTCCTCCTCCTGCCGCGGCCGGTGGCTCCTACCCCTCCTTTTTCTCTGTCCACTGGTCCCCTGGCACCTTTCTGCGGCGGCCGTGCACGCGCACGTCCTCGGTGTAGGGCTCTGGTGCGCGCGCGCACGCCGCCGTCTTTGTTGACCCGGGAGCTAGTGCGCATGTGCGGCATCCCCCCACGCCCCTGCTATGCCCCTTTCTCTGGGAAGTTCAATTCCGTAAGTGCGGTTCCGCTTGCGCTGGTCCCAGGGGTTCGTCGCTCAGGAGATTTTTCAGCTTTCGAAAAATCGAAATAGGGAGCTTTGACAGTAAATTTATGAATGGGGGTTACGGCGTGAGTGGCTTTACTAGTCCTCAGATCTGCTGTGCTGTCTCCTTAGTGCGGTTGTTTGCCTTTGTGTGAGACAAACTGTCTTCTCCATGCTGACCCCCAACTCCTTCCGTAGCTGAGGAAGGAGGCCTTCAACTCCTGATCCTTCTGCCTCCGTCTCCCCAAAATTAGGATTACATTACTCACATTTTCTTATATATCTTTATTTTCTCCTAGTTGAGATAATAGGTCTTTTGCAAAGAATGGCTGATCTGAGTTTCCTATCAGATGCAGTGTGTAGCAATTTGGGTATTTTTATCTGAGAAAGAAACAGTTCAGGACATCCTAAACGGAAAACGTTATTACTGTGAGGGCCATGGACCCTACTTTCAATTAACCTATTACATATTTGTGTTGTATCAGGCTTAATTATGTGAATGAAGTCATTCTTGGGGTTTGCACAGTTACCATACTGTGTGTACAGGTAGATGTGTGTATATGTCTTCACCGTTTCTTTATTCCTTCGGTAGACTATCTAATCTATATTTCCCATACTATACTGATAAGCAGTTGCTCCACAGATCCCAGATCACACAAGAGGAAACAAACCTGTAGGGCCACTCAGTCTCCTGCGAACTGGCATCTTGAAATAGAAATTAGCTGAAATCAAAAGCTCTAATCTTTTGAGTTCCTAGACTATATAGGCTATCCAATAAACTATTCAGTCTTTCTCCATCCCTCACCCCCTTCCCGTCTCTGTCTTTAAAAACAAACAAACAAAAACAGCCACAATTGTTTCTTGTTGCCTAAATGAGTGAGTACTAACACAAGGCTCTATTGTTTCCAGCCTGAGGCATACAGATCCCCTGTTAGAGCATGGAGAATCCCTGCATTCTGCCGATACTTTATTCCCTACCAATATAAATATCACAGATTGCTGCAAAAATTATCTCCTTTGTATTCCTTTCAATCCCTTTTATCCAGTAAGCCCTGGTTTTCTTTTGAACCATATAGTAGTGGTTATGTGAAATCAATCATATCTCATATATATGTATACACATATATACATGTGTGTGTGCATGTGTATGAAGTAAATAGAAAGGTGTACACATAAATATATATGTATACATGGGTAAATAAGTATGTTCTATACATATATAAACTAAATAAAAATAAGATGTACAAACGTTTATGTACAATTTGAGGATATAGCGAATTGCCTTTAACTGTAGAGGCAGCTACTATCCTAAATGGTGTGTTAATCCTTCTTGAGTTTTTTGTTTTTGTTTTTGTTTTTGTTTTATTTGGTTTCTTTTCCGAGACAGGGTTTCTCTGTGTAGCCCTGGCTGTCCTGGAGCTCACTCTGCAGACCAGGCTGGCCTCGAACTCAGAAATTCGTGTGCCTCTGCCTCCCAGAGTGCTGGGATTACAGGTGTGCGCCACCACCGCCCAACTGTGTTAATCCTTCTTGTGTGTGTCCTGTAAGTCTTTTAATAAAACATTTTTTTTGCTTTATTTATTCATTTTCATGGCAGAGTCTATGTAGCTTTGACTGGCCTTTAACTCACAGAGATCCTCCAGCCTCTGCCTCTCAAGTGCTTGGATTGAAAGCATGTACCACCATTCCTGCAAACTTAAGCATTTCTAAACAATCTGTTCTGTAGTTTCACCTGGTCTGCCTTGACTTTATATAATGTTGTTATATTCTTTCTTTGGTTTTTCTCCCCATTCTCTAAGTGGCTGACTTTTCTCATATTTTTTCCTAGAGCTATTTCTGGTCATTACAGTTGCAGTACATTTATTTTCCTTCATTGCTACGTGTTATTGTATTATACTAATTTACTAAAGTTTATTTTTCCATGCAACTGATAATAGATATTTAGTTTGGTGCAAGATTTTTGTCCCTTATGTCACTTTTTTCCCCCTTTGCTGTGGGAGGGCTAACCTAGGATCTCCCAATACTGAGAAAGTCTTCTTTTTTTTTTTTTTTTTTGGATTTGGTTTTTTGAGACAGGGTTTCTCTGTATAGCCATGGCTGTCCTGGAGCTCACTCTGTAGACCAGGCTGGCCTCAAACTCAGAAATCTGCCTGCCTCTGCCTCCCAGAGTGCTGGGATTACAGGCATGCACCACCACGGCCCGGCGAGAAAGTCTTCTACCACTGAGCTACATCCCCAGCCCTGATGTATGACTCAAGAGTAGTTCAAAGCCATCTTTGTCTGCATGGTAAATTCCATCTCACTTTCAACTACAGGAGACACTGCCTCTAAAAGGTAAAGCGGTGTGTGTGTGTGTGTGTGTGTGTGTGTGTGTGTATGTGCACTGACATGGCACATGGGGTAAAGATGTTTGCCCCACACATTTGATGACCCGAGTTTGATCACCAAAAGTTGTCCTTTGACCTCCATGTGCACACCCCAGCTCCCATTATGCATGTGCACATAAAACAAAGCAAAAACAGGCATCCTCCCTCACTTTCAGGGATCTTACATAGTAACCAGCTTCCAGGTCTGTTAGGTAATAATTAGTGTGGTAGACGATGCCTGACATTCAACTGATGCTTGTTGAATGAAGAATGGCCCTCCTACTCTCCTGTATGCTTATACAGTAGTCTAAATGGACTATTCTGAGGTATCTCAGTTCTTTTTCTTTCCTAGACCACAGTTGTCCTAGGTCAGTGTCTTTTACTTGGAATGCCTTCTCCTTCCGCTCACCACCAAAGGTTTTTCTAACAGAATCTTCTTGCTAAGAATCTGCCTTAGCCCCTCAAGCACAAATGTTCCTATATTTAAGTTCTTAGACAATGTAGTAGTTATATACTAAGGCTCTTTCTGTTATATTGTCCTATGTGATCCTTATTTAAACACTTGTTTACCTCCTGATGTACGTTGTTAACTTACTGAAGTCTGGTCATACTTCATGTTAGCGTTTTGTCTAAGCTCTGCTCCACAGTTACCTGGCAGCAGCCAGGTAGGTTACCTGACTCACTATAAAAGGGGCTGCTCGCCCTCTCCTCTCGCTCTTGCTCTTGCCTTCCTGCTCTCTTTCTGTCCCCTCGTCCATAACCCCCTCTCTCTCCACGTGGTGGTCATGGCCCACCTCTATTTCTCTACTCTCTCTCTGCCTTTTTCTGCCTCTACTACCCTCTTAACTTTCCTCCGCATGTCCTGAATCAACTCTATACCATCGTGTGGCTGGTCCCTCAGGGGAAGGGATGCCTCTGCATGGGTCCTTGAGGCACCCCCTTCCCTTCACCACACCACGCATCCACCAAAACATATCCCCTCCTCTCTTTATCTTTTTATAAACATATCACTTCATATCTTGCATCTCACTGCCTGCATTTAGCCTGATGTTTTGCAGATCAAGTTACCTAAAAAGTAACTAACTTAAAGAGTAACTTACTTAAAAGGTCTGAATAACTGAAAAAATAATCCATTCATGGTGATCTATATTCGGTTTTTTATTTTATTTTATTTTATTTTGAGGTGTGAGGGGGAGAATATCCCATTCCAAAATGTCCTGACTTAAAATAGTCATTTATTTTCTCACAATTCTGCAAGTCATCAGTTTGGGATTGGTTTAGTTAGGTGGTTCTTCTAATGGTCTTACTTTGGGTAAATTATGTACATGCTGTTTAACTGACTGGTTTGGATAGCCTAGACAAACTCAGTCAACTGTCCAGAGGTTGGTTATGAGTACTGGATGAGACATGCTTCTAGCAAGATAATTTAGACTATGGGCCAGCAAAATGGCTCAGTGCTTGCCACAGTGCCTGATGACCTGAGTCTGATCCTGGGAACCCTATGGTAGAAGGAGAGGACCAACTCCTTCCTGCAACTTGTCCTCTGACCTCCATAAGAACATGGAGCACATATGCCTACACACATAGACCCCACACACACAAACAAATAAATGGAGAAAAATATTTAAATGCCTTTCTATGATATATGGCTTCCAAGAGTGTATATAGATAATAAACTGCAAGTTTACACATTGCTATTTCTGCTCCATTTTATTGTCAAAACAAGTTGAGGGCAAAATCAAAAGGAAAGTATATAGGGGGGATTATTGTGGCCCTTTTTGGACGTAGTTCAGCATAAAGATTCTGTGTAGAATTTCCTTTGAACTTTGATTCAAATAGGAACTCAAAAGGATTTTGTTATCAAAGAAACCATTTCCCAGGTGATAGGTTATTTCTCTGCAGGTGAAATGAGCCAATTCAAACCAGATTAGATTAAAGGCAGGTCTGTTGGGAAGCTGCTCTTGGTAAATTCACAGGCCCCAAGGATGGAGACAAGGGAAGACAACAAGGGGAGAGGAGAGGGGAGGATAAGAGAGAAAGAGCATGCTTAAAGAAGAGAAGGAGGGGAGGAGGGAGGGAGGGGAGGAGAGAGGGAGGGGAGGAGAGAGGGAGGGAAGGGAGGGGGAGGGAAGGGAGGAGAGAGGGAAGGGAGGAGAGAGGGAGGGGGAGGGAGGGAGGGGGGAAAAGGGAAGGATGGGGGAGAAAGGAAGGGGGGGAGAGAGAGAGAGAGAGAGAGAGAGAGAGAGAGAGAGAGAGAGAGAGAACAGGAGCAAAAAATGTCTGGATACAGGGAGAAGCCTCCAAGGGAAGGGCAGCCCAGCCCCTGTGCTGGGAAGTTCAAAGCTGGGAGACCCTGGAGACCAGGTCTGCTCTAATATGTAAAATATGCACCTGTGCACCTCAGTCCCAAATGCCAGGTATTTTTCTGAATCATAATAACCTTAATCTGTGGGACTGGTGTGATAGAAGGCAGAGCAGGCAGATCTACAACAGACAAGGCTACAGAGAGCCTATCTGGAAGGACAGGAGCTGGAGAGATGGCTCAGTGTTTGGTAGCACTTGCTGCTCTTGCCTAAAGCCTGTATTTGGTTCCTAGCACCCTATTTCCAGCTTACAAGTGCCCTTAACTCCAGTTCCAGAGGATCTAACACTTTTTTTTTTTGGTCTCTTTAGGCACCTACCTGAATGCTTGTGATGTATTACACACACACACACACACACACACACACAAATTTAAAAAAAAACATTGTTTTTTGTTTGTTTATTTGTTTTTAGCCAGACTTGGTGGTAAATGTCTTTAATCCTAGCAGTTGATAGGGAGAAGGGGATCTCTGATTTAGAGACCAGCCTAGTCTACAGAGCAATTCCAGGACAGCTAGGGCTCCATAGAGAAATCTTGTTGTCCTTCCCCCAACTCCCAAAAAGCCCATTGTTTTTAAAAACTAGTTTGAGATTCTTAAAGCCTGCTACATATTAATTCAATATCATATATTATTTTAATTCACTTACATTTTACACTATATGATTTGTGTGATATATGTGTATGTGTGTATGTAACTGTGTATGCTTAGCCCTGGGGCAGGAATGAGTCTCCTGTATTTGTTGTTGTTTTGTTGAGATAAGGTCTCTCAACACAGCACTAGCTATTCTGGAACTCACTACGCAGACCAGGCTGTCTTTGAATTGGCAGAGCGCCACCTGTCTCTGAATACTGGGATTTGCCCAGTGTGAGCTTTTATGTTTGGCTTGTTTGCCAGGTCTCTGCTATTCTTTGTTATTTGGTATACATGTATGTATGTCTGTATACCATGTGTGTGAAAGGCTGTCAAATGCCAGAAGAGACCATCAGGTCCCCTGGAGCTGGAGTTATAGCCTGCTGTGAGCCACCATATATGTGCTAGGAACTGAGAACTCAGCCCGGCTGTCAGAGCTGCCGGTGCTCTTCCTCGGAGCCATCACTCCAGCCCCATAGTTAGTTGTTTGTTAGTTTGTTTCTTTGTTGGGGGGAGGGGTATCTGTTGTTTTAGCAAGGCCTGGAGGTATAGTCCATCCTAACCTCAAACTCCTGGCAATCCTCCCGCCTCACCCTTCTGAGTGATGAGATAGATTACAGGTGTGAGCCACCATTCCTCATGCACTTTGTCTGTATTTACATAGCAGAATATAGTTTGGGAGACTGGACGTGTTGTTCAGCAGGTAGAATGCTTGCCTGGCATTCACGGAATCCTGCTGACGGCGGCCCTGAGCATTGTATAAAACAGGTATGGCGCCATATGCCTAAATTCCAGAGCCAGGGAGATGGAGGCAGAAGGGTCAGAGGTTCAAGGTCACTCTTAGTTATACTGAAAGATCAATGCCAGCCTGGGCTATGTGAAACCCTGTCTCAAAGACTGAAAAAAATAAATTAATAATGGGATTGATAACAAGACTGGCATTGCTCTTAAATTCTGCCATTTATTAGTTGTATGGAATAAGATATGGAGTGAGCTCTAATCATGTAAGTCCTCTGTAAAATGAGTATAATAATAACTAAATTAAAAAATTAAAGAGTACATGTAAGACGTCCAGGACACTTTTTGTGATCTAACAAGGCTAAATGCATTTTCCCCTTTATCTACAGAGACTTCCCAGATTTCTAGCTCTGGTGAGGGGGGGTGTCAAGGGTAGGGGTGGGGGTTGGGAGTTGGTGCAAGCCTGTAATCCCAGCACTTGGGAGGCAGAGGCAGGTGGATTGCTGAATTCGAGGCCAGCCTGGTCTACAGAGTGAGTTCCAGGACAGCCAGGGCTATACAGAGAAACCCTGTCTCGAAAAAAAGAAAAAACAAAACAAAACAAAAACAGATTTCTAGCTCTGCTGTTATCTTCTTTTTCAATAATCTTTATTCACAGCTTTGGTCCCCTGGCACTATACTCACTGCATTAACATATTCCTAAATTTTTCTTGAGAAAAACAGTGCCATAATATTCCCCTAATCATATTGTTAAAACTCTGAACTTCTGAAGTCTAAGCTCACTTCTGGCTTTTCAACTGCCTTTGGAGTTTGGGGAATTTCCAATTGGAGTTTTCTTTGGACTTAACACTTACAATCTGCCTGAACTGAAGATCTAAAACCTTCTTAGCCAGTGTGACAGCCTCCCAGTTCTCAGGTTATAAGAACTTTCCGGACACATAATCTCAAATCGAATCTGGAACAGTTTCCCCAGGACAAAAAAAAAAAAAAAAAAAAAAAAAAGGAGAAGCTGAGAAAAGGCAGGTAACCAAGCCAGGGGCGCAGTCTCAGTCACATTGTCCCTTTAACCCATTGTTCTGTTAAAGTGCCTACCAGCAGGCGTTTTTTTGTAGTTGTGTGTTGGCTTAGGGTGGTTGTTCCTGCCCCCCACCCCAGCTCTGCGTACCTAGTAAGGAAGTCCTCCAACCTCTAACTTTTGAGCACTGGAAGGTGGCATTAGGAATCTCTTTTCAACTAAAATAGAAGTAAAATAAAGTGGTTTACTTAGAGCCATAGGGCAGAAGGCTGGTTTCTGGAAGAAGAGAGGTTGGCGAGATGGCTCTGTGGTTAAGAGCACCGGAGGATCTTACAGAGGACCTGGTTCAGTGCCTAGCAGCCATATGATGGCTGACATCTGTCTGTAATTCCAGCTTCAGGGGAGTCAGTGCTTCCTGATGGACACAGGCGCTAGACATGCACAGAGTGCACAGACACACACAAGCAAGCAAGCAAGCAAGCAAGCACTCAACTGGATAAAATAAGACAACGGTGCTCTAGAAATTGTTGTTGTTGTTTGTTTGTTTGTTGTTAGATGTAAAAAGGCAGAGAACATAAACTAGAGAAACCAGGCCTGGACGCAGATGAGGGAAGAAAGGAATGGTGTCCCAGGTGAGGAATCGGCCTATCACTCTCCTAATGAGCGAGCATGTAAGCATTCCCTTGAACGGAGTGTAGAATGTGGTGCATACTCATCTGCGAAACAAACCTGGTAAGCTTTGGCAATGTATTCAATGATGAGGAAGGTGCCAAGATCATTGCAAGGATTGAGTGGAGTTTATAATCTAATACAGTGACTAAAGTCTCAAATAACTACAGTGGTATGTAAGACATGTAAGTTCCACAGACTGGCAGCAGGACCTTTACCTGCTGATCCATCTTGTTAGCCGATAATTGCAAGATTTTATGTGGAGCCTATTTCCTGGGAGATATTGGTTCAAAAAAAAGAAAGAAAGAAAGGAAGGAAGGAAGGAAGGAAGAAAGAAAGAAAAAACAAAAGAAAAAAAGAACAGAAAAGAAAAAAGAAACTCACAGATTCTACTAGGTCTTGGGGTGCAGGCCTCTAATCACAACTATTTGGAAAGCTGAAACAGGGTGGAAGTCCAAGGAGGCCTGGTTGATGGAGCAAGTTCAAGGTAAACTCGCATAACTTATGGAAAGTCTAGCTCAAAATAAAAGAGTAAAAAGGGAACTGGGGAGGGGGCTTGCTGGAGAGACAGCTGAGTGGTGAAGAGCTTTGGCTGCTCTTTCAGAGGATCAAGGTTCAATTCCCAGCACCTGCTCAAACCATCTGTAATTCTGGTCCAGGATATCTGATGTTCTCTTCTGACCTCTTCTTTTTTTTTTTGGATTTGTTTTTTTTCGAGACAGGGTTTCTCTGTATAGCCCTGGCTGTCCTGGAACTCACTCTGTAGACCAGGCTGGCCTCGAACTCAGAGATCCGCCAGCCTCTGCATCCCAGAGTGTTGGGATTATAGGCATGCGCCACCACCGCCCCGCCTCTTCTGACCTCTGTAGGCACCTGACAAGCATGCCATCCAGGCAAAGAGTCATACACAAAATGAGAGAGAGACGGACGGGCGGACAGGCAGACAGACAGAGACATGAACTCAAGATTTGAGGATGTAAATCAATGATAAAGTGCCCTAGGTTCAAATTCTAGCAACACACACACACACATTAAAAAAAAAAAAAAACAGAATCAATCTGTCATTAACCAAAAATAAAACTGTGAGTTATCACTTGTCATTTCAGTGAAATTTGTCATTTCAAAGCTAGAGTAGCTCATGGCTTTGAATAGCATCAATTTGAACTCTTACCTGACCCGCTCTACTTGAGTTTTGAATTTATGTTACCACAAAAGCACTGCAGCCACCAGTACAGAATTTTAAGCTAAATTCCAGAAGAGAAGAGTCAATCAGCATGCTGAATAAAACGTTGAGATAAGACCAGTGGTGTGGAGTATTTGCCTAACATACACAAGATCCCAAGTCCAATCCCTAGAACTGCAAAATACACAACAGAAAACCCTGGGTATCCAGGCCTGTTCTACATTTCTGTACTTATTGCATAAAGAACATATGTACTCCACCTGCCAAGTAAGGAATGGAGAAAAGTTGGCCAATGTCCAAGCTAAAGTTGGGAGATAATTCCTGGTGATTTTTAATAAAATATACTTCAAAAAAGCTAGAATAGGCTGTAGCTCATTAGTCAAAGGTCAGTCTGCAGTTGGGGGTGGGGGTGGGAGTGGGGGTGGTGTCGGCCCATGCCTTTAATCACAGTATGCTGGAGGCAGAGGCAAGTGGATCTCTGTGAGTTCCAGGCCAGCCTGGCCTAAAGAGTGAGTTCCAGGCCAGGCGGTGGTGGTACACGTCTTTAATCCCAGCACTTGGGAGTCAGAGGCAGGTGAATTTCTGAGTTTGAGGCCAGCCTGGTCTACAGAATGAGTTCCAGGACAGCCAGGACTACACAGAGAAATCCTGTCTCTGAAAAGTCAAGAAATAAAAACTAAGTAAGAAATTAAAATTTTTTTTAGAATGTATACATGTATCACAACATCAGACGGTAGCAAATGTGATCGCTATAATCCCAGGACTTGGGGGACAGAGGCAGGTGGATCTCTGTAAATGCAAGACCAGCCTCATCTACACAGTTAGTTCCAGACCAGCAGGAGTTACACTGAGAATCCCTATCTCAAAATAAACATTTATTTATTTATTTATAAGTTAATAAATAAGGAAACAAAACAAAACATATCACATATTACCTTATTAGTTACTTTAGATATTGGTGGCAGAAAATTCTTGACAACAGTAACTTAAGGATGGAAGTCTGCTATGTTGGAAAAGCCACGATGGAGAAGCTGGAGATCCTTGCTGGTCACACGCTGCTGTGCTGGTCACACACTGCTGTGCTGGTCACACGCTGCTGTGCCGGCTCCCTGTGTCTGTTTGATTCAGGGCAGATCTTCTCCCCTTAATTAACCTAATCTAGACACACTCTCATAGATAAACCCAAAGGCTTGTTTCCATGTAAACTGCAAATGGAGACTTAAACATCACAACACCCATAAATATGTATAATTTTCTGGGTCAGTTTAAAAGTATATATATATCATACATATTAAATATATATATAATCCCTAAGCATAAAACTCTTAAGTATAGTAAAAAATGTAGAAGACTCTGTTATAAAAACTATAAAACACAATAGTCGAGTAATTTAAAGTTTTACAAAGAAATGTAATAAGATGTATTAGACAAGTGAGCTAGTCATATGAAAAAGAATCGTCTATACACTTTGTCAAAATTAATTGTAGAAGGGTCATAGCTACAATGATGCAACACTAATAAAACATTAGTGACAATTTTTTAAAAATCTTAACTCAAAATTAGGTGATATAACTCAATTTATAGTTTACTGCCTGACATTAATTTTTAAAAAATTAGTTTTTCAGCCAGGCTGTGGTGGCACATGCCTTTAGTCCCAGCACTCAGAAGGCAGAGGCAGGTGGATCTCTGAGTTCAAGGCCAGCCTGGTCCAGAGTGAGTTCCAGGACAGCCAGAGCTACACAAAGAAACCCTGCCTCGGAAAAAAAATTAGTTTTTCCGGGCTGGAGAGATGGTTTAACACTGCTGCTCTTCCAGAGGTCCCAAGTTCAATTCCCAGCAACCACATGGTGGCTCATGACCATCTGTAATGGGATCTGATGCCCTCTTCTGGCATGCAGGTGTACAAACAGATAGAGCACACATACATAAAATAAATAAAAGAAATAAATCTTTAAAAAAGAAAAAAAAATCTAGTTTTTCCAGGCTTGGAGAGATTGCTCTAGCAGTTAACAGCACTTTTGGCTCTCGAAGAGGACCCAGGATTGGTTCCTAGCACCCACATACCTGCTGACAACCATCTGTAGCTCCAATTCCCAGGGATCTGCTTGTACTCTTCTGACCTCTGAGGGTCATGCCTATAAACATAATATAAAAATAAATCTTACAAAACGAGAAATAGTTTCTACATAACAGAATAGCATGTTTAAAATTTAAATTTGCATTTACTTATTTATGAAGATCTGAGAACAACTCGTCGGAGTTGGTTCCCTACTTGCATAGCGTAGATTTTGGAGCTCTAACTGGGATGGTCAGGCTTGGTGACAAGCACCTTTCCCTCCTCAGCCATTTCGCTGGCCTTGGCCATGTTTCTTTTCTTTTCTTTTCTTTTTTTTTTTTTTTTTTTTTTTTTTTTTTGGTTTTTTTCCAAGACAGGGTTTCTCTGTGTAGCCCTGGCTGTCCTGGAACTCACTCTGTAGACCAGGCTGGCCTCGAACTCAGAGATCCACCTACCTCTGCCTCCCAGAGTGCTGGGATTACAGGTGTGAGCCACCACCACCCGGCGGCCTTGGCCATGTTAACATTGAAATTTCAATTTTTTTTTTCCGTCCTTTTAATAACCCATGCCGACATTTGTCAGAAGGAAACTGTGAAACATGAAATAAACACATTTAAAATGAAAAGATAATTCAGAAACTGTTAGGAAAAACCCTAAATATAACTTTCTATGTGAATAGCAGAAACAATTGACAGTTTGGGGACTAGAAATGATAGTTGGGCTGAAGGCCCATACCTTTGATTAGAGCACATGGAAGACTTTGAGAGCCAGGTGGATCTCTGAATTTGAGGCCATCTTTGTCTATGTAGTGAGTTCTATTATAGCCAAAGCTACACCATGAGACCTTATCTTTAAAAACAAAAAAACAAAACACAAAAAAATCAGAAGGACTGGAGAGATGGCTCAGTGGTTAAGAGCACTGACTGCTCTACCAGAGGGCCTGAGTTCAATTCCCAGCAACCACATGGTGTCTCACAACCAACTGTAATGGAATCAGATGCCCTCTTCAGGAGTGTCTGAAGACAGCAACAGTGTACGCACATATGTATAAAATAAATAAATAAAATCTTAAAAAAAAAAACAAAAACAGACAAGCAAAAAAAAATGAAAGACAGCTATTTGACTAATTTACACTGTTCTCATTTGCTAAGATCGAATCTGTATTATAATCACAAAAAACATCTTGTATTCATACATACACACACCACACATACATAAATACACACACCAACATACCCCCATACACAAACATATACACACATGCCTCAAACACTTAGACACACACACACACACAAGCACTCCACATATACACACAAACATACCACATACACACAGACCACAGACATAGCACAAACACATAGAACACATAGACATAAGCTTACAAACATACACCACACACATAGACACAGACACACCACATACATACACACAAGCACTCCACATATACACACAAACACACCACATACACACAGACCACAGACATACCACAAACACATAGACATAAGCTCACATACAATACACCACACACATAGACACACAGACATAACACACACCACACAGGACAGAGTCTTGTTGCTGGGTCTTTGAACTTGCTATATAGCTGAAGATCACTTTCAACTTCTATTTGCTTGATGGATAAATACAATTCAATGTTGAGTTTTTTTCTTTTTTTGAAGTTTCCAGTTCTTTGTTTAAGCTACCTACATTCTCCCTCAGCACCTCCACCTCCCCCCACACCTCCCACACCACTCTCTACCTGTGGGTGTGGGGATCGGCATTCTGTGTCTTTCTATGAACTGTTTGCTTTCAGGTCCACATTACTCTGGGATAACCTAGCTCCAATTTTGAGTTCTTGAAAGACAAAGCCCATATCATTATCTTGGTGTTTGTTTGATGCTTATATTTAGTGTATATAACTAGAAAGGGGTGAGTTTATAGAGACAGCAAACACCTCCACAAAACTAATACTCTCTTCCTTCAACTTGTGATCCTCTTGTCTCCGTATCCTGAGTGCTAAGATCACAAGCTTGAGCCATCACCCAGGGTTTTCCTGTCCTTTAAAAGACCCTTTGACAGGAAGCTGTGTCATCTGGTTAACACTTATTAACAAGCTTATGGCTCTGAAAAGTGAGATAGTTCCAAGACTCACTCACAGGCCCCTCCCCAGTTTGTCCAAGCACACATTGCTGGGGAAAGGAGCCGTCCAGGGAGCTGACCCACATCACGCAGCACTGTGATCACTTGGCTTCCTGAAAACTGCTAAAACCAGCAATAGTCCCCTCCCTAGCCCTCCTACAAAACAGAACATAATGAAGTTCTTAGGCAAAGATAACACGAGACAAATTTCACTTATGTATATACAATCTCATTCAAGGTAGTTTATGTTAGTTATCCCGTGATTATTCTTAGGAATTCATAATTGTCACCTAGTGGGTAGAGAGGCTGAGGGAGGGGGTCTCACCTCCTAGAGCTTAAGGTCATCCTTGGTACTTAGTGAGTTAGCCCAGGCTGCAGGAAAGCCTGTCTTAAAAACAAACAAACAAACAAACAACTCACCTGATGGTGGTGATCCTGGACACCTTCGGTCCCAGCATCCAGGAGGCAGAGTTTGAGGCCAGCCTGGTCTACAGAAGGAGTTCCAGGACAGCCCAGGCTATACAAAGAAATCCTGTCTTGAAATGACCAAAACAAACAAACCAAAAATTTTACAGGGTAACAAATGAAGGAACCAGGCTTAATACCTGCCTAATTGCAGATTGGTGTTTAATATTTACCTAATTGTGCCATAGGTATTGTATCATGTCTGGATACATACTGCCTGAACAATAGGTTATTGTCATTCTAATCTTTTTTAAAGGTTTATCTTATTTGTAGTTATGTGTATGCTCTATGCCTCTGTGTGGGAATAATGTGTGTGTGTGACTGTAGGTTCCAGATGACAGTGTCAGATCACCTGATATTGGGGTTACAGGTAGTTGTGAGAGATGCAATGTGGGCTCTGGCAACCGAAGTCAGGCCCTCTAAAGATCTGGATGAGCTTTGACCAACCAGCCATCTCTCTAGCCCCTGGCACTCTAATTTGTCTCAAGTCTGTAAAAAAAAAAAAAAAGGTAAATGTAGTGTTTTTTCTTTATTTGAATTCTATGATTCTAGTTCTAGAACCTCTAACTGTAGAGATGATCAGCTTTGTGGAGGTGTTTGCTGTCTCTACAAATTTACCCCCTTTCTAGTCATATATAAGCATCAAACAAACACCAAGATAATGATATGGGCCTTGCCTTTGAAGAACTCAAAATTTAATTGTGTTTAACCATCCAGAAAACAGAAGAAAAATGGGGTAAGTGCCTCTGTAATACTTCTCCAGGCAGATGAGGGGTGCTTCTAAACAGATTGTGGAGCCTTAAATCCAAACAAGAGTTAATTCTTGCAGGATACTTGATCACACTATGAACCCCGAGATTGTCTTATTTACTGAAGATACCTGCTTCTAGTTGTGGTGTGACTGAACCCCTAGCACACACCTTTAATACCTCTGGCTGGAATATTAACACATCCTTAGCACACACCTTTAATTTCAAACAATGAAGATAAAGTTAGTTTGTAGAGGGAAGCACCCATATTTGAAAGTGACATCTAACTGAGTGGCAGACAAAGTGATGAATCAGAGGAAGATTTGACAGAGTAGGATACGCCCAACTCAGAGAGAGAGAGAGAGAGAGAGAGAGAGAGAGAGGAAAGAGAGGTGACTGGGGGGGGGAGGAAAAGGAAGCTACTTAAGGGACAGTGTGGGGGGGGGAAGGAAGAGGGAGATTTTTACTGGGACAGTTATAGACAGGTTGCAGAGAGAGAACAAACCAGACACAGGTAAAGACAGAACAAACCAGAGAATGGGAAGGAGCCAGAAAATTAGAACAGATTGCTAGAGTTTGTTTGAAGCCAAACAGCAAAAGTCGGAGGCCAAGAGAGAAGCCAGATTGAATCAGATCAGTCATCTTGAAGAAGAGTTTCAGTCAGAACAGCTGGCTTGAACCAGCCAGCCAGAGATCAGAAAGAACAAGAAAGGGTGAGCTTATTCAGCAGTAAGTCTCAAAGGCAGAAAACATTCTGGACCTAGATTAAATTGTATATAGGCTAGAAGCTTCCCGGACTAGGCCTAGGTTAGCAGACAGAGGCAGTAAGTCTCTGAGGTGTCAGTTACACCAGGCAAATAACAGGGAAATGGCTCGGCGGGTGTTGTGTTTAGTACACAATCATGTGGACCTGCTCTCTGACCCCCAGCAGCTGTGCAAAAAGTCTAATAGGTCGCTTGATACAAGGCAGAGATAGGAGGATGTTGAGGTCTTGTTGGCCTGCCAGTCTAGCTAATGGTAAGTTCCAGATTCAGTGAAAGACCCTGTTTCAAAACCTAAGGTGGTGGAGGGGCTAGAGGGGTCACTCAGTGGTAAGAGCACTTCCTGTGTAACCATGATAACCAGGGTTTGGAGGGTCTGGAGAGATGGCTCAATGGTTAAGAGCATGGGATGTTCTTCCATTGTACCCAAGTTCAATTTTCAACAGCCCCATGGTAGCTCCCAACTGACTGTCCAGTTTCATGGGATCCAGTGCCCTCTTCTGGCTGTCACAGTAACCTGGCATGCAAATGATCCCAAAGCCATACATACAAATCACTCATACATATAATAACAAAACAAAAATAATCAAACGTCTAAAATTCCTAAAAAAAAAAAAAAAAGATTGAGAACTAGATAGAAATATTTGGCCTTCATTCATGCACCCAACAAAGACACACACACATACACACACACACACTAACTGTGGTGTACTTTTATTAGTTTGTAACCTTAAACTCATGGCAACTTTCCTGACCCAGCCCCCATATGACGAGATTACAAAATTATATGCATCACCACACCCAGGTTTTGTTTTGTTTGTGTGTGTATGTTTTTTGAGACAGGGTTTCTCTGTGTAGTCCTGGATGTCCTGGAATTTGCTCTGTAGGCCAGGCCTGTCTCTTCTTCCTAAGTCCCTAGGATTAAAGGTGCGCACCACAGCCACCATTCAACTGCCTGCCTTAAAGTCTTTGAAAGGCACTTGCTGAACAATTATGAAGTCAGGAATTCAGGTCCCAGCACCCACATAATAAGTCAGGGTTGGTCTCATTCGTGGATGTAACCCCAGAACCAGAGGAAGCCAAGACAGGTTGATCTGGGCATCCTCATTGACAGCCTAATTGAAAACCTTGAGCTCCCAGTTCAAAGAGAGACCCTGCCTTAAAGGAACAAGTCTGAGAAGTAGCAGAAGACACCCAACATTCTCTTCCGTCCTCGGTGTGTGCACACATATACTACATTCATACACACATACACAAACATACTCACACTAATAGGCAAACAAATATTAAACCAGTTGTTGAAAGGGCCTTGGATTTGCCACAAAACAAACCCACACACCAAATTCTCAGCATAAAATAGTTTTATTCCCCCAACAGCGATAGGTGTTTCTGCAGTAGTTTTCAAGGAGAAAGGGGGGAGTCTGTCCTAGGGTCTAGGGTGTGTTGGGAAGTCCTGAATGGACATGTCAGCCAGTGTAGCCAAATAATGAGTTTTGATATCTGGACCTTGGAGTTTTAGCCAGGCATAAAGATGTAGTCAAAAAAGGTAGCAGACCTTGGGAGCTAGCTTCAGATGTAACCCAACAGTTTGGCAAGGGAAAGAGAAGAGGGAGGAGCAAGACTTGATGGCGTCACACTTGCAATGTTTGGGCCTGTTAGAGTCCTGATGTGTGGCCCTGAGTGTCCTAGAACTTGCTCTGTAGACAGGCTGGCCTCCAACTCAGAGATCTATCTTGCTCTGCCTCCCAGAGTGCTGGGATTAAGGGCATGAGCCACCATGTCCAGCAATTAGGAATGACTGCTTTAATTTCAGTACTGAGGCTGAGGCAAGCTTCTTGCTGTTGGTTCAAGGCCAACCTGGGAGATGTAATGAGTTCCAAGACAGCCTGGGCTATATAAGGAAACCCTATCTCAAAAACAAACCTCCCAACAGAAAATTTTAAGCAGTAGCTCTCAATTCCCAGAATTTTGTGTGGATGCAGGATAGTATAATGTGCACAGTAAAGTGTCCTCAACATTTGATACTATTTTTATTTTCCCCTCTTGCAAAAGATTTCATTTCTGCATCAATTTGAAATGCAAAATCCTCCCAGTGCTGTGTGTAGCTCTCACCAATCACAATATGATCGAGTATTATCAACATACCCATCATTCTTGTGCCTAAACAAAGTTTAACCACTTGAGCTCTGTATCCATGTGGCTTTTCGAGTCCCATGGTGATGTTGTGCTATGATTTTTTTATTTTTTTTTATTTTTTATTTTTTGTTTTTTTCGAGGCAGGGTTTCTTTATGTAGCCCTAGCTGTCCTGGAACTCACTCTGTAGACCAGGCTGAACTTGAACTCAGAAATCCGCCTGCCTCTGCCTCCCAAGTGCTGGGATTAAAGGTGTGTGCCACCAACCGCCCATGTGGTATGATTTCTAATTTTATTCATTTATTTATTTATGAATGATAGGGTCTCTTATAGACCAGCCTGGCTTAGATTGGGTCAGTAGCTAAGCATGATCTTGAGTGTATTGCTCTTACTGTTTCTACCTCCCAGTTTGCTCCCCAAAACCACCTATGTGGTGGCTGCGAGGATTAAAATAGGGATTGTGCATACTAGGCAGGCACTCTACCAACAGAGCTGCTAAGCTCCCCACCAGAATTCTTTTTTCTTTTTCTTTCTTTTTTTTTTTTTTTTTTTTTTGGTTTTTTGGATTTGTTTTTTTTTTTTTTTTCCGAGACAAGGGTTTCTCTGTGTAGCCCTGGCTGTCCTGGAATTCACCAGGCTGGCCTCGAACTCAGAAATCCACCAGCCTCTGCCTCCTAGAGTGCTGGGATTAAAGGTGTGTGCCACCACCGCCCGGCTAGATTTCTTTTTTCTTTTTCTTTCTTTTTAAATTTTATTTAATGTTTGAGAGCTCTGCCGTGAGTACACCCACAGGCCAGAGGAGGGCATCAGACCCCATGGATGGCTGTGAGCCACCGTGATGGGGCTGGGGATTGAACTCAGGACCTCTGGAAGAGCAGCCAGTGCTCTTAACCACTGAGCCATCCATCTCACTCCCCCTCCCCCACCTAATTTCAATGGTTTATTTTCTTTAATAACTACATGCTATAATTTAGTCTTCAGATATTGAGTAGGAAGTTTCTAATTAAAATGTTTCACTACAGACCCTAGCAAGACTGTTGAGTAGGCCAAAGGTTAGGTAGTAGGCTGACAAGGTTAAGGACCATAGTTCAATTCCTGGAACTAACTCGGTAGTAGGTTGCTTTTGGTACCAGGCATATCAGATGGTCAGACTGCGGCCCAACAATTTTTTATTGCCCAGTATAGCTTAGTTTCTCAAAACCCAACCTCTATAACTCGTTATGTAGGAAGCAGATTATCCATTGTAAGGTTCACTTTTAATTATGTATATGTGTATATCACATTTCTGTGTAAGTGCAAGAGAGTTCAAGTGCTCACAGAGCCAGAAGAGGGTGTCAGATCCCCCGGAGTTATGAGTGCTTGGGATCTGAACTCTCTGCTCACCACCAGGCCAAGCATAAAAGCTCTTTTCAAGTACCTTAGGTGTGTGGGTTGTAGGAAAGTCTGGACATCTTAGCTATAGGCATCATAGGGAAAGCTGAGGGCTTCTTAGAAACATTTTGGTTGGTGTTAGCTAGGAGTCTGAACATTCCAAGAAAATTACTTACTGGTAAGTAATATTTGTAAAAAACGTTAAGTTACTTACAGAGGTGGGTACTAAATGGCTTTTTAGGATCTAACTCGGTGCAAGACAATTAGTATCCAGACTTGCAGTCTTCCAACCTCTCCATACAATTGAAATTCTAATCAGTCAGTTACAGTTCTTTTCAGGAATGCAGTCTCATCTGGAAGCTCCCTGGCTGGAGTGTGACCCTCTTTATCTCAGCCAGCCGAATGCTGGGATTTCAGACACCTGGCTTTAAAATGTAAAAACAAGCAACCCAAACCCAGGATGGTATCCTTAGTACCGGCCATTCTTCTGTGGAAATTGAACCAAGATCCTTGGTCATCCCAGGCAAGCGCTCTACCATGAGCGGCACTCATTCCTTATCCCTGGAAAGTAATTTCTTTTTAACTAATCTAGACATAATGTAGAGTAGCGTGAACGTGGTTATCCTCATAGACTGCAGGGCTTGAATAAAAGCCGCCGAAGAATTCCCAAACAGTACTCCTTGTCTCCCTTTGGCCTTAAAAATATTATATGCGTATGTATATATATGCGTGTTTTGCCTAAATGTATGCGGAGCACATGCGTGCCTCGTGCCGCGTAGGTCAAAAGAGAGCGTCAGATCCCCGGAACTGGAGTTATGGATAGTTGTGAGCCACCATGTGGGTGGTGGAAACCAAACCTAAGTCGCCTGTAAGATCAGCAAGTAATCAACCGCTGGGCGCCCTCTAGTCCCTAGTAAAGCCTGTGCCTATAGTTTCCTAATAAGAATCGCTTAGCAAGTGAGTGGTCTCGGTTCCTCGGGGGCCGTCACTTTCAGGCGGCACGAAGGATTGCATAAAGGAGATCCGCCGCAGGGTGGAGCCGGCAGGTGGCCGAGTGTACCGTGCACCGCAGAGGCGTAGGCCCACTTAGGCGGGCTCTGGCACTCCTGCCTGCGGTGCCGCTCTGCGCAGGCGCGGCGGCAGCGCGACGTCCCTCACTTACGGCCGAAGCGGTTCGCGCTGGGAGTCGGTGGCGCCGTGCAGGGCACTTAGGAACCGACAGCATTGGCGCGGGTAATCAGCTCCCTGTCCTCCTCCTCCCACTGCTTCATCCTTGGGACGACCTCCGAGCCTCGCGATGCGACGCGGACGGCCAGTCGGCGGCCGGACCCAGCCCGCGCGTCTGCTGCCCGCGGGGGTGAGGGGCGGGGTCCCGGGCAGGGCTGCACCGCATCCTGGCGTCTTCCACTTGAAATCTCCCGGGTAACTAACTCGCGGCTCTTCTTGTTTTGCAAGACTGGTATCCGGTTGATTGCGGTTTGCAGGGTCCGCCATGGAGTCAGAGCAGATGCTGGAGGGACAGACACAGGTATCAGGAGGCCCTGGAATCAGAGTGGCGGTGTGCAGGGAGGCAGCGCGGGACGGGCGGATGTCTCTCTGTGACTATATTTTGTTTTCTAGGTTGCAGAAAACCCTCACTCTGAGTACGGGCTCACAGACAGCGTTGAGGTAACTCGCTCAGTTCCTCCGCCCCATCTATGGGTCTCTTGAGAGCTGGAGAAAACTTAGGATCGGTTTACTAGGCTACTGTGCACGAGGGAACACTTTGCTGCCGCGATCTCCTTAGTATCAGATTATAAGTGGCTTCTTTTACTAGCATGCTAATACTTGGCTAAAAATAAAGGTACTTTGTAAATGAAAGCTTAAATCCCGGAACCAGAGCTGAGTAGGTTTGGTTAGAAAAATAGAAGCTTCCTGGAGAAAATTTGTGTGTGAATGGGCGACTCGAGGGATTAAGTTCTGGTTAAAAAAGGGCAGGACCGCGTTTCCAAGCAGTTGTAGAAACAGGTATTAGAATTTACTCAATGCTTTGCTGTTTGTGAGATACAAACCAAACTAATTTGAATATATCTTCAGCTCCAGAGCGCTTAAAGTTGAGTAACTTGTTCAAGGTTAGTAGCAAGTGAGCTGAGCTTAGAAGTGTTTTCTCTTTTATTTATTATTATTATTACTATTATTATTTGTTCTCTGTCTGTCTCTGTCTCTCTGTCTCTCTGTCTCTCTCTCTCTCTTTCTCTCATAAGTGTGTGGAGGCCAGAGGGCACCCTTACAAAGTAGGATTTTTGCTTCCACCCTTAGGTGGGTTCTGGAGATGGGACTCAGGTTATCAGATGTGGGGGTAGCAAGCTCCTACACACTAAGCCATCCTGCCTGACCTAGAGCTGACTTTTACAAAAGGATTGCATTAGCTGGGCAGTGGTGGCGCATGTCTTTAATCCTAGTACTTGGAAGGCAGAGGCAGGCGGATTTCTGAGTTCGAGGCCAGCCTGGTCTACAGAATGAGTTCCAGGACAGCCAGGGCTACACAAAGAAACCCTGTCTGGGGGGGGGGGGAGGAAGGATTGCATTTTATTTATAATTGTGTTATCTCTCTGTCTCTCTCTTTGTTTCTCTGTCTCTCTGGTGTCTCTGTCTCTCTCCCTCCCTTCCTTTGTGTGCATGTGTGTGTGTGTATATATATATATATATATATATATATATATATATATATACATATATATACCTTTGCTTTTTCTATTTTTTTCCCCTGAGATAGGGTTTCATCAGCCCTGGCTGTCCTGGAACTCATTTGAATTTACAGAGAGCCACATGCCTCTGCCTCTTGGTGTTGGGAGTAAAGGCATGTGCCACCACACTGGGTTTCTGTATTTCTTTTTACTACTTTACGGGTGTTTTGCCTGAGTATATGTACATCAGAAGGTGGCGGCTGGAACTTGAGCTACAGACAGTTGTGAGCTACCATGTATGCTGGGAATTGGATGAGGATCTTTTGCAAGATGAATTGTTTCTCTCTCTCTCCTCTTCCTCCCACCCCTCGTCCGTCTCTCTCTCTCTCTCTCTCTCTCTCTCTCTCTCTCTCTCTGGCAGGGTTTCTCTGTATAGCCCTGGCTGTCCTAGAACTCACTCTGTAGATCAGGCTGGCCTCAAACTCAGAAATCCACCTGCTTCTTCCTCTTGAGTGCTTGGATTAAAGGTGCGCACCACCACTGCCCGCCTTGAAATTCATTTTATGTGCTTGGTTATTGTGCCTGCAAGCTTATCTGTGCCCCATGCACCTGCCTGCTGCCCACAGAGGCCAGAAGAGTGTGCCAGATTCTCCCTGGAATTAGAGTTGCAGACAGTTACGAACTACCATGTGGGTGCTGGGAACCAAGTTCAGGTCTTCTGCAAAAGCAGCCAGTGCTTCTAACTACCGAGCCTTCTCTCCAGTCCTGTCTTATGTTTTTAAGTGCCCAACTTTTTTACATTTGGGCTCAGGATTTGAACTCAGGTCCTTATGCTTGCTTGCAGAACAAGCTACCTGATTCCCCAAGCCATCTCTCTTAACCTTTTTACAGTTACATTTTTCACACCTTGTGTGTGTGTGTGTGTGTGTGTGTATGTATATGTATAGGTGTGCCGTGTGTGAGGTGCACTTGTTTACTGGTGGTGGGGATTGAACCCAGGCTTTTGACAGGCTGTGCCTGTGCTCTGCCACTGAGCTGTATCCCACCTCCAACCCATGCTAGTGTGTGTTTGTGTTTTAATGGATTCATGGACTTGGATCTTCAGGTTTCGTGTTTTCATGAAATTTGGGACAATTGTAGCCCTTGTTTAAACATTTCGTCAGATTTATTTGCTCATACTGTCCTCTATCTTGTTTTATTTTAGATCTTGATTTGTTCTTTGACAGTTCCATACATGTGTACAGTATATCTTGATCACATCCATTCCAAGGTTTCCCCTATCTTTCACCTACCAGCTTTCACCTGTACACCCCCCAGTTCCCCAAACCTGTTCCCTTTCATTTTTTAATCTATTGAGGCTCAGTGAGTCCAGTTAGTGCTGCCTGCTGGAGTGCTGGCTGATGTTGGGCAGTAACTGTCGCTGCAGTGAGTTTCATAGCTTCACTGAATTATAAGTTCAGGCTTCTTGCAGAAGACAGCAATCCTTCCATACCCCAGGTCTTCTGCTTCATGTTGGACAGTGTTCCCTGAGCCTTAGGGAATTGCACACAAGTTCCGTTTAGATATGTAGAGGTGAGTGCTAGCAAGCACTTTGACCACTTCTGAGTCTTTCTTTCTTGGTAACCACAACAGAAAGAGGCTTCTCTGCCCAAGGCTGAGAGCTGCACTAATCTATGGGTAGAAACAAATATTTAGGCAGTTTAACAACTGTTTTAGGGAAGCAGCAGTAGTAGGTGACTCTCTAAGGCCTATGGCCTGCAGAGCTGTAGGCTTTTGGCCAGGTATATATAGCAGGCAGGCATGTCTATGTCTCTGTGTAGCAGGCCACAAATCCAATCAGAAAGCAGTAGGTAACCCCTATATACCATCACACCACTGTAGCATCACACCACTGTAGCATCACACCACTGTAGCATCACACCACTGTAGCATCACACCACTGTAGCATCACTGGGCACATCTTGCCTGCTATGCAGGTATTATGGTATTTAGGATTTACGGATGGGATAATACTAATTTATATTTAGTATCCTTGTCTAGTCTGATATCTTATCTGTCTGTCTGTCTGTCTATGGTTAGTTTTTGAGATTTTTTTTGAGACAGAGTATCTATGTTTTCCTGGCTGTCCTGTTCCCCACTTTGATGACCAGGCTGGCCTGTGTGCTGGGATTAATGGTGCACCACCTTGCCTGACAATATATGTTATGTCTTGTTCTGTATTTTGTGAATTGATTTTTCTCTTTGTTATAGATGTTTCGTTTCATTTTCTCCACAGTACTTCCCTTCCTAAAACATTACTATTTGTAAAGGTTTGTTTTTATTTATGTGCATATGTGTGCTCCATAGGTGCTGGTTCCCTCTGCGGTCAGCAGACTGTCAGATTGTCTGGGCTGGGAATGCTGGGAAGTGAACCTGGGTCCTGTGTAAGAGTGGAAGTGCCCTTACTTGTTTGTTTGTTTGTTTGTTTTAAGAGTTTAGCCTGGGTGTGTTATCACACACCTTTAGAAATCCCAGCCCTGGGTCAGATGTGAGTGCAGCATGCCTTTAATCCCAGTATTTTATAAGCAGAGGCAGGTGGCTCTCTTGTGAGTTCAAGCCAGCCTGGTCTAACTAGTAGGTACAGGACAGCCAGGGCTGTTAGAGAAACCTGTAGTGAAAAAACAAAAAGTGAAGAAACCCCAGTTTTGAAGAGGGAGATGCAGATGGATGCCTGTGGTATCTAGGACAGCCAAGGGTATAAAATAGGCTGAATAGACTGTCTCTTCATTCTTGTCTCTCTCTCTCCCCCCCCCCTCTCTCTCTCTCTCTCACACACACACACACACACGTGCAATTTTCAGACTGTATATGCCTTGGACACACTGCTATGGTAAAATACCATGACCAAAAGTAACTTTGGGGACGAAAGGGTTTATTTCATCTTACAGTTTATAGTACAGGGAAGTCAAGGCAGGAGCTGGTGCAGAGGCCACCGAGGGATGCTGCTTACTGGCTTGCTCAGCTTGCCTGTAGAGCCAGCAGCCAGGAGTGCCACTATCCACAATGCGTGGGTCCTCTCACATCAATCACTAATCAAGAAATGCTCACGGGCTTGCCCGTGGGCCAGTGGGGGGGGGGGAGAATGTGGGGGGTGAGGGGGTGAATGTGGGGGGTGAGGGGGAGAATGTGGGGGGTGAGGGGGAGTTCTTAATGATGCCTCCTCCCAAATGATGGCTGTCTTCTAGCCTGTGTCAAGTTGGCATAAAAACTAGTCAGTACCGTGTATGAGTGTTTTGTCTGCACATATGTATGCGTGCTACAGGCATGTTTGGTGCCTGCAGAGGTCAGAAGGGGCAGATACTCTGCAACTGGTAATGAGCTACCATGCAGGTGCTGGGAACCAAACCTGGGTTGCTCTCCAAGAGCAACTAGTGCCCTTAACCACGGAGCCATATTTCTTAGCCCCCATTTTATTATGTTTTGAGTTGATTCTTTCTGTCTTTTCCGTGTGTTCTGGGAATTGCGCAGTAACTGCCTTTGCCTACTGAACCATCTCATGGGTCTTGCCTAATAATTTTCTTTCTCTTTTTTTGAGACAGTCTCACTATGTATGTGGTCTTGTCTGTCCTTCAATTCACTGTGCAGACCAGACTGGCCTCAAACTCCCAGAGATCCTTCTGCCTCTGTTTCCTGAGTGCTGGGAAGAAAGGTGTGAGCCACCCTCACTGCCTGATAATTCCAGGATACTCTGCTGGGTATTATGAATTTTAATTTGTAGAGTATTAGATATTTTTTTAAACAGTCTTGAGTGTTGTCCTAGAACATAGCTATTTTAAAACAGTTTGATTTTTTTTCTTTAAAATAAATTTAAATTCTTTTTTTTTTTTTTTTAAATTTAATTTTCTGAGTACATTGTAGCTGTCTTCAGATGCACCAGAAGAGGGCATTGGATCCTGTTACAGGTGGTTGTGAGCCACCATGTGGTTGCTGGGAATTGAACTCAGGCCCTCTGGAAGAGCGGTCAGTGCTCTTAACACCTGAGCCATCTTTACACTCCTGGGTGACTTTTTTTTTTTTTTTTTTTTGGTTTTTTGGATTTGGTTTTTTGGAGACAGGGTTTCTCTGTATAGCCCTAACTGTCCTGGAACTCACTCTGTAGACCAGGCTGGCCTCGAACTCAGAAATTCTCCTGCCTCTGCCTCCCAGAGTGCTGGGATTACAGGTGTGTGCCACCAACGCCCAGCTTTCTGGTTGACTTTTTAAGGCTTACTTTAACTTTTGTCAGATGGGGCCAGACCAGCCTTTAATTTAGGCCTGATTTTATTGTTTGCTGTTCTACTTAATGTTCCATGTATTTTGAGTCTCTGCTGCTCTGGATCATGTGTTGGCTCAAGAAGTATTCCTGAGTCTCTGCTGCTCTGGATCATGTGTTGGCTCAAGAAGTATTCCTGAGTCTCTGCTGCTCTGGATCATGTGTTGGCTCAAGAAGTATTCCCGAGTCGTTCAGACAGTTTTTCCCTGGTGTCTGGTAGCTCTGAGTATAGATGGTCTCTTCCTGTGTATCCCTCCTGCACACACAGCTTTCTCCTTGGAGTCCTGTGCCTTGGATTATAGCTGCTTTGGTTTCCCACGGTTTTTTAACACTTCTCAAGTGAGTGGGGCTGCTAGGCTCTGCTCAGTCTCCTTTGCTACCTCCTGAAAGTTCTCTAAGAGCACGCAGTAAGCAAGCAGCCGCCACAGGGTGCTGTGTGTCCCTTTGTGGGTACCATACTACACCATGACAATTGTTTGTGCTCCTAAAGCCCACCTCAGCTCTCTCCCTCTGCTGTTTCTGTAACACACTGTGGTCTTTCTGTTTTCATGTTTGGGGTGTGCTTGTATCATGTGCATTTAGGTTAATCCCTAATACTGACTTTATTTTACCCGTCATTGTCGTGAGCAAGCACCCCGACAGAGCACTTAAGGACAGCAGGGTTTATCTCGGTTTATAGTTTTGGGGTACAGTCCGTCACCGAGGGAAAGTCAGAGTTGGGGAGCTTGAAGCGGGTGGTCATTTGTGTCCACAGTCAGGAAGAAGAGCACAAGAAAGGCCCCTGCTCAGTTCAGCTGGATTTTGTCTTTCTGTGCCGTCCAGAACAGAAGCTGTGCATAGGGTGCTGCTCTGCCCTCCTTTATGGTGGAGTTTCCTTACCTCAGTTAACCTAAGCAAGATAATCCTTTCTGGGCAAGCCCAGAGAGGAACTTAATCTAGACAATCCTTTACAGGTGCACTCGGAGTCTTATTTCCTACACGTTTCTAGATGCTGCCATGTTGATAATCGATAACTTTCACACTGACTTATCTAGAATTAAGCGTAGTAGCTTGAGTGAAATTGGTTAAGGAGGATATTATAGGAATTGTTTCTTTTTTGTAATGATTTATTTAAACATTTTAATTTGTCTGAATTTGTGTGTGTGTGTGTGAGATAGAGAGAGAGCGAGAGCGAGAGCGAGAGCGAGAGCGAGAGCGAGAGAGAGAGAGAGAGAGAGAGCGAGAGAGCGAGAGAGCGAGAGAGCGAGAGAGCGAGAGAGCGAGAGAGCGTGCAGAGAATAGTGCCTGTAAAGGTGTCAGGTCCTCTAGGGGCTGGATAACAGGCATTTGTGAGCTGCCTGGTGTGGGTGCCGGGATGGGGGTCTGCTGGAAGAGTATTCAGTATAACAGCCCTGGGTGTCCTGGAACTTGCTTTAAAAAAAAAATTTAGCTGGGTGGTGGTGGCGCACGCCTGTAATCCCAGCACTCTGGAAGGCAGAGGCAGGTGGATTTCTGAGTTTGAGGCCAGCCTGGTCTACAGAGTGAGTCCCAGGACAGCCAGGAATATACAGAGAAACCCTGTCTCAAAAAAAAAAAAAGATTTATTTATTTCATTTATATTAGTATAGTGTAGCTGTCTTCAGGCACACCAGAAGAAGGCGTTGGATCCCATTACAGATGGTTGTGAGCCACCATGTGGTTGCTGGTAATTGAACTCAGGACCTCTGAAGAACAGTCAGTGCTTTTAACAATTAGCCATCTCTCCAGCCCCAGCATTGCTGTTTCTTATTGGAGAGGTGTTGTAATAGCGTGTAAATGAGTAGTCCTTTTGGGAGGTGAATATACAAATACTCTGATAAGTTAGGACTGTGTCTTTTACTACAACTAAAACCAAACTATTTTAAAATTAATTAACTTACTTTATGTGTATGTGTGTGTGCTTGAGTGTAAGTCTGTACCAAGGAGACCAGAGAGGGCATCAGAGGGCATCAGATCTCTTGGGACTAGAGTTATAGGCATTTGTGAAGTCTCCATGTGAGTGCTGGGAACCAAATCCAGGTCTTCAAGAACAGTGTCACCCTTAACTGCAGAGTCATCTCTCCAGCCACGAGATGAAGTTTTTTTTTTTGGTCTTTTGGATTTTTTTTTTTTTTTTTTTGAGACAGGGTTTCTCTGTGTAGCCCTGGCTGTCCTGGAACTCACTCTGTAGATCAGGCTGGCCTCGAACTCAGAAATCCGCCTGCCTCTGCCTCCCAGAGTGCTGGGATTAAAGACGTGCGCCGCCACCCCGCCACCACCACCCTTGAGATGAACTTTTTGGATGCTGGGATTTGAACTCATAACCTTTGGAAGAATAGTCAGTGCTCTTACCCGTTGAGCCATCTCTCTCCTTCCCCTGAGATGAAGTTTTTGAAGAAGAAAAAAAATTTTTTTTTACTGTATATTTAGTTGTGTGCCTGTGCGTACGCACTTGTAAAAATCTTGGATCTTTCTTCAGAAAGTCAAATGTGCCAGGTGGTTGTACAGGCCAATAATCTCAGCACTAGCACCTGCGTTTGGAAGTTCAAGGTGAGGGTTGGGCATGGCGGCTCACACCTTGAGTCTCCCAGCACTTGGGAGGTCTTTAGGCAGATCTTATGAATTTGGAGCTAGCCTGGTCCATATGTCAGTTCCAGGACAGCCAGGACTACATAAGGAAAAAAAAGCGTGCGCTTGTGTCTGTGTCTGTGTCTGTGTGTGTGTGTCTCTCTCTTTCTGTGTGTGTGTGTGTGTGTGTGTGTGTGTGTGTGTATGGGGCGGACAAGACTGCAGAGTGAAAATGTTTGTATGAAATACAGGCATTGGCGCTGCAGAATCTGCAGGCGTCAGGAGCACTCAGTTGCTTTTGCAGAGGTCTGGTGTTGGAGTCCCAACCCCGCTTGGCAGCTCATGATTCTAGTTCCAGGGGTCTGATGCCCTCTTCTGGCCTCTTTGGGCACTTGGTGCACATATATTCATACAGGCAAAGTATCATACCCATAAAATAATAATACAATAGAAAAAATGTTTGAATTTCTTTTGGGGGAGAGATTTGGTGTCCTTCCCATTAGTTCTTGTTTTGCTCTCCAAATAGTCTTGTACTTTGGGATATTCATGCATTGTTCTCTTACATCCCTAGAGAATAGTTGAAAATGAGAAGATTAATGCAGAAAAGTCATCGAAACAGAAGGTGGATCTCCAGTCCTTGCCCACCCGTGCCTACCTGGACCAGACAGTTGTGCCTATCTTATTACAGGGACTCGCTGTGCTCGCAAAGGAAAGGTGAGAGGCGGGAGATGAAGCGGGGCTCCACCCGCACTGCCAGTGCTTGTGGGTGGTGGATTTTGCTGTAATGTTTTCATTCAAGGATGTCCAACTTGTTATTTTTATTTTATAATTACATTTTTATGTGGTGTGTGTGTGTGGGGGGGGGTGTATGTATGGGTTTGTGTTCTGTGGTAGACATATGGAGGTCAACTTTTGGGAATCCAGTTCTTTTCTTCCACCATGTGGATCTTGGGGATTGAACTTAGGTTGTCAGGCTTAGTAGCAACCACCTGTACCCGCTGAGTCATCCCATTGCTGCTAAACTTTTATTAAGTAATTAATTTTATTAAGTAATTAATTATTTTTGTTTTTGTTTTTCAAGACAGGGTTTTTCTATGTAGCCTTGGCTATCCTGGAACTTGCTCTGTAGATCAGGTTGGCCTAGAAGTCAGGGATCCACTTGTCTCTGCCTCCTGAGTACTGAAACTCAAGGTGTGTGTCACCACTACCTGGCTACAAACACACACACACACACACACACACACACACTCACACACTCACACACTCACACACACAGATTTATTTATTTGTTTTATGTATGTGAGTAGACTGTCAGTCCCTTCAGACCCATCAGAAGAGGGCATCAGGTTCGTTATAGATGTGAGACCCCATGTCGTTGCTGGGAATTGAATTCAGGGCTTCTGGAAGAGCAGTCAGTACTCTTTTTTTTTTTTTTAAAGATTTATTTATTTTTATTTACATGAGCACACTGCAGCTGTCTTCAGACACAGCAGAAGAGGGCATCAGATCCCATTACAGATGGTTGTGAGCCACCATGTGGTTGCTGGGATTTGAACTCAGGACCTCTGGAAGAGCAGTCAGTGCTCTTAACTACTGAGCCATCTCTCCAGCCCCAGTCAGTACTCTTAACGTCTGAGCCTTCTCTCCAGCCCCCTAAAATTATATTTTTACAAAATTACTTCATTTTATGTGTGGTTCTTTTGCTGGGTGTGCTTGTACGCCATGTGGGCCAGTTGGACTTTGAGATGGCTGTGAATCACCGTGTGGTACTGGGATTTGAACCCTATTCCTCTGGAAGAAGAGGTGGAGCTCTTAACCACTGAGCCATCTCTCCAACTTCTGGTTTTAAACTTTTTAAAAACATGTCAGCTATAGCGTTACAATTTGGACATTACATTTTTTTAGGCTAGTCCGAGGACTTTGGTTTGCATATAATATCTTAAATTTTTTACTTAAGGACAACATTGTCCTAGGAAATCTTCATTGCTATAATTAAATTACAATAATACCACAGTAAACTTAGCTGTTTTCCTGTTGCTTTTTTTCCCTTTTTGAGGCCTGTGGCCTAGGCTAGTTTTGAATTTACTCTATAGCTAAGGATGATTTTGAACTTCTGATCCAGTGCTTGGATTACAGAAGTATGATCCCAATTCCGGTTTATGTGGTTCTTGGGGTTGAACCCAGGGCCCTTAGTATGCTGTCTAATTACTCTGCCTGCAGAGTACTGTCCCTGGTCTTTCTTGTGTGACAGCCCTGCAGGTCAGGCTGACCTTGACCTCTGACCCTGTGCCTCTCCTGCTAGCATTTCCAGATCCGCTGTCCCTGCTGTTGAGACTGAGGTGGATCTCCTCTTGTTACTGTGTTTTAGCTGCTTCGCACCTGTGCTTGCTTATTTTCTTTTCTTAGATTTATTTATTATATGTGAGTACACTGTAGCTGTCTTCAGACACACCAGTAGAGGGTGTCAGATCTCATTACCAATGGTTGTGAGCCAACATGTGGTTGCTGGGATTTGAACTCAGGACTTTCAGAAGAGCAGTCAGTGCTCTTAACTGCTAAGTCATCTTTCCAGTCCCTTGCTTATTTTTTAAATGACTAATTATTAAGAGTTTGTTTTCTACTTGAATATGTTTTGACTTTGTATAGTGTTTGACATATTGTGATGTTCACTTTAGTTTTTATTTCTGTCCAGTAATTTGCTCCTTAAACTTTTCTAGTGTCATTTCGGCTCAAGAACAGGATTGTTAGAAACTCTTGATGGTACCGGCTGGGCTTCAGACTGAGACTCCTGCGCATGCCTAGCGAGCATCCCACTACTAAGCCCCACTCCCAGCTGGCGCTAGGGGCTTTGCTCACAATGGCTTTGTTTCTAAGCAGTTGCTTCTTTCTTTGGGAGCAGTTCTCTTTTTTTTCTGCATGTATCTGAATAGTCCTTACATGAATTCGTTTTTTGTGTTTTGTTTTATTTTTTACTTATTTCATTCATTCGTTCATTTATTTTTTAAATTTATTTATTTTATGTATGTACTTACATTGTAGCTGTCTTCAGACACACCAGAAAAGGGCATCAGATTCCATTACAGATAGCTGTGAGCCACCATGTGGTTGCTGGGAATTGAACTCAGGACCTCTGATAGAGCAGACAGTCAGTACTCTTAACCACTGAGCCATCTCTCCAGCTCTTTTATTTTTGTTTTGTTTTTCTGAGACATGGTTTCTTTGTATAGCCCTGGCTGTCTCGGAACTCATTCTGTAGACCAGGCTGGCCTCAAACTCAGAAATCCACCTGCCTCTGCCACCCAAGTGCTGGGATCAAAGGTATGCACCACCACTGTCGAGCTCTCTTTTTAATAAAAAAATTTTAAAAAATTTTTAGCGTGCGTGCGTGCGTGCGTGCACGCACGTGTGTGCGTGTGTGCGTGTGTGCGTGTGCGTGTGTGTGTGTGTGTTTGTGTGTGCATGCACGCGTGCCTGTGTTTGTGTATATTATTACCTAATTGTGTGTCTGCACAGCATGGATAACTGGTGTCCACAGAGGCTGGAAGCAGGAATAGGATCCCCTAGAACTGGCATTATGACTGTTTGTTAGGCAGCAGTGGTTGCTGGGAATCAAACCTAGGTCCTCTGACAGGGCAGGCCACGCCCTGCCCTTAACCACTGTGCCATCTCTCTAGCCCTGTGTTTTTTTTTTCTTTTTAAATCAGGAGAGTCACGGGAAAGTTGTGCTGGCCCCGAATTTGCTATGCACCTAAAGAAGGCTGTTAGCGCCTCATTTGCATACTGTGCTCCAGGTCCGGCTATCCTACCCAGCTCCTAAATTATTTTCATGTAAACAAATATAATAAGCAAATCTGATTTGTAAACTAGTCAGTTTTTATTAGGTGCATATTATGTTTTAAATCTAGAACAGTAATAACCTCTGTGGTATACTGACGAAAGGCTGGCTTGCTTCTTGTGAGTTATTAACCTAGAACAAATGTATTAGTTGCACTTTTTGTCATTTCTGGTTGTGTGTGCATATGCATGTATGTATGCCGGGGTATGAGTGTGCAGGTCAGAGGACAGTTTGCAGGAGATGGCTTTCTCTTTCTACCATGGGATTGAGCTCAGGTTGTCAGGCGTGGCTGGCAGCAAGGGTCTTACCCGAGAAGCCTCTTGCTAGCCTAGATGTGTTAGTTTATATAAAAGACATCTGTCCTGGTTGTGAAGTACACGCCTCTAGTCCAGCACTTCAGCAGAGGCAGGCAGATCTGCTGGTTGAGTTTCAGGCCAGCCATGGTTATGTGATGTGACATGGTCTCTAACATAAGTGGGGCTGACAAGGGTGTGCTCTTGCAGAGGACCTGGATTTGTTTCTCAGGAGATACATGGGGCTCAAGTCCATCTGTAACTCTAGTTTCAGGGCATTTGATGCCCTCTTCTGGTCTCTGGGCACAATTATACATGCAGGCAAAACACGCGCACACACACTCTGTGCTCAATAAAGCACAAGCTTGGAATACTCATAGCCTGTACTAACCTGACTAAGTGAAGACACTAAATACTGTGTTTTGTTTTTGTTTGGTCACTATTTTTATAAAATAAGATGTATGACTGACTATTGTTTTGTCTCTGCTCTTGATGACTAAATGTGGTTGGGCTGGAGTTACAGCTTGGTGGTAGATTGCTGCCCTGGCATGCCTGAGGCCCCAGGCCCCAGCTTCAGTCCCCAACACAACCCCCAAAAAGGAAATCTTTTATATTTTTTTCTTTTTTCCAAAGAAGGCTGATAGGTTAGAAAATCTAGTTAATAATTTGATTTTTTTTTTTTTTTTTGAGACAGGGTTTCTCTGTGTAGCCCTGGCTATCCTGGAACTCATTCTAGACCAGGCTGGCCTCGAACTCAGAAATCTGCCTGCTTCTGCCTCCCAAGTGCAGGGATTAAAGGCGTGCGCCACCACTGCCTGGCTTAATTTGATTTTTTAATCACTAGTATTGTTTTATTTGGACAGGGTGCTACTTACGTGGCCTAAATTGGTTTCAGATTTTCTTTGTAGCTTAGTTGACCTTGAACTTCTGCTCTTTCTACCTCTGCTCTGAAGTGCTAGGATTATAGGTGTGTACAGCTGTGCATGATTATAATTTTAAGTACTTCTGTTATGTGCTAGAAGAAAAAAAACCTCCAGGATAATTTCAACGAAGAAGATATTTGTAACTATAATAAGCAAAGAGCTGTAGCAAAATAAGTCACTAGGCTAACTTAATTTTTGTGAAGTTCTGTGTGTAGGTAGCTCAGAAGATGACTCTGGTAGGATGTGTTGGTGTAAACAGTTGGGAGGCTGAGGCATGAGGGTGGTGAGTTCCTGGTAGAGTAGTGTATGCAACTGTTGTCCTCAGGAAACAGAAAAGGGAAAGGCTGGAGCTGTACTGTAGCTCAGGGTACTTGATGTACATGCTGTTTAAAGTACAAAGGGACATTTTTTTAAGTTTAAATAATTGATCAATTAAACTTACAGAGTTCTGCCTGCCTCTTCCTAGTGCTGGCAATAAAGGCATTTGAGTGATGGAGCTGGGGAGCCTGAGGCAGGTGGATCTTTGAGTTGGAGGTCAGCCTGTTCTCCTGAGCAAGTACCAGGACAGCCAGGGCTACACAGAGAAACCCTCTAGGAACAAAAAGGCAAAACCAAGCCTGGTGGTAGCGGCACCCACCTTTAATCCCATCCCTTGGCCAGCAGATGTCTGAGCTCAGGGCCAGTCTGGCCAGCCTGATCTAGAGCAAGTTCTAGAATAGCAGAGAACAAAAGCAAAAGCAAAGGAGAAGTGTGTGCGCTTGTGAGCTGGCTCAGCGGTTATGAGCACTGGCTGCCCTTCCCGAAGTCCTGAGCTCAATTTCCAGCAACTCCATGGCTATTCTGGAACTCACTCTGTGGACCAGGCTGGCCTTAGAGTCATTGATTCTCTGCCTCCGGAATTAAAGGCAAGTGCTACCATCCAACCGGCTAATAAATCTCCTACCCTCCCCCTCCCCCCCCCCAAAAAGGTGTGTGCCACCATGCCTAGCACAAGGGACTATACTTTTTTATAGTGGTAAATCAGTGCTCCATTTGCTCACTTCCTTTCCTCCCCTCTCCCTAACACTGCCTTTTTGAGTGAAATCTCATCTTGTGCCCTTGGCTGGCCTGGAATTTGCTATGTGGACCAGACAGATGTAGAACCCAAGAGGTCGATCTGCCTCTGGCTTCCAAGTCATGAGACTACAGGGATGTGTCACTATGTCTGGCCTGTCTTTTGCTTTCTTTTCCTTTTCATCTACCTCCCTGCCTCCTTTTCTCTGTGTGTCTCTGTGTAGCCAAGGCTGCCCTCAGATTTACTACATCAAGTGAGCTTGCGTTCCAGGCAACTGTCCCACACCTGCGATGCAGTGCCCAGCCTTGGCCTTTCTGTTTCTCTGTAGCTCCAGTCCCCCAAGTCCTGGGATTGCTGGTGTGCACCGCTAACCACTACCTGTTCAATATGTTGGACGGTGTGGGAGGGAGGATTTTGCTCTTTTGTACTGGTTGGTTTTGCACTTGATAAGTATACCTGGTTGGTTTGGAACTAGGACTAACAGACTTGCCACTGTGCTGAGCTTTTAGTATGCCTTTTGAAGCAGTAGTTCCCCAAAAGTCAATATAGGTTTTCAGCAAGAATAACTTACATAAATGAATATGGAGTTAGACCTTTAACATTTATCAGTGGTTTTCTGAGGTGTGAATTGGTTGTTATAGCATCTTAAATATTAACTTAAAATATGTAGGTTTGCAAGATTGCTTGTGGAGTAAAGAGACTCACCACCAAGCCGTACGAGCCTTGTTTGATCCCTGGGACCCACGTGATAGAAGGAGAGACCTAATTCTCAAAAGTCCTCTGACTTCTACAGAAGTGCCAGGCTTTCCACAAAACAAATGTAAAAGAAGATTTACATCTTTTTACAGTGGTGGCGCACGCCTTTAATCCCAGCACTTGGGAGGCAGAGCCAGGCGGATTTCTGAGTTCTAGGCCAGCCTGGTCTACACAGAGAAACCCTGTCTCAAAAAAATACAAAACCAAACAAACACAAAAAACAAAAGCCTGGCCGTGGTGGTGTACGCCTTTAATCCCTGCACTTGGGAGGCAGAGGCAGGCGAATTTCTGAGTTCGAGGCCAGCCTGGTCTACACAGAGAAACCCTGTCTCAAAAAAATACAAAACCAAACAAACACAAAAAACAAAAGCCAGGCAGTGGTGGTGTACGCCTTTAATCCCTGCACTTGGGAGGCAGAGGCAGGCGGATTTCTGAGTTCGAGGCCAGCCTGGGCCTACAGAGTGAGTTCCAGGACAGCCAGGACTACACAGAGAAACCCTGTCTTGCGGGGAGAAAAGTTTAAAAAGCAGCAGTTTTCTAAATGATTGTTGATGCCTCTGATCAGTCACCATGAGTTCGGCTGTGTACCAGTTGCTAGTGGCATGTCCTTTCTTGTTCTTCTGCTGGAGGACAATACTTAGGAAACTATATATACTGTAGGCATTCAGCTTGATGAGGTTCTCGCTGTGTAGCTCTGCCTGGCCTGGAACTGGCTGTGTAGACTGACTAGCTAGCCTTAACTACCAGAGATCTGTCTCCAGAATGCTGGGACTGAAAGGTGTGCTCCACCTGCACTAAAGTAAGCTGGCCACTGCCTGCATCCTGGAGTCTCCATGGTGACTCTTCTCCTCGGCTGTGTTTGGGCTCAGGGGTAAAGGCACTGGTGTAGGGGAGGCCAGGAGAGAACCAGGGCTCCATAGAGTTGCCCTGACCTCCACATGGGTGAGACATGTCTCTCTCCCATGGTTACATGCACTTAGAATGAATAAAGATTAAACAAGGCCCTTTGTGTTTATAACTGGTTTTAAGGTACAAAGCAATTTAAGATACTTTAAACTTTAATTTTGGCTCCTTAATTAATGAGGAGGCCCCTTTGCCTATCTCATTTACCATATTTATTACGAATAGCTTTTCACTGTCACATGAAAATTGAACAGGTGCATTTAAAAAAATGTTTAAATTACCATAAGTATAGATCATCTCTCTAACCCTGGTTTCTTTTTGTTTACAGACCACCAAATCCCATTGAGTTTCTAGCATCTTATCTTTTAAAAAATAAGGCACAGTTTGAAGATCGAAATTGATTTCTTGGGAAGAAAAGAAACATTTGGTTGCTACTGTAGATTTACATGATTACGAGGCAGCTTTAATTGCCATGATTCCCCTCCCCACTCTGGAAGTCTAAGAACCTTCAGGACCACGGAACTCACTTCTGGAGTTGCAGAAGAGAGCATATCCCTGTCTGATTTAATCACCATACTTATTTAATGAGTATCATCTGTGCAATTTTTTTCTCAGATTGTCTTTTGCTTTGTTTTTAAAAAGACCTTCAAAATAAACTGTTAAAACACCTTTATTTTATAGTTGTTGTACATGACAAGTATTTTTGTGTCCATGGTTGCTTGTATTTTTGAGCGTGGTAACCTTGCAGTAATTACATAATAGCCACCATATTTTGGTATTTTACTTAAGTGATCTCTTGACTTGAACACTGCAGAGCAGCTCTTCCCCCATCTCACAGACAAGAAGGCAGGAGACCTTGCTGAAGACAACACTCGCTGGTAAGTGCTTCCATGGGAATTCAACCCAGCTCTCCCAACCATCTGAGATGAGTAACAGGTGTGCTGGCTTCTCAGGATTGGGACATCTCTGCTGGGGGCGGGAGGGGTGACATCCTAGAGTATTTGTAGCTGTCAGAGGACCCAGTTTTGATCTCAGCACCCCACATAGTGGCTCACCACTGTAACTCCAGTTTCAGGTCATAGGACCCCCCTCTTCTGACTAGGCACACACACCATGCACATACATTCAGGCAAATCGTACACATAAAATTAACAGGAAACAGGCCGTTTTCAAGTGTATTCCTCTTGTTCCCTATGAAGAAACTGAGATAGCTCACCAGCTCTGAGAAACTTGTGGTGAGAGCTAGGGAACACTTTTACTCTTCTCTGGTGGGCATGAAGTCTCCCCTTGGGCAGTATGGGCAGTAGAGAGGTAGGATTCTGCTGCATCAGATGTCTGCTGGGCTCATTAAGTAGACAGTCCATGTGCCCATTGTCACATCTTAGTCATCTAGTTCAAAATAAAAGTAGCACTAAAGTTGAGAACCCTGCACTGGAAGCATACTAATCTTGTCTTCAAGTTAAATGGCTTTGCAAAGGTTAGGTTAACAAGATACATTTGGTAATTACCCTTAATGGCCAGGGTGATGGTGTGTGTGTGTGTGGGGGGGGTTGTTTTGTTTTGTTTTTTGTTTTTTTTTTTTTTGCTTTTTTGAGACAGGGTTTCTCTGTGTAGTCCTGGAACTCACTCTGTAGACCAGGCTGGCCTCAAACTCAGAAATCCACCTGCCTCTGCCTCTGCCTCTGCCTCCCAAGTGCAGGGATTAAAGGCGTGCATCATCACTGCCTGGCTGCGTACTTTAAATCCCAGCACTGGGAGGCATAAATCGGTGGATCTTTGAGTTCAAGGACAAGAGCTACATCACTTTTTTTTGTGTGTGTGTGTGGGGAAGGGGGCATGGTCTTTACATAGCCCAGGCTATCCTGTAGACCTGGCTAGTCTTGAAATCAAAGATCCTTCTGCCTCTGCTATCTGATATGCTGAGATTAAATATGTATGCCATCAGGCCCTGCTCAAAACCAATTTTTAGAAGGAAATTGTTACTTATGACCGAGACTTGTGTGGACGTGATACTATAGCTTCCATTTATATCTGCAGATCCAGGGTCTTGAGAGATGGCTCAGCAGTTAAGAGCATTGGTTGTTCTTGTGGAGGACCAGGGTTTGATTCCCAGCCCTCACATGGGATCTGAAGCTTCTGGACTCTGCAGGCAGCAACCACATCCCATCCACATGATTACACATACACACACACACACACACACACACACACACACACACACACGATTAAATGTAAGCCTGACGTGTTGGGGAGATAGCCCAGTCTGTAAACTGCTTGCTGTGGAAGTGTGAAGAATTGAGATTCCAGTATCCATGTAAATCCTTGAGGAAGCACGGCAGTGTTTCCCATAATCCTAATGCCAAGTAGACAGGGAGCATCCTAGGGCTTTGCCTGGACAACCTAGTGTAATCAGCAAGCTCTAGTTGGACCTTGTCTTCAAGTGGAGAAGTAGATGTGTAGTGATGAATGCTTTTAATCCAACATTTGGAAGGCAGACGCCTGTGGATCTCAGTCCAGTCCATTCAGGGCTGTAAAGACGCTTGCTGTGTCTAGGTTACTACAACAAGGATTGGATATTCTGTTTTGGAAACTATATGTACTAATGTTAGGTTCTGGGACTTCTTTTTCTATTCCGTGTGTCATAAGGATTATTAATTTTTTCCTTACCCTTACTATATGAATAACATGGAATGACAAACACACATCACTAGTATATATAACGGAGATTAAGAAAATGTATATAGAATTGCTAATAAACTTTAATCCCAGCACTTGTAGTGCTAGTAGTTAGGGGAGGTGGTTGTGAATAGGTTCAGCTGACTTCTTTCAAGAAGCTGGAGTGGAGTGTGCTTGCACTGCAGGTGCTAGGAAGTAGAGGCAGGTGGGTTTCCAGCAAGTTCGAGGCCAGCTTGGTCTGCAAACTCAGTCGTAGGCCAGTGACTAAGAGCAGCCGTGGTGGTACCTGCCTTCAATCCTAGCACTCAGAGGCAGGTGGACCTTTTTGAGAACAGCCAAGTTTACATTGGGTGTTCCATCCGGGCCAGTCAGTTACATAGTGAAACTTTGTCTTAGAAAAGAGAAAAAAAAAACCCTAAGAAATCTAAAAATCTTTAAGAACAAATATAATTTGTGTGTGTGGGGAGTATGTGAATGTAATTGTAGGTGCCTGTGGAGGCCAGAAGAGGGCGTTAGATTCCCCGGAACTGGACTTCAGCCATGATTGGGAGCTACCCAAATGTGATGCTGACTCAACTTAAGTCCTTTTTAAGAGCAGTGCTTTTTTTGTTTGTTTTTTTGGTTTTTTTTTTTTTTTTTTTTTTTTTTTTTTTTTGAGACAGGGTTTCTCTTTGTAGCTCTGGCTGTCCTGGAACTCACTTTGTAGACCAGGTTGGCCTCAAACTCAGAAATCCGCCTGCCTCTGCCTCCCAAGTGCTGGGATTAAAGGTGTGCGCCACCAGCGCCCAACTACAGTGTATAGTTTTTAACCACTGAGCCATTTCTCCGGTGCAAGAAGTTGTATTATATTCGCCATTATAGCTTTTGCTAAGTCTGGTAAGTAACACAAACTCTTGGGAGAAAGAAGCAATTTACCTTTTTCTTGTCATTGATTGAAATTAACTGCAGTGCTTTCCTCATAACTCTTGAGAAGTTGGCAAAACCCCCAACCAAACAAAAATTATACTGTTACAGCATTAAGGAACACCGAACTTGGTTAGGCAGCTAGACATCTACTTGGACTTCTCCAGGATCTAGTTTAATGTGAAACTAAATCACACCCAGTGTATGATTTCAGTCCCAAATACTTTCTGGGAGATGGGGAACTGTTACTCTTCCTGGTTTTGGAATCCAGCACTTCAAAGCCAAACCACTTCCTTTGTGATTCTACCCAACTTTTAAAGGAATTCTTTTGCTGCCGACACTTACGTGGAATACTGGAATAAGTGAAGGGTGACATTTGTAGTATTCCTTACCCTGTCTGGTTCCTCGTACGCATTAACTTATAATCCTAGGTACCCCTCCCTCTGAGCGTCACCCCCATTTAATACAGTAGGAAATAACTGAGACAATCTGCCACATTGCAGTTATGCCTAAAACACAATTAGTAAATAGAACTGTCAGAGGTCGTAGGGGCGCTGCGAAGCGAAGGTTACATTTTCCCAGGGTCGTCCTCCCAGATCCTCCCACCCCAGTACGCCTCGCCGCGCGTAGTTTCTGCCAGTGAAACTTCGCCGGGTGACCCCAGACTTGCATTCCTGGGCGATACTCTGAGGGTGGGAACCAACCAAGGACGCCGGGGAAGGGGGAGCCCCGGCGGGACTTGGCGGGCAGCGACCGCGCGTGTGTGACAAGCCAGGCGGCTGGGGGAAGGGGCTCAGCCCGCCTCGCGGCTGCGTCCTGCGCCCCGCGCCCTGCCCCCAGCCTCTGCTGGCGCTAAACCCCGGAGAGCGGAGCGTGCACGCTGAGCCTCCTCGGCGGGCCCGGCCGAGGCGCTGGGCATGCTCAGTGGGCCGGACCCGGTAGAGCGGCGAGTAAGGACGCGTGGGCTTCCCAGGCTCTGCCTTCCCCGGGTTCAGGCCCCGGACCCGGGCTGTGAGGGTGGCGGCGACTGCCGCCGCCAGGCCCGCGGCCTCCCGACCCCGGATGGCGCGGGGCCCGTCCCGCTTCCGCCGTTGAGCGCGCGGCACGGCGGGCGGAGGCGCGGGGCGAGGCGGGGCGGGCGGGCGCGCGGCAGGAGGGAGGCCTGGCGGTGGGGGCGGGGCGGGTGGGGGAGGGCGCGGAGTCACGGGGGTGGGGTCAGCGGGGAGGCTCGGCAGGCCGCGCGGCGGGGCCCGGGGCGGCTCGCGGAAGCAGCCCGGTCAGGGCAGCGGCGGCGACTTCGCGGCCGCGCGGCTCGGGTGAAGCCGCTGTGGGCCCCATCTTCCGGCGGCCCGCAGAGTTTGTGGTGATTACTGTCGCCCTCCGCCCCGGTTGCCATCTCCTCCTCTTCCTCCTCCTCCTCCTGGGCCGGGCCGGTCCCCTCCCTGCGGCCGCCTCCTCTTGGGCTGGGCCCGCGGCGTCTAGTCCCCTCGCGGAGCCGCCGCCGCCTCCTCATTCATCCTCGTGCACCATAGGCGGCACAGGCACCAAGATGTCCAACCGAATGGTCTGCCGGGAAGCCAGCCACGCCGGGAGCTGGTACACCGCCTCAGGTAGGGCGCAAGGCCGCCGGGGCCCGGCGGGCGGGGACTCGGGTGGAGGGCGGCGGGCGGAGGGCGCGGACCGCGTGCCGAGGGAGCGGGCCGGACCGCGCCGCCTCCCCCACCCGGCGCTCCGGCCGGCGGCCTGGAGCCCGCGGAGTTGAGCGAGGAGTTGCCGGCCGGCCCCGGCCCGGGCGAGCGCGGGCTGCGCGGCTCTGCGGACGGCCTCTGCGGTGGGGAAGGACGAGTTGGCGCGGTCCTCGTGCCAGAGACTGGCCGACGGGACCGCTGCTTTTGCCCCCACCCTTGGGGCATCCCGCGCCCCTGGAAAGAGTGACAGACAGTACTTTTCTCCCCATCCCTCACGTTGCTACTCCTGGTCTCGCTTGGAAGATCTGTCAGACCAGGGCCTCTCGGGGATTTGTCGCTTTGTACGTGGAGGCTCGGGCAGAGCTGCTGCCAGGCAGGGGCTCTGGGTGGCCTCCTAGCTCTTTTGTCAGTGTTTGCATTGTTACTGTCATTCAGGGGCAGCTGGAGGTGGCATCAGCACTTTTTCTGAGCAACCTCTTTAGTACCCAGTGCTCGGTGCTGGACAACCTGCTTAGTTTAGCTTACGTTTTGAGAGAATTTTGTCTACACTCTTCAAAACCAAGTGCAGTTCTTTAGGTAAGAAAGGGTAGGGCCGTTTCCCTCTAGTACAACTCTCTTCACAAGGATTGTTTTCTGAGATTATTTTCAGGGGTCACATTTCTGCTTTGGTAACAAAGAAAAGTTTCCCCGTGATTCCTGTTGGTCTCTAGGCCATCTGGGCTTCTCAGCAACTGGCTCTACTAACCTTGATGTTTTCCTTTGCAAGTACTGGGGTTGGATAGTGACACGAATCTTTTGGGAACACGGAAAATCTGGAAGGCAGTTTTTTTCCCTAGATTATTCAGCCAGCACCTGAAGTACATGCACCTTGCTGGTCCACAGCGGATTTGCCCTGCTAACACACAAAAGAATTACATGGTTGGGTTTGGAACTACTGCTAACAAGTAGCTGTAGTTTTTGCATTAGATAAGTATGACATTTTATGGCCGGGAAGTACTTCATACACCTTTTTTTGTTTGTTTTGTTTTTGTTTTTGTTTTTGTTTTTTTCGAGACTGGGTTTCTCTGTGTAGCCCTGTCCTGGAACTCACTCTGTAGACCAGGCTGGCTTCGTACTCAGAAATCCGTCTGCCTCTGCCTCCCAAGTGCTGGGATTAAAGGCCTGTACCACCACCTTACGGCGGCATTTATTTACTGTGTTCCTATGCTTTGTTACAGATGTTTTAAGCTTTTGTTGTAGCTTGCATTGTAATGTGGGCAAATATACAGAAGTTTTAGACTGCTAGACATGTATATGGGTAGTAAAACTGGGTACAGTTCACATTTTTGGTCTTAGAATTCCTTAAAGTTTAATACAAGATGCAGCCTTTAATCTGGTCAAAAAACCCTGACTGTAGATATTTATTAGTAAATAAGCATGGGCTATTTCCTTAAAAGTGCTGGTATAGGTAATTATATTTTTTTCCTAAAATCTGGGTGAATTAAATAATACCTTACTGAAACTCAGGTGTATGACTTTGGGTGTGTCAGTTCCCCCCAGAGATTCTCCTTGTTGCCCTGGCTGGACTGGAACTCAAAGATCCACCTGGGTCTGCCTCCCAGTGCTGGGATCAAAGGCACTGCACCACCATTTCCTGGCAGTCTTTTTAAATTCGATTGATATTGAGGAAATTAGGATAAACTGAAAGCAGTTTAGTTTTAGAAGCTTAATTTGTATCCTTAAGACGATTGACACAAACTTACAGGTATGTAATGTAAAGTTGGTCTGATAACTGTATCTGTAGGTTATGATAGTGTATCTATGTTGAAATAATAATGACCTACTATTGGGACTTTTTAATTGTATTGTGCTATTGTTTCTCTAGACAACTAGTCAATTAAAAAAAAAACTGAGGAATAGGTGAGATGTGTTTGTTGTTTGTCATTTTGTGTCTTTTCCAGTGTTCAGGTTGTAGACATAGAAAGTATTCAGTTATTGAAAGAAATAAGGGTAAAGCCACATTGACTTCAGTTAGCTAGCTCTTTCAGTAAGAAAAAATTGTACATTTATATTACATGTATTCACACATGTCTTTTTCTTATTTACCCCTTCTTATATGTTGTTAGATCCATTGGCTGAGGGTGGTATAAATTTCTGCTTTCCCTCAAGGAATTTAGTTTATTGAGGTAAATTATAATTTCAGAGAAGCAATTAAATATCTGTTAGGTTGAGATAGTGCATTTACATGTTCTGAGGAGGGTGGAGTCATGTAGACATTGTCACATAGGATTTCAGTTGTGCTCTGAAGGAAGGATATTTAGTCAAGTTTGGAACAGGAGGAACGAACATTGCATTGGGAAACAGCACACATAAACAGAGGCAGAAAGTGTAAGTAACTCAACCTAGTAAGAATGGTCAGTTCTTATGGGTATAGTTTGAAAGCCTGGATTGTAGAGTGGAGCTGGAAATGCCTATGGATTAGGTACTATACTATTAGGCACCTTACTCAGCAAGGTGCACTGATGGAGGTTTTAGACTTGGGTATTAATATGATGCAAGTAATATTTTAGGAAAACTAATCTCATAGGAAGGTTAGTCCTCATTTCCTTACCAGTGTGCAACAAGGATGAGCGGACTATGGCTAAGATCCCAAGCACACTCTGTAAACATTAAGAAAAAAAATCATTAACTACATTTTGTTTTAAAAAAGATTTATTATTATTTTGATTATCTGTGTGTGTGTGTGGGTGCTGTGTGCACATGAGTGCAGGTACCCTCTGAAGCTAGAGGGGTTGGAGCCCATCCTAGAGCTGGATGTTTTAATTTTTAAGTGTCTGTTTAAAAATCAAAAAAAAAAAAAAAAAAGCCAGGCGTGGGAGAGGCAGGTGCATGTTTGTGAATTCTAGGTCAGCCTGGTCTAATACTGAGTTTTTGGAAAGCCTGGGTTTCTCTGTAGTCTTAGCTATCCTGGAACTTGCTATGTAGATTAGGCTAGCCTAAAAATCAGAGAGATCTTCCTGCCTCAGCTTCCTGAGTACTGAAATTAAAGGTATGTGCCACCACATCCATATAGATATAGCTTCTGTTTTATTGTTTTAGTCTCTTATGTTTTCTGTCAGGACAGTTACTATTGTGTACTAAGCAGACTTTTCCAGCCTTATCCCTTTAATTCTACTTAGCACTGCTTCCTCGGTGATCTTTTGAAAGAATCATTTCCTTGGATCACTCTCTCACTGGTCCTTGCTGTCTGGATAAGGTTGGAGCCCTTAGATTGCCTGGCTGTCTTCTCCTGTCCTGACAGCAGCTGGCCCTCTCTGGTCCCATCTTGGCCTCAAGGAACATTTAGCAGCTGTTCATTGCTTCCTGAACTGTAACATGCTGTTTCTTAGCTCTGTGCTTTGTGAAGATGGTCTTTTTTTTTTTTTTTGTACACCCCCCCCCCCCCCACAGGGTTTCTCTGTATAGCCCTGGCTGTCCTGGAACTTGCTCTGTAGACCAGGCTGGCCTTGAACTCAGAAATCCGCCTGCCTCTGCCTCCCAAGTGCTGGGATTAAAGGCGTGCACTACCAACACCTGGCCTGTGAAAATTCTCTTAACAGACAAGTTTCTGCTTATCCTCTAGGGGATGTTTATATCTCCAAGATACTACTTTGTGCCTTGCCGTTTTTTTTTTTTTTTTTTTTTTTTTTTTTTTTTTTTGTGTGTGTGTGTTTGTGTCCTTGTAATACCTGAAGTGTGTCTTTTTGCTTTTATTATTTGTATATAAAGTTATTGACTCATTGAAGCTAGGAATTTGTTTTGTTTTTGATACCACAAATAAAAAACATTTAAAAATGTTTACATTTTATTTAGTTTGTATACAGGTATGTAGGCAGGCATGCTATGAAGGATGTGGTAAGCAGAGGACAGTTTGTGGGAGGTATTCCTTCTACTGTGTGTGTGTGTGTTCTGGGAACCAAACTCAAGTTGACATTTGGGTGTAGGTGAGCCGTGTCAGTTTAAAGCACGGTGCTTTACATAGATCCCGGCAAACCTTTACACAAAGGAATGTTAAAAATGTTTGGTATATAATGGATGTGATATTTACTATTTATAATTTGACAGGGCATGTCTGAGAAGGATTATCTAGGTTGAGTGCCTTGAAGTGGGAAGACCCACCCTACGTGTGTACTGCACCTTGCTGTGGTAGGGTTCTGTAGAGCATGGAAGTGAGGGGAGCTGAGGCTTGTTTATTGCTCTCTATTCCTGACTGGGGATGTAATGTGACTTGATGCCTCAAGCTCCTGCCACCAGTTTCCCTCCTTCTGATAGAATAGTCCCTGCAACTGTAAGCTAAAACAAATCTTCTTCCTCTAAGTTACTTCTTGTCTGGTATTTTGTCATAGTAATGAGAAAAGTAACCAACACAGTGGGTGAGTTAGCAAGTAGTGAGTATTGGCAATAGAGATGCACACGCACAGATATTAATGTTTAAGTTCTAATATGAACAGCGAATATGATGCAGGACTGCAGTCAGGTGTTTAAGCATAATATAGGTGGTTGGAAAGAGAAATCTTAAGACCAGTAGTAGACCTATTTGATGTTAAGTGTAAAAAACATGGCTGGGCATGGTATTACTTACATACCTTTAATCCTAATATTTTGGAAGGCAGAGGCAGGTGAGGTGGATTTCCATGTTCAAGGCCATCCTGATCTACATAGTGTCAGAACAATCAGAATGATGTAGTGAGACAGTATCTCAACCCCACACTCCACCCCTGGGCGCCTCATATGTGACATGTGAAGAAAAGTAGAATAGCTGCATGAACTTTCTTAAAACAGACTCACTCCTCTAACCTGCACCCAGCACGGAAACACTAGTTTACCTATGTTCCTTATATTCTTGAACCATGGTCATTGAATTCCTTTTTCATTCTTCTTCTTTTTTGACTTGAAACTTTATTTCCTGCCAGGGAGTCCCTTACAAAGCCTGTGGACCAGGAGTGAGGCAGGATGTACGGGTTCCTTTCCAACAGTCTGAAATGGATCCAGCTGCTCCGTGGTGGCACCAGCTGCTCTGATGGGTTTTCATCCTTTAGATCTAAGGAGGTCTATCATTAACCAGCACAAGGACTCCCTAGGCTGGTAGCAAATGGGGTTCATCTTACCTGTTGTATATAGGGTATAGACCTTACTGGCCAGGGCAGAGGTGAAGGATTGCACACTATGGTAGTGAAGCTCTAGCAGACACAGGAAGAGCCTAGCCAGGCTTTCTGGGCCATTCTAGGCCTACAGTGAAGGCTTCAAGGCTCTTGGCTCATAGCACGTCTCAGAAAACCACACCCAGCTTTGGGACATGACTACCAGCCAAAAAGCAGCTTCAAACCCAGTTTTGGACACTGCTTTAGCTAGTGGGTCCTTGTCCTTATTGTGCCCTGGGCATGGCAGACATAACCAAGTGACAGTGGCAGTTGGTATTAGTAAGTAAGAGAGGGAAGGCCTTCCCAGGAGGGCAGTGGGGATGCCACAAGGGTGAGGTCACAAGCCCGGGGAGAGAGGGCAAGGAGGCTCTAAGTGGCCAGTGAGTCATAGACAGTCTTGTATTCAACCTCAGTACTTCTGTCCCAAACCCTGACCCTGCTTCTAACTTAGGAGGCAGCTCTGCCTTTGAGGGTGGAGATAAAGAATCTGGGACCAAACTTGGGGTCAACTTGGGGGCCTGGTGGGGCTTGGATCCATCATCACAGGTTGAAGACTAGACTTAAGTCAGGATAAAGCCAGGAGAAGGACAAAGAGCAGCCAGATCTTCACTAATGCTCCAACACTGATGTCCTTCATTGAGATTCTTTAGCTTAACTTTATATTTGTGAGATAAATTCATTCTCACTGCTGTATTAGTGAATATGCCTTGTTTTGTCCATTTTTATTACCGATGGACATTTCATTTTTAATATTTTTTCTTTTGTGGATACTTTTATACTATTTGTTTTAGGTGGATGTATTTGTAGCTTTTCCTGTTATATAATTGAGAGAAGAATTATTAGGCTATGGTATGTGTATATTAAGTTTTAGTTGAAGTGGAAACTTCTGGTTTCTTTGGAATGTCAGTTGTGTTGGATAGTGTTTTACTGGGGCAAACACCTGGAGTGTTTTCCTAAAGCAGACACAGATGAAAGGATGTTTGCTAAAGTAAGCAGGCAAAAGGACATGTAATGAGGGATTCTTTGTTGACAACACACATGTATTGATTTGCCTTACATGCTTTGTAGTGCTCCATTTGTTGAGACCCCATAAAGAGAAACGCACCAAAAAACTTCTTCCTGTGGTTTTCTGCCACTTCTGCGGACTCAGGCTGATTGGCAGTGATGTCAGCTGATATAGATTCACTGTGGAGTTTTGCTAAGCCAGACTCAAGACACGTGGAGGACACAAGATGTTTGAAGGGAGGATAAATAGGACCCAACTGACAGTGACAGGCTGGGCTTGGCTTGCTTGCATAGCTAGCTTTAGAGCACTTCTTGGTCTTGTATTTTCGCTGATCTCTACTTCACGGAGAGAGGAACAGCCTAGAACTTCTGGCATCTCTGGTGGTCCTCGTCCCTCCTGCTGATTCATGCTGAGGCTAGCTGTCTTTGCTAAGTCATGCCACCCTGCTGATTTGCAATCCTGAAACTACTGAATTGGACTGCTGGTGTATTTGTGAAAGTATTTGCAAATGGATTGAGCTGCTCCTGCTTACCTGTGAACTGAACTGTTGACATCCTGATAGTGCAGATGGGATTTGCTCCAAAGAGCAATTTCTAAACCGGTCCACTCCCCCCACCCCCCATCCTAATAACCTTTTTTCCCAGACTACCTCTGGTGTGGGGTGGGCTAGAAGGGAGGTTAAATCATTTAAGAACCATCATTAAAAGTAGGTCTTTGAAAAATTCAAAACTACATTTAGTAGATACTTCTGAAGCAAATTTGCACTTCTGTCAGTATTACATGAGTTTGTTATTCTAGATGTTTGTCAACACTAGGTATTTGTGCTGGCAAGTTTAGGATCACCTTGACACAGGCTAGAATCATTGGGAAATGAGAACCTCAGTTGAAAAATGCCTCCTTAAAATTTCACCATAGATATAGATGTAAATTACAGCAAAATAAAATTGTCCTTGGCTGGAGAGAGGGATTGATGGTTAAGAACATTTGTTGGTTTTCCAGAGTATCTGGCTGGATTTGATTCACAGCACCTACATGGTGGCTCAGAACCATTTGTAACTTCAGTTTCTGGGGACCCATTGTCTTCTGGCCTTTGTGGCACTAGGTATGCATATGGTTTATATAGAGATACATGTAAACAAAACACCTGTACACATAAATAAAAGTAATAAATGCTTTGAGGCCGGACAGGTGGCTCAGTGGTTAAGAACACTCATTGCTCTTATAGAGGACCTTGGTTTGGTTCCTGGTACCCCCTGCATGGCTTTATAATCATTTGTAACTCTAGTCCTTCTTTTGCCTTTGCAGACATCAGGCACTTGCACACGTAAAATAAAAAATAAATAATTATATAATTATAATATAAATCTTTAAAGAGAAGTCTTCATGGGGCTAGAGAGATGGTTCAGCCGTTAAGAGCACATACTGTTGAATCTTCTCTCCCCTTCAGAGTTTTTCTGTGTAGTCCTACTTGCTAGGACTAAAGATGTGTGCTACCACCTCTGCCTGGCATCATATACTGCTCTTGAGGACAGAGTTAGTTCCCATATTGGGTGGCTCACAACCATGTGTAACTTTAGATCCAGGGGATTTGACTATTGATCTTCACAGGAAAATTAAAAATAATGAAAAAAATAATAATCTTTAAAAAGTCGTTCCTTAGATTTTCCCTACAGGTACACTACATGTATATGTATATAATCTCTAATCTACAAAGTTATTGTGCCAAGTTGCTATTATTTCCATTTATAGATGTGACTCAGAGTGAGTGACTTGCTCAAGGTGTCACAAGTAAGTGGAGGAGCCGGTTTGACTCTAGAGCTTAAGGTCAGCACTGAATGTTGTGTTGAGCTCTGCTGCCCTTGAAACTGAACAACTTCTGTTCCATTTCAGTTATTCCCACAGTACATTGTCGGCACCTAACTCATACTTGTGTATTATTTATGCCTTATAAAACATGCTTAAATGTTGAAGAATTTAACAATAATCTTACTAAGCATAGAGCAGTTAAGACAGGTCTTTATCATACCTGTTCTGCCATTATACAGCTGATTACCTGGAGGAGACATCATTTTATGAGTCACTTTTTTAAAAGAAGAACCTGAGCTTAGAAGTTTGAACTATTTGGAACCAGTGAGCATCTTTATAATTGTAAATATTCTTTAAAGTATCTTTATAACTGTACAGAGTAAATCTCTTGAATTATAAAATATCAAAGATGGGAGAGGATATAAAAGCATGCCATACTTGCTGACTGTTATTCAAAATTAACAAATATTTTAGCACCACAGAATGAGTTGGGATCAGATGAACTTGAAGTAAGAGTTGGTTTTCTCTGTTAGTTCTGGGGATTCAACTGTGGTGGTTAGGTTGCGCAGCAAGCACTCTTACCACTGAGCCATCTTTCTGACCATCTCAATCCCAGCTTTCCCTCTTTTGAGATAGGGTCTTCAACTGACAGTGTAGCTGGGGGTGACTTGGAACTCCTGATTCCCATGTCCCCTGGGTGCAGGGGTTACAGGTAGGGCCTCCACACTTGTTCATGTGGTCTGAGGGTGTGAGTGATAGGCAGGCAGTCCTTATCAACTGAGCTAAACTGCTAATTGAGTTTTTAAAAGACGAGTTCTAGATTTTCATTTAGAGTTCTAGATTTCTAATTGAGACTTAACAGAATTTTATTTTATTTTTATTTTTTGTTTATTTTTTTAAAGCAGAGTCTTATGTAATTCAGGCTGGTCTCACACTCACTATGTAGCAGAAGATGACCTTGGAATACTGCCCTCCTTCCCATGCTAGGATTACAGGCTTGCACCACCACCTCCAGTTCCCAGTTTTTATGGTACTTGGGATCTTGCCCAGGGCTTTTTGCTTGCTAGGCAACCAGTCTCTCCCGCTGTATCTTCAGCTCTCTAGTTACATTTTGTATACCTTTTTCTTTTATCCAAGGGGAGGTTGTGCCACTGTACACAGCCCCAGGTATGTGGATATAATTTGAAGGAAGAATTGGGATTGGCTGACATACTTGGGAGTGCTCTTGAGAAAAAGAGAGGTCATGGTATCTATCTCTTCAGGTTTATCGCTGAGCGGTTTCAGTGATGGAGTTGCTATCTTCTCAAATAGAGAGGACCAATTTAAGAGGAACAATTTTGGAGAAAGAAGGTTAGGAACTCCATTTTGCTCTGTTTGAGATATTTGCTGTCCAGTCTAGTAGTATGATATGAGTTTGAGTTTAGAAGAAGGTGTACAATTGGGATTTTTTTTTTTTTTTTTTTTTTTTTTTTTTTTTAAAGACAGGGTTTCCCTGTGTAGCTCTGGCTATCCAGGATCTAGTTCTCTAGACCAGACTAACCTCGAACTTACAGAGATCACCTGGCTGTTGTGTGCCACCACCACCTGGCACAATTGGGAATTATTGATGGTAAGATTGAATATATGTCTGGAAAAGGATAAAGTCACCATTAGAGTGAATATGATTAGAGAATAAAGAGTGTCAGTGACTGAACTGTAGAGCATTTTCTAGAGGAAGAGGCTTAGGTGAGGGAAATACTGTAAAGAGATAAGAGACATTCTGGTGCCAAGCAAAGAGAATGCTGTTGTGGAGTGCTTTCCTAGCCTGTGGGAGGCCTTTGATTCAATTCTAAGTGCCATTAAAATACAAATCCAGGGGCCCGGAATCCAGGGCAGTAGTTAGGACACTGCCTACTCTTCCAGAGGACCTACTTGGTTTCAGTTCTCAGCATTCATATGGCAGCTCACAACTGACTCCAGTCTCAGGGATCCAGTGCCCTCTTTTGGCTTCCACAGGCATTGTACAGATGTGGTGCGTAGACACACATTTAGGCAAATGCTAGTAAATCATTTTACTTAATTAAAATAAAAATAAATGAAAAAATATAAACTGTACTGGCTGGTTTTGTGTGTCAACTTGACACAGGCTGGAGTTATCACAGAGAAAGGAGCTTCAGTTGGGGAAAATGCCTCCATGAGATCCAGCTGTGGAGCATTTTCTCAATTAGTGATCAAGGGGGGAGGGCCCCTTGTGGGTGGTGCCATCCCTGGGCTGGTAGTCTTGGGTTCTATAAGAGAGCAAGCTGAGCAAGCCAGGGGCAGCAAGCCGATAACACCGTCCATGACCTCTGCCTCAGCTCCTGCTTCCTGACCTGCTTGAGTTCCAGTCCTGACTTTGGTGATGAACAGCAACGTGGAAGTATAAGCTGAATAAACCCTTTCCTCCCCAAGTTGCTTCTTGGTCATGATGTTTGTGCAGGAATAGTCATAAACTATCACCAATAGTTCATGTAGGTTTACCATGTAAGTGATTTTCTTTGGCAAATATGTAATTCTAGTCTAAGCTATTCTGGTCTAAGCTACTCTGGTCTTAGTTATTTCTTATATCACCAGCAGAGCTTCCTAGTGGTTGCTCAGTTTCCATTTTCTTCTTCACATAGTCGCAGAGAGATTTTTAAAAAATACAAATTATGCCAGGCTCTGGTGGTGGATGACTTTTATTCCAGTACTTGAAGCAGAGGCAGAGAGGAGCAGAGGAGCAGGCCAACGTGGTCTACAGATAGAGTTCTAGGGTAACCAGGACTATATGGAGAAATGCTGTCTGAAAAACCAAAACTAACCCAAACCAACCAACCAACCAAAACAACAAAAAACCCAAACAGACAAACAAAAATGGAAATCTGTTTCATGGATACCAGGCATGTATGTGGTACACATATATACTTAGAGGCAAAGCACTCATACATGTAAGAGATACATTAACATAAAGCTTTAAAAAGAATTAAAATATAAATCAGGTAATATTTTCTTAAAATTACATTAAAACTTCGCGCCGAAGAGTCTTCAGTACTCTGATCTCAACTTAACTCTGTGATTTCAGATCCTACCACTTTTTCTTCCTTTTGCTTTTCTCAACCATTCTGACCTCCAAGCTATTTCCTAAGTCAGTTAAACTTACTTTTGTTTTAGGGCTTTTGCTTGCACTTCATAAGATTGACTAATTCTGTTTGATGATCAAGGAAAGGAAATTTTTATTGATTCATGCATTTTGTTATAGCTTGAAGGAAAAATAGGAAGGAATGTTAAGAATCAAGAAAATAGATTTTCTCACTGTGTTCTGAGATTTGTAGACAAATAAATTTAGGAAATGCTGCTTTTTTTTTTTTTTTTTTTTTTTTTTTTTTGTCTTGAGCCCTGACAACTTGTAGTAGACTCATTTATGGCTCAGTTCACAACCAGTTTTCGTGAATCTTTCATATTCTTTGTATTTTCTTTAATTGTGTGATTGGATGTTCACTTTATAAAGTTGGATTGTTGCATTTAAATCCACAACAATTGTGTTGATTTTCTTTTTTGACTATTTCTAACTATTCCCCAAAGCCCTGTTGAAATTCTCAATATAACTGGGAATCATTTACTGCCCTGTGGCCTCACTCCTTGTAGCTGTTTTCTAGAGTGTGCTTGCCTCTTAGCTGGCAAGTCATGCCCCCTGCTTAGTTTCTGAGATAAGATGGAAGTTGGTGTGCTCAGGGTGGGGCGTATGGCCTGCTTACAGTTAAATTTTCTAAGGTTAATACTTAGTTATTCTAAGTTTCTTTTCTGTTGCTGTGGTAAAACACTTTGACCAGAAGCAGCTTAGGAGAGGGAAGGGTTATTTGCTTGTATTTCCAGTACTCCTTTGAGGCAAGTCAGGGCAGGAACTTGTAAAAATAACTTAAAGCAAAAATGATGGAGAAATGCTGCTTGCTGGCTTGCTCTCTGGGTTCTCAGAGACTTATGTTTAGGTAGTTTTCTTATTCACGCCAGGACTCCCTGCCTAGGGTTTATTTAATCTCACATTTGTAGGTAATAGTCATCCCTGAGCAAAGTCAGGGCAGGGAGACTCATGGCTCGAGCTAAAGCAGGAGTGAGGAATGCTCTTACTGGTTTGCATTCCATGGTTTGCTCAGCTTGCTTGGTTTTAGAACAGAGGACCAGGGGTGGCACCTCTGCCATCACCATCTGCAGCCTCCTGTGTCAATTAGTAGTCAAGATAGTCTCCCACAGACCCGCCCATAGGCTACTTTGTTCTAGAAATTCTTCAGTTGAGGCTTCTCTTTCAGATGACTCCAGGAGGCTGTTAAGTTGACAATTATGGCTAGCCAGAACAATGATGTATGTTTTTCTGTCTGTAGGGTTACTAGGGTGTGATGATTGGTTAGGACCCATAGAATTCAGAGAACCTGTTATGTATATTTATTACAGAGAAAAGATACAGATTAAACTTAGAAAGAAAAATCTTAAGGTGATGTTCAGGAGAAACAGTGGACTGCTGTCCTTTCCTGTACTGTGACATGTGATAGGCATGGAGTATCACCATCTAGGAAAACTCATCTAAATGTTGGTACTTGGGTTGTTTACTAGGATTCACTCAGGTAGGTGAGGCGTATCTACATGAAGGAGATGATCGATTTGTTTACCAGCTACTGTCCACTTCCCAGAGGGTGATACAGTACGCCTTAGGATATCTTCAAAATAAAAATGAATTGACTATAAATCACACTGACAGCAAAAATAGTTGGTTAAGGCCCTGGGTATAAAATATACTTTAAAAAATTTTTTTTGGTAAAGTATATGTAATTAGCTTTTATGATTGTGATAGAACCTGAGTGCATGATTCTGTGGTGTGCAGTGTATGTGCAGTGTTTACAACCATTGCCATCATTCTCTCCACCATGCTTTTCCTTCCTCAAAGGAAAGCCAGCTGCTCTTTAAAGAGGGCCTGCCTGTTCTCCCAGCCCCAGGAACTAGTCTTTTTTGTTTGGTTTATTTCATTTAGTATAATGCTTTCAATGTTTACCCATATTGTAGCACATCTAGAAACTCTGTCCAGTTAAATATCTTATTAACAACTTCATAGCCGGGCAGTGGTGGCGCACTTTAATTTCCAGCACTTGGGAGGCAGAGGCAGCCAGATTTCTGAGTTTGAGGCCAGCCTGGTCTACAGAGTGAGTTCCAGGACAGCCAGGGCTATACAGAGAAACCCTGTATTGAAAAACAAAGCAACAACAACAAAACAAAAAACAAAAAAACCCAACTTCATATGTGTGTATTGTATATTTTGGTAATTTTGATCTTCCATTTTCTTTGCTTATCTTTCTTACTCAAACTAAACCCATTTTTCTCAAGAAATGCCTCTTATTTTCATGTCTGTTATTTTGTTTTTGTGATTAGCTGAGTTTAATTGGAGTTCTTTAAAAAGTATGGAGATTCTTTTCTGGAGAGTGGTCAGTTTACCACTGGTGGCTATATCATTAAAGAAAATGACTCTTCTATCCCAGCAATCAGTAATTGTCAATGAGTCCTTTCCTCATCCACGATGGGAGGTTGACTGCTCCCATCCACTGCAGTTAATCTTAGTTGCTGTAAGTTTATGAGTCCTGTGGCCATGTCATGTCCAGAGCACAGGGTTTCATATCACTGCTTCCATTTTCTGCCTCTTAATTCTTTATGTTGAAGCTTCCTTTTGTGGTGTTTCCTGAACCCTACAGGGGTGACATAGGTGTCCTGTTCAGGGATGGGCCCTCAACAGTCACTTATTCTCAGCACTTTGGCCGGTTAGGAAACATTAAGTTAACTGTTACCCTTTGAAAACAGAAGCTTCTTTTCCCCAGGGTTAGAGGAACACTAATTCATGACTATAAGCATAAATATTTAGGGTTCAGTTTCACACCAGTTCAGTCTGGCTAAACAACAGTAGTAGGTTCTCCTTAAAGCCTATAAACTTCCCAGCGATGAGTGTTTGAGCCATGACAGGTTTAATTAATGTGCCAGGCACTCACTTCCTTTGGTGTAGTTGGCATGGTGTTATTGGACCAGTGAGAACATCTTGCCTTGAAAGGTTAATTAATAATAATGATATTGTTGTTATTAGAGACCCGGTCTTTCGGGTCTTTCATGTAGCCCTGGCTAGCCTGGTACTCACTTTGTTGACTAGGCTGGCCTCAAACTTAAAGATCTACTTTTAATGCTGGAGTTATGTGCATTATTTTTAATTTATTTATTTTTATTTTATTCATATTGGTGCTTTGCCTGCATGTGTGAGGGAGTCGGATCCCCTTGAGCGGGAGTTACAGACAGTTGTGAGCTACTATGGGAATGCAAGGAATTTAACCTGGGTTCTCGAGAAGAGCAGCCAGTGCTCTTAACTGCTGAGCCATCTTTCCAGGCCCTATTTTTATTATTTTTAATGTGTGTGTTTATGCTTGTGTATGTATATATATGTATGTATGTATGTGCCCATACAGACCAGAGGAAATGGGTCCCCTGGGGCTGGAATTAGAAGTAGTTATTTGGTAACTAACTTGCCTTTTCTGCAAGGGCATCAAACTCCTCCCTCTCCCCCACCCCCCATCCCCAAGACAGGGTTTCTCTGTGTAGCCCTGGTTGTCTTGGAACTCACTCTGTAGACCAGGCTGACCTTAAACTCAGAAATCTGCCCTAACCCTAACTCTAACTCTAACCCTAACCCTAACCCTCTGCCTCCGAAGTGCTGGTACTAAAGGTGTGTGACACCACTGCTGGCTGGGCATCAAACTCTTTTTTTTGTTTTGTTTTGTTTTTCGAGACAGGGTTTCTCTGTATAGTCCTGGCTGTCCTGGAACTCACTCTGTAGACCAGGCTGGTCTTGAACTCAGAAATCCGCTTGCCTCTGCCTCTGCCTCCTGAGTGCTGGGATTACAGGCGTGTGCCATCACTGCCGGCCAGGCATCAGACTCTTAACCACAGAGTTCTGTCTCCAGGCCTTGTGTGTGTACACATGAAGTCCATTAAGTCAGTCTTTGGTGTCAGTCCTCAGAGGATGTCTACTTTGTATTTGTGAGAACGTCCCTCGCTGCCTTGGTATTTGCTGATTAAACCTGAAGGCTGGCTTTTGCCGCTCTCTAACTAGGGTTACAAGTGTGTTCCCCTGTGTAAGGCTTTTTGTGATAGTTCTAGGGTTTGAGAGCAGCAAGCTCTTTACCAGTTGAGCCCCAGGCCCTGCAATTCTTTTTCTTTTGTTTTCAAATTCTGATTATGTCATTTAAATAGTAGCTATTTGTATGTCCTTTTCTATTACATGTTATTTTTATGACTTCTGAGCCCCGGTGTAATATTTTTTCTCCTGTTTGTGAGTCATGGTATTTTGATTGATTGCTTGTTGATTGATAGTGATGGAGCTTGAACCCAGAGCCTATCAATGAACTAACAGCATCTACATTTTAAAAAATTAAAGAAGATAGAAACAGACTCCTCTATCCTAAACTAACCTGAAATTTGTTCTGTAGGTGAGGATGACTTTGAACCTGCTCATCCTGCCCCTGCCTGCAGAATGTTGGGAGTTCCACAGGGATGCCTTCCCGTGGAGCTTCTTACTGGATTTTATGTTTGTGGTTGTTCACTTGTTTAATTCTGTCCAACATTGTGTTCTGGGGTTTGTTTTAACTGTCTCATAATATTATGAGCTGTTTCTCTCCATGATAGTGATAGCTTCCATGACTTCCATGCCTCTGAGCAGTGGAAATTATTCTTTTACAGAAGTTGTTCTTTGTTTTGCTTTGTGAAATGCCATAACTTAAATATTTTATGTGTAAGGGTGTTTTGTCTACATGCATATTTGTACATAGTTTGTGTACCTGGTGGCCACCAAGGCCAAAGAGGCATTGGATTCCCTTGAACAGGTTGTGACTTATGTGTGGACTCTGGTCTAAAACCTGGGTCCTCAGGAAGAGCCACCAGTGCTCTTAATCACCAAGTCTGGTTCCAGACAGTCCTCTCTGCCTGCTGAAGTAAACAACAATTCAGCTGGGTGGTGGTGGCACACGCCTTTAATCCCACCACTTGGGAGGCAGAGGCAGGTGGATTTCTGAGTTTGAGGCCAGCCAGGGCTACACAGAGAAACCCTGTCTCGGACCCCCCCCCCCCCAAAAAAAAAAAAAAGAAACAACAACTCAGGCAGGAGTTGTTGGTGAGTATTTCTAGGAAGGGTCCTGGGTACTGAACCCAAAGCAAGTACCTGTCAGGTCTAAGAAAGGCGTGCGATCTCCTTGGAACTGACATTACAGTTGTGACATGTCTGATGTGGGTGCTGGCGACCAAATGTGGACCCTTTGCAAGAGCTCTTGACTAACTGCTCTTTCGATCTTAACTGCTTATTGTTTCTTAAGTTTTACTTAAAACCCTAACCCTAACCCTATAATTGCTGAGCTATCTCCAGTCAGCACATTTAATTATTAAGCACATCTGTGCCTGTGTTGTAATCATAGCTCCATTTGATTGATTGATTGATTGATTGATTGATTGATTGAGACAGGGTTTCTCTGTATAGCCCTGGCTGTCCTGGAACTCTGTAGACCAGGCTGGCTTCGAACTCAGAAATCCACCTGCCTCTGCCTTCCAAGTGCTGGGATTACAGGTGTGCGCCGCCACAGCCCGGCTCATTTCTACTTAGGGTCTCAGTAGCCCTGTGTACACCAGAACTCAGTATGTAAATCGGCAGTTTGGCCTTCATTTTGGAGTGATTATTTTGTGTGTGTGTGTGTGTGTTTAAGATTTACTTATTTATTTTATGTGAGTAAACTGTTGCTGTCTTCAGGCACACCAGAAGAGGGCATTGGATCTCTTTACAGAGGGCTGTGAGCCACCATGTGGTTGCTGGGAATTCAGGAATTTTGGAGGAGTGCTCTTAACCGCTGAGCCATCTCTTCAGCCCTGAGTGATCCTTTTTTGACATAAAGGCTCATCACATAATTCTAGCTGGTCTGCAACTTGTTATATAGACCTGGCTGGCCATGACTCACACAAATCCACCTGCTTCTGCTTCCTGAGTGTTGGAATATAAAAGCCTGTGACAATATGCCCAGTGGAGTTGTCATCTTGACTATATGTCTTGAAAATATGTTGCTTTTTGTACATGGGGAGGGCACAGTCTCACTTTGTAGCCTTGCCTGGCTTGGAACTCATACACTATATAGGCTGGCTCAGAGAGATCTACTTGCCTCTCTTTGCCTCCTGAGTGGTAGGATTAAAGAAGTACAGTACTACACCTGGTCTTAAACTTTCTAAAAATGTGTGTGTATGTGTCTCCCTGTCCCCATCCATGTCTGTTGCTGTGTATGCTGTGGCCTGTGTGGTGGTACTAAAGGGACAACTTGGAGGGTGTGTGTGTGTGTGTATACATGTGCCTGCTTTCCCGCCCCCTCCCCCTCCTCCTCCCCCATCCCCATCCATGCCCATTGCTGTGCATGCTGTATCATGTGTGGTGGTACTTAAGGGACAACTTGGAGGAGATGGTTTTCTTCTACCATGTTGGTCCAAGTAATGGTGCTTGGCAGTAAGTGCCTTTATCTGCTTAGTTACCATCCTTACATGTGCCACCACAGTTAGCTTTTCTTTTCATTTTACATTTTAAAAAATATTTTATTTGTGTGTGTGTGTGTGTGTGTGTGTGTGTGTATGTGTTTGTGCAGCTGAGTTCCGTACTTGGGGAGGCCAGAGGAGGGTATTGGATCCCCTGGTGGGTTGCAACCTGCCTGATGTGAGTGCTGGGAACTGAGCATAGTTTGTCTTGAAGAAGAGGAAGGGCTATTAACTTCTGAACCCTTTCCAGCCTCCTGCTTTTTCCCAGTTCTCACTATGTTGCTGGCTACCCTGGACCTTGCTAAGTAGTGCAGGCTTGTATTTAAAGTGATCCTTTTGTCTCAGACTCCTGAGTTTTAGGACAGACATAGGCAAACATACCCTGACTCTTAAGAAATTTGTGATGTTAGGGAAATTTTTTCATGGCTTCTGTGTGAATTGCTCTCATTATATGCTTTTGGCTTGCTTCCCAGTATCTGCTTCTAATTGTTTCATTAATTCACTTTTTACATTTCCATCTTTTATCCATTTTGAGTTTATGATAATGAAATTTGAGATATGAGCCTACTTTATTGCCTTTACTATATTATCTCTTTTATATTCTATTTTTTAATATAATGTGAAAAATTAGCTTTATGATTATATTGAATTTTAGTGTTTTCTGTCTCCCTGCAGACAGACAACCTATTTGATTTCATTGACTTATTCTTGTGTCTTTAAATACAGTTTTTATTATAGTAGTTTTAGACTCTCTTCTGTTTCTCTTCTGTTTTAGGGATTTCTTGGCTATTTATTTATTTGTTTCATATGGGATTTTTCAGATGTACAATACCATGTGTAGCTATTCTTAGTTTACTTTTTTATGAGCTTAGTTATTGCTTGCTTATTTTACATATAGATTTTGAATTAGGCTTTCTACTTCAAATGTATACACCTTTGAAGAGGTCAGAGATCACCTTGCAAGAATTTTTTTTTCTTCTATGGAAGTCCCAGGGATTGAACTTAGATCAAAAGCCCAGCCCTATATTTAACCTTTTTTGATTCTATACCTGATTTAGGGGATAGACAGACAGACATGCTTAAAACACACACACACACACACACACACACACACACACACACACACACACACAGCCATACTTTATTTGCTGGAGAAAATGACTTATAGTGGACCCTGAGATTATTTATTTTGTTTTGTTTTTGTGTTTTTTATTTTTTTTTCAAGACAAGGTTTCACTGTGTAGCTTTAGCTGTCCTAGAACTCTCCATGTAGACCAGGCTGGTCTCAAACTCACAGAGGTCTACCTGCTTCTGCCTCCTAAGTGCTGGGAATCAGGATGTGTACTGCTACCCCCTGGGAACCCTGAGTTTTATTTTTAGGGGAACTTGTTTTCTCTTTTTCCTACTATTTCCTCCCGCTAGAGCCAGAATGAACAGCAAGGCTTCTTACACAAAGTCAGTGGTTCTGAACCTGTGGGTCAAATAATTACATTATGATTCATAATAGCAAATTTACAGTTATGAAGTAGCAACAAAATAATTTTATGATTGGGGGGTCACTGTGACATGAACTGTATTTAAAAGGTCACAGCATTAGGAAGGTTGAGAACCACTGCTCTAATCAGCAGTAAAGATCTTCTGTGTAGTGGGGTTTTCATCATTAGTGAAATTAAAAAATTTCAGTCTCTTTTAAAGGCTCAGATTGCTAATATATATATTAGGTTTTTCAGACAATATATATATATATATATATATATATATATATATATATATATATATATATGCTTTTGCACCTGCTCAGTTCTGTCTTTGCACTATGAAGGTAGTTGTAGTTATTATGTAAATGGACAGATAACAGTTTTCAGTTAAATGTCATTTATAAAAAATATATGGTGAAAATTTTGGAATTATGATTTCTTTAAAAAAAAGGAATATTATGGGAATATGTTTTCATTTTTAATCCCAGGTATGAGGTATGGGGCTATTTTAGATTGTTCACAGAAGCTATGCTTTGCCTTGTGCCCTAGCAGGGTTGTTATATTGCCAGTGGCAATTGTGTGCTGTTTGGAATCTTGGGCAATTTTTTTAGATGTGCATGCCTGGAGAGGGTTGTTAGTCGGTTGCTGTTAAGTAGTCCTATGCACAGAAGAAATAAGAAATTAGATATTCTGAAGGCAAAGATCAAGCTCACCCCAAGGAACTTGATGCCTAAATCAGCAGGAAGTATTCTAATGATAACGTCTCTCCCTTTCCCCTCTATTTTTCTCTCCTATCTAGTGTTAGGAGGTTGAAAGCGTGGAAGAAAAGGGTAGAGAAGGTTGGAATAAAAAGAACCTGCAAAGTAGCAAAAGACCAGTTACAAAAAGGTACAGCTATCTATTCTTAGATAGCGTGGGATGCTAGTTATTATGGAAGGAAATAATACCCTTTAATATTGATTATTAGAAAAGGTGATACAAGTAATTTAAGAATTTTATTAGCTGCTGTTTCATTTGAAATTGGTGTAGTTAGAGAATTATTTGTGACTGAAGGCATAGTATATCTTTCTTTCTCCTCGGTGCTTAGGACTAGAACACAGGGCCTGGTTCTTACCCTACAAGTGCCCTCTACCCCTGAGCCATAAGCACAACTTGGGAAAGTAAAAGAGTTAATAAAATAACTTCTAGTCTTATCGTTTATGTGTGTGTGTGTGTGTGTGTGTGTGTGTGTGTGTGTGTGAGAGAGAGAGAGAGAGAGAGAGAGAGAGAGAGAGAAAGAGAGAAAGAGAGAGAGAGATCAGTAATTGCTTACTTGATCCCTGTTGTGAGCTTATCACGACTGACTTATGATATACTTTCTTGGGGCTGGGGATGTGGTCCAGTCTTTAGAGTTCTTGCATAGCATACATGAGGATATGGATTTTGATTTCCAGCACCTCATAAAACCAGGCATGTAGGTCCAGTGTTTGGGAGGTAGAAATGGGAGAATCAGAAGTTCTCTTCAACTATAGAGTTTGAGGCCAGCCTTAATAATGAGGTCCTGGATCAAATAACAGATATTACCATTCTCTTTCTTGAGTGCTAAGGATTGGATCTAGGGCCTTGTCCATACTGAGTGTAGTAGTTACTTATGAAAGAATTTATTGTTACAAGTCTAGAGGGAGAAATTAAAATGGTGGGGTTTGAAATTGCAGCAGGAGAAGGAAGCTGAGATTTCATATTTTCAACATTAGGTATGTAGTTAACCACCAAACTACAATTCTAGTTCTTTAGAACTCCTCTCTCTCTCTCTCTCCTCTCTCTCTCTCTCTCTCTCTCTCTCTCTCTCTCTCTCTCTCTATATATATATATATATATATATATATATATTTTCTTTTTCTTTTCTTTTCTCTCAAAAAGACAGGGTTGTTTTATATAGTTCTGTCTGTGTCCTGGAACTCACTATATAGAGGAGGCTGGGCTTGAACTGCCTCCTCCTCCCAAGGACTGGCATTAAAGGTGTGTACTACTACACCCGACTAAAACTTTTTATTGTAGTAGTAACTGGCTTTTTTTTGTCCCTTCCTGTATTTAAAAAAATTTAAACTGTGTGTATCTCTGTGGGCAGATGCACATGAATGTTAGTTAGTTCCCTAAGCCGGAGTTATTGGCAGTGCTGGTGAGCTAACTCGTGTTGGTGCTAGGAACCAAATGTGGGTCCTTTTGGTTTTTTAAAATTTATTATTATTATGGAATAGAGTTTATTTAGGGCATGGGGAGGGGAGTTGAGGGAGTAGAGACAGAGAAAGGGAAGCGGGGAGAGGCCGGTCATGAGCAGGTGTGAGGGGGAGAAGGGGCAGAGAGGGAAGAGCAAGAGAACTGGAGTCCTCTTGAAGAGCTCTAAGTGTTTCTAACCACTGACCCATCTCTAGTCCATGGTTATTAGTTTTAATCTTTTTCTCTCAGCATACTCTGTAAGTTACTACATAACCCTTCAGTTAATTACAGTGGCTTATTTTGGTATACTTCTCATGGGGGTTATGGGAAGAGTAATTTAGGTCGCAGCTGACTTTGATATATTTCCTTGCTGCTCATGCTCCCTTTCCTTTTTTTTTGTTTTTGTTTTTTGTTTTTTGTTTTTTGTTTTTTGTTTTTTGAGACAGTTCCTTTACATAGCCCTGTAGCCATTAGTATGTGGCATACACCTTTAGCCCAGCACATGGGAGGCAGAGGCAGGAGGAACTCTGAGTTCGAGGCCAGCCTGGTCTACAAAGTTAGTTCCAGGACTATACATAGAAACCATATCTCAAAAAACCCAAACCAAAAATCTGGTTTTTACTTTTTGGAAGTAGATACCTTTCTTCTGTTGTATACAGAATAGCAGTGAGACAAATAGTTCTCCTTTTTAATGGCTTTTATTTTATAACTTGAGGTGAATTAGTATTTATTTGCTGTCTGTCTGTTTTCCTTTAGAATTTACCTGAATGGGAACCTAGACTTGACTGTCTTGATGGCTGGCATTTGCATAACTGGAAATGGCACTGATATAGATCATAGGCATTTGCAAAACCTAGGTTGATGCATGAGGGAAGAGGGTATTCAGAAGAACATGATTCTGGTTGCTCAAAGGTGACAGACAATACAACTACCAGTTTTGAATTCTCAGCATCCAAAATGCCCAGATATTAGTAAAGGCAACAGTTATATACTTACTAATTATTAAAGACAGTAGTTTTGTTCTTCTAACTTACAAGTTCAACATTACTTGTATATAGTTACTCAAAGTGGCTTCAGAATACTTTTATTCCCTTAAAAAGTATTTCTGGTGAAAAACATGTAAATAAATATGACCAAAATTATTTCTTTTTGTTTATATGTAAGAAGTCATTTTTTGATTAAGTATTTTAGACAAATTACCACTTTTATTTTTACATTTTTTTTTTTACATTTATTTAGAGTATGTATGTGTGTGGACTTGTACATGCCACACAATGCGTATGGTTTGGTGATATTTATCCTTACTCTAGATGACCCTAAAATTTTGAGCTGGTCATGTTTATTACTATTTTCCTATGTATGTATGTATGTATGTATGTATGTATGTATGTATGTATATATGTATGTATGTATCTATCATCTATCTGTCTGTCTGTCTGTCTATCTAGGGGCTGGAAAGTTTGATTAGTAGTTAAGAGCACTTGTTCTTGTCAAAGAACTTATGTTTGATTCCCACCACCCATGCATGGAGGCTCATAATCATTTTGTAACTCTAGTCCCAGGAGATCTGATGCCCTCCTCTCACTTCCTTGGCCACTAGATATACACATAAAAATAATAAAGAAATTAAAAAAATAGTACTATTAACTTGCTTCTTTGATCTCACCAGTTTTTATACTTAGTCCTTTTGTTTTAGAATTTGACCCAGGGTAACGCATTACACTAATAATCATGTCTTTAATCTCTTCTTACATGGTCATTAATCTTTTTTGTTTTTCATGGATGACACATTTTGGAGGTAGGTGTGTGTGTGTGTGTGTGTGTGTGTGTGTGTGTGTGTGAGAGAGAGAGACTGTATCTCATCATAAAGACAAGGCTGTCCTTCAGGTACTGCAGCCTAGCCTTGAACTGTGTTTCTACTGTTCCAGCTACCTCACTGCTGGGATTACAGGCATGTAATAAAATTTTAAGAATCATTTTTAGGTATTTTATAAAATTTTGGAGATGGTTCTTTCCTTCCTCCCCTCCCCCCATGATTAAATTGGAGCTCTAGATTTTGGGAATAAATACTGTAGAGGCAAATTGAGTTAATTATATTTTGGAGATGCATAATACAAACCTTGGAGAAGTTCATTTTGCCTTTGACCATTTGGTTTAAGTAATGAGTGTTTTTTCCATGTTTCTGCTGTATAAGGTGACTACCCATTTCCATATTTTGGTCTTTGACTTGGTTCTGGAATATTCAAACACACTATTAGGACTTTTTGGTTTAGCCTTTATCTGTTTTTTTGTTTTTTAAACAATCTCCCTTCTGAATTGTTGCTTCATCTATTGCATAATTGGAGAGTACATTTGTTAGAATTTGGTGAAACTGAATACTCAAGAATATTCAATAGACTTTTTGTCAATGTAGATGCTTTTCTCTTTTGGCTTTTGCTTGTGACTTTACAAGATAAAAATATTTGAAGTTTGAATACAAGATTGCCAGGTAACACAGTATTTTAGAAAATTAGGCTAAATATCTCCAGAAATCACATCTGTCAAGTGATTGTTTTTAACATCTGGAAATATAGGATATGACTTTGAGAGATACTTTAGTGTTGATGCTTTCTGTTAGAGAGAATTGCTATGGAAAAGTAAGGAACAGACAGAGCACTTGGCTGTTGTGTTGTGAGGTGTTTTTCAGTGTGGTTAAGGAAGAGCAGTCACTCAGGAAACGGGGTCCCTAACTACTCCTAATAAAGTGCTTCTTACTGGAGGAAGGCTAGAATAGTCCATGGAGCCAGTACCAGGTCTGTTGGATCAGTTGGACGTCTCCAGTATTTGAATTGTGAGCTTGTATAATTTTTATAAAGTTCTAGACGTGACTCTGATGGATACTTTTGCTCTAATGCTTTAATATGACATAATTTTTAGTATTTGCTTCTTTTGAATTGATGCTGTAGACCAATTTAAAGCTGCATGATGAAGATAAATGGGAGGGCCAGTTGGACACTGGCTGACTGGTTTGGCTAGTATTCATTTCTGCTTTTGAGTAAGACCGCCTCCCTCCCTGGAGCTATCTTATTGACTGCTGGGTATCCTAAAAATTGATCTTCTTGGGGTTCAGAACACCTGATATATTTGTTTGTTAAATTATTGATTGAGACTTTTTTCCCATCATGTGGCTCAGGCTGACTTGTGATTTTCTTGCCATGGCTTTCTAGAGTGCTGTACTTAGCTTGAAATCCTAAGTTCCTGTGAAAGTTCTTGTGTTTACTTTCATTGTGAAATGAAGCACCAGAATTCCAAAAGGAGCTGGGTGTGGCCATTCTAAATCTTTAATCACTGTGCTCAGGAGGCAGAGATAGGCAGGTTCCTGAGATGCAGGCCAGTTACAAAACAGCTAGGGGTACACAGAATCCCTCTCCACCCCCAAATAACTCCAGAAAGAAAAGGCTCTATTTTGTGTTAATAAGCATAATTATCAAGGTAATTTGTGATTCTAGTAAAGTTTAATGTTGATTCTTCAGAAATTTTATGTGTTTATACTCCGTCGATTTTTCTGAATAATTTACTGGTTTTGATAATTCTTATTTTTTTCCTTGAGATAAGTCTCCTGTAGGCCAAGCAGGCCTTGAGCTTTTATCTGGTAGAGTTTGGTCCTCCTGATTCTTTTATTTGTGCCACACTTGGCCCTCCCCCACCCCCTTTTTTTTTAAATTAAGGTCTTTATAAGTTAGAATAATATTTTCTAAATTTGAAATGTATGTAACAAAATTTTATTCTTACACTTTGTGTTTTGAGAGACACAGTGTTTTGATTACTTTTCCATTGCTGTGATAAAACACCATGGCTAAGGTAACTTAAAAAAGGAAGATGTTTTAAAGCAAAATCCCAAATGTTTGATTACCAAATGAAGACTTGGGAACCAGATAGATATTCTGGTGAAAACCTGCTAGCTCAGAGAGGCAGAGAAACATAGAGCTGAACATCCCAGAAGGAAAAAGCTCCTTCTCCCTGTGTCTTAGATACCCTCAACTCAATGGCCCTCCCTCTCTCTCTCTCTCTCTCTCTCTCTCTCTCTCTCTCTCTCTAATGTCTTTTTTTTAATTCGATATATTTTTTATTTACATGTCAAATGATTTCCCCTTTTCTGGCCCCCCCACTCCCGAAAGTCTCATAAGCCCCCTTCCCTCCCCCTGTTCTTCCACCCACCCCTTCCCACTTCCCTGTTCTGGTTTTGCCCTATACTGCTACACTGAGTCTTTCCAGAACCAGGGGCCACTCCTCCATTCTTCTTGTACCTCATTTGATGTGTGGATTATGTTTTGGGTATTCCAGTTTTCTAGGTTAATATCTACTTATTAGTGAGTGCATACCATGATTGATCTTTTGAGACTGGATTACCTCACTTAGTATGATGTTCTCCAGCTCCATCCATTTGCCTAAGAATTTCATGAATTCATTGTTTCTAATGGCTGAATAGTACTCCATTGTGTATATTTACTACATTTTTTGCATCTACTGTTCTGTTGAGGGATACCTGGGTTCTTTCCAGCTTCTGGCTATTATAAATAGGGCTGCTATGAACATAGTGGAACATGTATCCTTATTACATGCTGGGGAATCCTCTGGGTATATGCTCAGGAGTGGTACAGCAGGATCTTCGGGAAGTGACGTGCCCAGTTTTCTGAGGAACCGCCAGACTGATTTCCAGATCGATGCAAAAATACTCAGTAAAATTCTTGCCAACCGAATCCAGGAACAGATAAAAACAATCATCCACCATGATCAAGTAGGCTTTATCCCAGGGATGCAGGGTTGGTTCAATATACGGAAATCCATCAATGCAATCCACTACATAAACAAACTCAAAGAAAAAAACCACATGTTCATTTCATTGGATGCTGAAAAAGCATTTGACAAAATTCAGCATCCTTTCATGCTTAAAGTCTTGGAAAGAACAGGAATTCAAGGCCCATACCTAAACATAGTAAAAGCAATATACAGCAAATCGGTAGCCAGCATCAAACTAAATGGAAACTTGAAACAATCCCACTGAAATCAGGGATTAGACAGGGCTGCCTCCTTTCTCATCTTTTCAGTATTGTACTTGAGGTACTAGCTCGGGCAATTAGACACCATAAGGAGGTCAAAGGGATACAAATTGGAAAGGAAGAAGTCAAACTATCATTATTTGCAGATGATGTGATAGACTACCTAAGTGACCCAAAAAACTCCACTAGAGAACTCCTACAGCTGATAAACAACTTCAGCAAAGTGGCAGGCTATAAAAATCAACTCAAGCAAATCAGTAGCCTTCCTATACTCAAAGGATAAGCAGGCCGAGAAAGAAATTAGGGAAATGACTCCCTTTACAATAGCCACAAACAGTATAAAGTACCTTGGGGTGACTCTTACCAAACATGTGAAAGATCTGTATGACAAGAACTTCAAGACTCCTAAGAAGGAAATGGAAGAATACCTCAAAAAATGGAAAAACCTTTCATGTTCATGGATCGGCAGGATTAATATAGTTAAAATGGCCATTTTGCCAAAAGCAATCTACAGATTCAATGCAATACCCATCAAAATCCCAACTCAATTCTTCATAGAGTTAGAAAGAGCAATTATCAAATTCTTCTGCAATAACAAAAAACCCAGGATAGCTAAAACTATTCTCAGCAACAAAAGAAAGTTTGGGGGAATCAGTATCCCTGACCTCAAGCAATACTACAGAGCAATAGTGTTAAAAACTATGCATGGTATTGGTACAGTGACCCTCCTTCTTTTATGTTCACCTACTGTCAGCTGGCTGCTTGCTCTGCCTCTTGACCTTATTGTTGACTTTATTTAGCTCTTGTATACAGAAAGCTCTTGGGTTAAAGGTGTGTGCTAGGGCTGTGTGCTAGGGCTGAGCCACACTAGATCAAGAAACAGGTTATTCTAGTTCACAATCTTGAGGTTCAAAATGTGATCAAATATTTTGCAACAGGAAGGCCTTATTTGAACTTACGATTAGTAACTGGAGCAGCACTGAGAGCTTACATGTAATAGCAGGTGGGTGGCGGGGAATAAACTGGAGTGTCATATTCTTTTGAAACTTTAAAGCCTGTCCCCAGTGACATACTTATTTCATCAAAGCCTTATCTAAACATACTTTAACATTGCTACCAGCTAGATACTAAGGATTTAAATGCACAGGACTATGGAGAACAGCTCATTCAAATCACCACACATAGTCTGGCTATTGGTGATCAGGCTTGTCTTAAACTTGACCTGGCTTAGTCCCCAGAGTAGTTGGAACTACTACCAGTAGTTCCAGTGTGCCATTGTGGTTATTTAGGAAAGCTTTTACATTTAGCCAGCTAGAACTGTTAATGAGTGATGAGTGTCATTCTAGTTTAAATTTGTTCAGTTTGTGTGTGTGTGTGTGTGTGTGTGTGTGTGTGAGAGAGAGAGAGAGAGAGAGAGAGAGAGAGAGAATATGTGTATATACATATGGAGGCCCAGGATTATTGAATGCCTTTTTCAGTTGTTCTTTTCCTTATTTATTGAGTTGGGCTTGCTTTTTTCTGCTCTTCTGGTTAGCCAGCCTGCTCTGGTGATTCTTCTTTCCCTTCTGCATTCTGGGATTGCAAGTGGGCCACTATGACTGCCTTACTTTTACATCATTTCTGGGGATCATGCTGAGACATCTCACTATACCCTGTATTTAAATTTTTTCATTTATAATTTTACTTATTTTTTGAGATAGGTTTTATTATGTAGTGCTGGTTGGCTTAGAACTCATGTAGACCAGGCTAGCTTTAAACTCAAAGTGATCCACCTGCCTTTGGGATTAAAGGCATGTGTCATTATACCTAGCCTTCAACATTTTCCATTTTAAAAGTTACATTTTAGAGAGTGTGTGTGTGTGGGAGCGAATGAGATATTGCATATATGATGGTCAGAAGACAACTTAAGGGAATCGATTCTCTTCTTCCATAATGTGGGTCCTAGGGAACTAAATTCAGGTCACCAACTTGGTGACAGGAACCTCTAACCTGTTGAACCATCTTTCTCTCCTGCCCTAAAATTTTGATTATTATTATTTTTTTGCTACATTATCTTTCCTCCAGTGTTGAGTTGTGGAGCACTAATTTCAGGAAAAATGCTTATTAAAAAGCAATTGAAATTAGCTACAGCAAGAATAGTTGATAAATTGTTTACCTTGATTTAAGTAATACACAAATTATATACATGTGCTACTACATCCAAATCTATGTAATGTATATAATAGGTTTTGTTTATTTATTTTCTGTTTATATATTATTTTGTTTAACTTGTTTGATGTTTAGACTTTCTTTTAAATGTAGTTGGTTATTTCTTTGCTGTGGCATGAGCTTTTCCTTATAAATAATATAAATAAATATATGTAAAAAAAGTATAGCCAGTAAAGACTTTTTCTGAATTGTATCTTGTTACTTAATTGCTTGCTTTGATGTATAGGTTTTTAATCTCTCTGTCAGTCTGTCTCTCTGTAAAATTTCTCTTATATTGAAGAGAATCAATATTGTTTTATTTAGACCTACTTTCTTTCACATTATAGAGAATAATTTACATGTTAATCTCATTGAGAAACATTCTGATAGAGTCTGCATAATTCTGTCTGTCTCTCTGACAGGGTCATATTGTGTAGCCCTGGTTGTCTTGGAACTTGCCATGTAGACTATGGTAGCCTTGAACTCACAGAGGTCTGTCTGCCTCTGCCTCCTGAGCGTAAACTCTGATATTAAAGGTTTATGCCAACACGTCCTAGTGTTTTGTGAGCTCACGGATTGAAGCTGCAATGACTCTGTCATCTTTAACCAAGTGGTACCTTTTAAGTTGGCTGTGAGTACTTTTGACATAACTAACAATTTTTGTGAGATTATTTTTATTATGTTTTTGTGTATGATATTTTGTCCATATGCATATCTGTGCACCACTGGTGCATACTGGGTGCCTGTAGAGTTCGAGGTGGTTAGCCATCCTGTGAATGCTGGTAAAAAACTGGTGTTCTTTTTTTAAAATATAAAAATATAAGATAAATCAAAAACTTAACACATTGAAGTTGGACAAGCCAAGCCAATAGAAGGTAAAGAGCCCAAGAAAAGTCACAGGAATCAGAGACCCACTTGTTTGCACACCCAGGAATCCGTGAAAGCCATAAAATACTGCACTCAGAGGACCTGGTGAAGACCCATGCTGGCCTTGTGTATGCTGTGAGCACATATGACCTTGCCTTTGTTGCTTTAGAGGACCTTGTTTTCTTCATGCCTCCCTCCCCACTGGCGCTTATATTCTTCTTACATTCCTCCTCATCTTCTGTGGGTTCCCTGAGCTATGGGGGGAGGGATTTGATGGTGACATCCCAGTTACTGAGTGTTTCAAGGTCTCTCCATGTCTGGCTGTGGGTCTGTATTTACTCCCTTATGCTGCAGAAGGAAGCTTTTCTGATGATGGCTGAACAAGGTACTGATCTATGAATATAGCAGAATGTCATTAGGAGTCATTTTATTACTACTGTTTTTCTTTTACACCAATAGGATAGGTCCCTGGGCTATCTGGAAGATTCTTAACTACTGATCCATCTCTTCAGCCCAACTAATATGACTACTAATTTTTGACAACTTTTTGTGTCACAATATATCAGTCAACATTCTTGAGAGAAACAGAGCGCATTACTGCTGTGTGTGTGTGTGTGTGTGTGTGTGTGTGTATGTGTGCGCGCGCGCGCGCGCAGAAAGAACAAAGAAACTATCTATAGATACAGTTGCCATAAGTAATTGGCTCATAATTATGAAGGCTGACAATTCCTAAGATCTATAGTCAGCCAGCTGGATACCAAGAATAGCGAATGGTGTTGATTTAGCCCGAGAAGAATACATGAAATGGAAGAGCCTGGGAGAGTTCTCGTCCAAAGACTGGTTCACTCAGATCTTGAAGATCATGGTTTTAAGTTTGAATGTGAAGGCAGAAAAAATCTGATGTTCTAGTTCTTTGGCACTTATGATCAAGTTTTTCCCGCTATTTCACTGGTTCTCAGCCTTCCTAATGCTAGACCCTTTAATACAGTTTCTCTTATTGTAGTGACCCCCAACCATAACATTTACTTTGCTGCTATTTCATAACTGTAATGAATCATAATGTACATATCTAATATCTGATATGTGACTCTCCTCCCCTCAAGATGTTGTGACTCATAGAATGGGAATCACTGTTCTATTAAGACCTACTTGGATAAGGGACACTCACTTTAGCTAGAGCATTTTAAATGTTAACCTCATCCAGAAACACCCTTAAAGATTTTTTTGTGAACAATGTTTGATCAAACACTATGAAATTAGCTGTCACTTCCAGTTCAGATATGTACTGGGCTCATTTTGTACATTACCTGTCACAGATATATAATCTACCAAGCGACTCTGAAAAGTTTTGTGTGTGTGTGTCTCTGGCTGCCCTGAAACTCACTCTCTAGACCCTCCTGTCCACAGACTCACAGAGATGGACAGTCTCTGCTCCCAAGTATAGGGATTAAAGGCATGCACCCTGCACAACTGACTTTTATTACTTACAAAAAAAAAATCAAAGTCTCATAATATTGAAAATCAGTAAATATTCCTTGGTATCTTTTCATGATAAAACTCTTTGAAATCAATAATTTTCAAAGCTTTATATCAGAATGATTATTTCAGGTTTTTTTTTTTTTCATGAAAATTATAAGATTGTTTTTAAGTGGTACTGTTCTTATGTCAATTTTCACTTTAAGCTAAAGTTCTTCGTGACTTTTTCTGTATGTCCTGTTGGTTGTCATGTTGGTATTTCTTAGTTTCTAATACAGCTTGAAGGAAGAAGCATGTTATACCAGTTTTGCTTTCAAACTGAATCCTCTTATTCCCCTCTTAGGATTGTGGAATCAGGAACATAACTGGGCACCAGTTGTGTAGGCAATTAAGACTTTTATTCTTGACTGTGTAGTGAGAGATACATTTGTAGAGAAGATAATAAATGTTGAGTAAAAAATGAAGGGGAGGGATAGATTAATAAGCAGCAGGAATATTCTTTTTTCCCCCTCCTGGAAAGGTTGGGAAATGTCCAAGGGTACAGCTGCCAACTCCTTTCTCTTGTTTTTTTCCCTAGTGGTTTCCCTGGCAGCCGTCACCTGTCATGACAGTGGGTAGCTGTGTTTTTAACATGGAGATTGAGTTATAATGAAGTTAGAAGTGGTCTGGCAGTCACTCAGGTATTCGTTTTAGTCTAAGCAGTTGTGACAAGTCTACCTGAAAAAGAACTGGCCTCCAGGCATTTTGACCTCTAAGATAAACAAGATTAGGATGTGGTAAAAATTCAGTTAGGTCACCCTAGACAGTTCTAGTAACAGTGACACAGGATTATTTAGGAAAGATGTGTATGTGTGCACACAGTTACAATACTTACAATTTCATATTGATACTATCCAGAGCTGCAGGATCATTTTCATTTTCTCTACTGATTGAATTAAAAGGCAGGAAAATTTGAAAGTCAAGTAATGCTAAATTTTATTCAAAGTACCAGTTACAAGTAGAGAAGCAGACAGTGAAGGGAGGGACCCTGAGCTAGAGTCCCATCTGGGTGCTAGATGATGCCAGAAAGGCAGGGTCCTATCTTTGGATTCTTAATCTCATTAGTTAAACAATTAATGTATTAAACAATTAAATTAAGTAATTAAATAATTAATTGTTTAAGTCTCTTCATCTGTTAGGCTTTCAGTTGTCAGCACCACTACCATGCTGTTGCTGCGGCTGCTGCCGCCTCTCCCTCTCCCCTCCCCCTTCTACCTCCCACCTCCCACCTCCCTCTGGTGACCAGTTCAGCCACTTTACTGAAAGTAGGCAAGAAAGACCATTTAGAGAAGAGAAGCATTTTATTGCTCCTAATGCTGCAGTTTTAGGGGAAGCAGCACAGGAGTGTTTCCCAGCTGGCTCAGTCAGCCTGACCAGTTTATATAGCCCCATAAACCCCCTTCGGACTCATCGAAGCCATTTGTTTTGGGTCATTCCCATCCACTTGTTTGAGCTAATTTTTAGCATTATCTCTTAGTACTCATCATAGTCACTCACCTCTATGAGGGAAAAGTGCTTCCCTTTGGCCAAAGTGGAAATGATCTCAGGTCATCTAGATTTCACTCATAATTGTGAAAGGAAAAATTAGTGCAAACTGTTTCACACACTTCTGGCTGGGACTGTGCCTTCAGGAGCCAAGGCAGTCAGCTGCAGTCTTTGTGTCCATGGAATGTTGAGGATGGCTGGTGCTTGGCAAAAGAGTAACCCTGCTGGCTGTCACTCTGCTGGTCTGTTTTTCCCAGAGAGACGGGTGGCAAGGGAGAGAACAGCAGCCACTAATCAAGGAGTCCAATTACCCATCCCTAGTGTCTTTCTTTATTTGAAGGAAAATGAATGCCACAAATTATTGTATTAATAGTATGAAGTTAGGGCTGAGTGGTGGGAGTGCACCCTTTAATCTCAGCACTCAGGAGGCAGAGGCAGGTGGATGAGACCATCCTGGTCTTATAGAGCAAGTTCCAGGACAGCCAAGGGAACAAACAAACAAAAAGAGCAAAACAACAAACAAACCCAAACAGTATACAAATGAAGAACTTAAAATTTATACCGGTTGTAATCTCTTTTTAGGTTTATTTTTTGATGTGTATTGGTGTTTACAAGAACAGACAAGTTCTAACAAATGAGCCATTTCCAGCCCTGCTAGTAATGATTTAATAGTTTAACTAACTATATAGTATTCAGGGAAAGGTAGGTTCCCTTCAGAATTTAATACAAAATAGTCTTTAATCATGTATGGACTTTTACAATTTAAGTTTATACGTTGTGTATTTTTTGCATGGTTTTGGTGTGGTAGAATCATGTTCATGCTTGTATTCTGTTAATAGTAAACAGGATAGTATAGAAAGGCCATAATTAATATGCTTAAAAGTTGCTTTGATGTTCACAGATGAAAACTGCTACCAAAACCAAATGCTGGTGTTTTTAATTATACATTCCTTAGCATTAAATACTGGCTTGAGTATTGAAGAGCCAACTATAGGATTGTTAGCCTGGAATGCATACTTAAAGTGAATATGTAGAGAAAAATTGTACAAACTGCTTATCATTAAAAATGTACTTTTTTTTAATCCCTAAACATAGGTCCATTTGCTCACAAGTAAGTAGATGAGCTGAGAGCAGACATCCTTGTTGACCTTAGAAGGTTAGAATTTAGGTCATCACCATTACATATGGTGGTGTTATAGATTTGTCACATATGTACTAACCTTATTTAGGACAGTACCTTTTCTTAAAAGAATTTGAAGAGGAATTGACAGTGAATTTTATTAAGAGGTTCTGCTCCCCCAAGTATGGTAATGAATGATTGTATCTAAAATTTATCTTTAAAAAGCTGGTGAGATGGCTTAGCAAATAAAGGCACCTTCTGCATAAGCTTGGTGACTTGAGTTCAATCCTTGGAACCTATACAAAGAAGGAAGGAGAAAACCAAAGTTGTCTTTTAAAGCTACACACACACACACACACACACACACACACACACAAGCCTAAAAACTTAAAAATTGAGTTATTTGAGAATATTTAGATAAGTTTTAAAATTTTTATTCAAATATTTGCTGCTACTAGATAAAAACACAAATCATTTGTATATTTAACCTTGCTTTTTGTTTGTTTTTTTATTTTTTGGAGACAGGGTTTCTCTGTATAGCCCTGGCTGTCCTGGAACTCACTCTGTAGACCAGGCTGGCCTCGAACTCAGAAATCCGCCTGCCTCTGCCTCCCAAGTGCTGGGATTACAGGCGTGCGTCACCACCGCCCGGCTAACTTTGCTTTTTAAAATAGGATTTTTAAAATTTTTATTTTATGTGTGTTGCCTGGGTATATATATTATGTGTACCAAATGTGTGCCTGGTGCCTACAGAGATCAGAGGAGAACTTCAGATCCGCTAGAACTGGAGTCATGGATGGCTGTGAGCCACTATGTGGGTTCTAGGAATCAAACTTGCCCTCTTCAAGAGCAGCAGTGCTGTTAACAGCTGAACTATCTCTCTAGCCCCATATTTAATTTTGTTACCACAGGAGTGCTCAAGTTTTCTCTACATTGTTGGTAATCATGTTGCTACAAAAATAATGCAGTTTTAGATTTATATTATTTGTGTCTCTGTAGATACAATTTTAGGAACATTAAATCTCTGAATGTTGTTTTTTTTACATGATATTAATAGATAGCTTTCTTCACTGGGTAAAGTGAAATGTGATTGCTAATGACCAAGGTTGTATTCATCTATTGAGGCATTACTTAAGTTTACCTAAAGTTTTGAAGTCATCAAGTTAGAGTGTTTTCATTTGCTTTTTTTCCCCCCCGTCAACCCATATATCTGTAAATATTTGCACACAGAGCTTTGGATTCCTAAAGAAAAGTAGTCGATGCAAGATTAGCTGATTTTTTTTTTTTCCTCATAACCACAGAATCTATTGATGAGTGCTTTTTCAGTCTTGGTTTATGTTCATTAAAGAGTTTTGAGTGTGTGCATGCATGCTTGCAGTTGTGGTTTGTTGGGGTTTGGGTTTTTTTGAGAAATGGTTTCTCTGTGTGACAGCCCTGGCTGTCATGGAACTCACCTTGTAGACCAGGCTGGCCTCAAACTCACAGAGCTCTGCATCATCCTCCCGAATGCTTGGAATAAAGGTGTGGGCCCTGACACTCAGCTGCTATTCCTGTTTTTGAAGATCTTCTATTTTTGCCTTTGTATTTTCCTTCCTTCCTCCCTCTCTGTTTCTCCCTTTCTCCCTCTCTCCCTCTCTCCCTTTCTCCCTCTCCCTCTCCCTTTCTCCCTCTCCCTCTCCCTCTCCCTCTCCCTCTCTCTCTCTCTCTCTCTCTCTCTCTCTCTCTCTCTCTCTCTCTCTCTCTCTCTCTCTCTCTCATTGCTTCGTTTTTTATTTGTTTACACCACTTGATAATCCAGGTACACAGTCTAGAGAAGTCAGGACCTTTTGTTCTTGAACAAGGAATTGATCACAGCCACTTTTGTAGCTGAAGCAGAGACAGTTAATCACCCCAGGACACTGGAGTGCCTCTCAAGTTTACTATTGGGCAGTTCTAGTTATCGTTCCTGTGTGAGGTTAGTTAACAATTTGACTTTTTGCCTACTTTTTTTTCTTTTTTCTATATGCTAATTTTATCTGGACCTACTTTCTCTGGCCCAAGTCTCCTAACTTCATTGGCACATCTTGGTTCTGTGTCCAAAAATCTGATTTGACACACTTTGGTTTCCCTCCCTCCTCACTTCCCTTCTCCTCTCTCCAGCAGTGTCTCTGTGCCCTCTAAGCTGCTCTTGAGTCCAGTGTCACCTGCTTTGACTTCTTTGTGATAGGATTGTAGACATATGCTACAATGTACAGTGTCACCTGCTTTGGCTTCTTTGTGATAGGATTGTAGACATATGCTACAATGTACAGTGTCACCTGCTTTGGCTTCTTTGTGATAGGATTGTAGACATATGCTACAATGTACAGTGTCTTGATCTATTTTAACATTAGCTGCCATCATTTCTCCATCACTCTACCATTCTCTTGACCATTTTAAATGACTCTCAAATCTATGATTTGTTCTCAATTCCTCTTCCTGCCCCAAAGATTTTTACTCTTTACCACCTGAGCATTATCTAGGATTACATACTATAATTTCTTTTGTTGAAAATCAGTCTTTATGTCTTTTTAAAAAATTTACTTTATATTTCATGTTTATGGTGTATGGGATGCTGTTTTGCCTGCTTATGTGCCTGTGTACCGCATAAATGCAGTGCTATGGAAACTGGAAGAAGTATTGGGTCGCTAGGGACTGGTATTATAGTTTTTAGCTTTTTTATGGGTATTGGGAACCAAATCCAGGTCCTTGGAAGAACAGCCAGCGCTCTTAACTGATGAGATATCACTCCAGTCCCAAAGTCTTCATCTTAGAACAAACTTTGCGTAGGTAACATTTACAACATGATTGTTTATCTAACTAGTTAGCATTATTAACTGAATAGTCTTCTGTCAGCACTCTAGAGGTGGTAGGACCAGGGAGAATGGGACCAATAAATGAGGCAGACTAAAGTCTTATGCAGTAACCAACTCTATTCAAAGCATTAGCTAATTAATACTCTGAGGGTTAAGAAAAACCACCTGAGTAAAGTTCTCATGAGTTCGAGCTGTGTATAATCACAAGGACAAGCTGCATGTGGCAAAACATGTTTTTCCATAGAGGTATATAAAGGATAGTTTAAACATTTAATTGAATAGCAGCAGCAAGTAATAACGAGAAATCTGCAGTAAACTCACTCCTCTCTGCTACATCTGGGAGGAGCACAAAAACACCTTCAAAGAACAATTTTGTGTTTAGAAGAAACTGAGGTCACAAGACTCTAGTTTTCTTGGAGTGTTTTCACAAGCGCTCAGAATTCTTACAGCACTCCATCCTGGACCATGCTCCGTTGTCTCCTCCTCCTCTTCCTCCTCTTCTTCCCTCTTCTTCCCTCTTCCTTTTTTTCTTCTTCTTCCTCTTCCTGCTTCTTCTTACTATTATTTTACTTAATTTTTTTTTTTAAACAGGCCATCCAGGGCTATAATAGTGAGACTCTGTCTTAGAAAGGGAGAAAAAGAATAAGTGAGTGTGTAAATCTTAAGAAGTAGTATAGGTCACTTCAGACTTATGTAGACTGGAGGTAAAGTTGATGTGCTCACTTACTGTTAATTTATAGATCTAATTTATGATTTATGTTAAAAATCTCAGCCATAAACCATCCAGGTATCTTAGAAGAAATCATTATAGCTTGTGGAAATAAACTCCTTCTTAGCGGAATGCTTCACATTTCAATGTCTATTAGAGTCACCTGGAGAGTTTAGTTTTTTACCATCATTCCCAGAGGTCATGATGACCTCTGGATATCTGGCAACACCCACAGATTTTTCTGAAGTGAACAAGTCAGGTAATATTGGTGTGTGGACCATCTCTGGACTATTTCAGGAAGAAGAATTAGGATTCTGTAAAAGGAAAACCAGTCATGTCCTGTTAATTTACTAGGTTTAATGTTAGGACATCTCAAAATCTTAACACAAACAAGATAATTTAAAAGAGCAGCATAATGCAGTATTTTGGGGATGGTGTTGAAATTGATTTGCCTTTTTAAAGACTGATGTCAGTAGTTCTCTGAATATTAGTAAATTGTGCCTGGGAAAAAAACTCAAGTTATTTTGTTATTGCCAGATCTAGAATTCAGATCTAGTATATGCAAGACTGATCTTTTCAAAGTTTAAAAAGAGGTTAAGAGCACTTTCTCCTCTGGCAGAGGACCTGGGTTCCTAGCACCTATGTGGTGGCTCACAACAGGGAATCCGTGCCACCTTACCTCTGCAGGCCCCAAACATTCATGTGCTATATATGTGCATATGTGCAGACAGAACAGACCTTAATGAAAATGAATCTAATGAGAGAAATTAAAAAGAGGGAATGGTTAGATAATGGGAAGGAAATAGTGTAGCTATAGTTGCTTTAAAGTGGGTCAGAGAAGTGGGTTTTAGTAGAAGGAAAAATGAATCAGTGTATGTTAACATTTTAGTGGTAAAAGTCCAGTCCAGTAGGGCAAAGTTGATGCAAGAGATTAGGAACAGTTGTGAGAGCAGAGTTTTTGATTAAGAGAATCATAATGTGATTCAGTGTAATTGTAGTGTGTATGGCTTTTGGTAGGACTAAGATTTTGTTGAAAAAGAGAAATCAAACTCAATGGAAGGAAGATAAAGTAGGTCCCTGAATGGAGAATGATTAATTCCCTGATAGGTTTGCCTAGGAACTTGAGCTTTTTTAGGATGCTGGACTGTCAGTGCTAAACATGGGGAAGTCCTTGGCAAATAAAAAAAAGACTGGCTGCTTTCTAACTGATTATTGTCTGAATAAGTAAAAGGTATTATTATTTCCTAAAGGAAATGAGAAAAAGAAAGAATGAGGGAGGTTTTCTGAGGTTTACAGTGAAAGAGGAAAGTCTTATTCAGTTCCTGATTAAAATCAGATATTAAATTCACTGATGTGATGAGATTTCTCAACATGAGTAAGGCTCTGGCATTTTTGGACAGCTAAAATCTTTGGTTATAGTTTAAAAGTTTAAACGTAACTACAAGAGCAGTGTTACTATTTAATTTAATTTATTTATTGTGTTGCATGTGCTTATGTCACAGTGTGTGAAGGTCAGGCCAGACCTTGGGTATGAGTCCTCACTGTGCCTTATTTGAGACAGGCTCTTCTTTTTGCTGCTTGCTGTTTGCTGCTTGCTAGCTGACCCCTTGAGTTTCCGGGTATTCTCCCATTGTTACCCACCAGCTTGGATCGGGATTACAGACACGGTGTGCAGCTGCTTTCTTACATGGTTCTGGGGAATCCCTGCTCAGGTTCTAACACTGGTGTACCAAGAGTGTCTCTTTAGTTTCATTCAGTTGTTCAGATAGAGATACTGTGTTAAGTGGAAAGTTGATTTTAAACTGTTGATGGAATGAGAAAAATCAACAGTGAGACCACATGAAGGGGAATGATTACAGTGCTGGTTCGATTTCACCTTGGGCAAGGCAGGAAGTGAACAAGGTGGATGAAGAATGCGGAAGAAGTCTTGATCTGTTGAAGTCAGTGGATTTGTAGACTAGTAAACTATCAAATAGAAAGATAGGAAGTGAAGAGAGTGAGTTATAAATTGAACTTTTTGTGGTAATGGAGTTGTTAAATTTGTTGGGTTGAGTAAAGTGGTTAAATGGATGGTGTGGATCACTGAGTGTGGGAGTTCTTACCTACATGAATGTCTTTTCAGTGACCAAAGAAACTGTGCTCTGAAAATGCAGTACATTTAATTACACTTTTTAAAAATTTCCTATTGTATTTTGTTTAAATGTTACCTCAAATTGTAAATTGTTGATCGGTATGAAGACACTTCTAAGAAGTAGATGGATAAAAACAAATATTTTACTTTGTCGATATTCAGCCCTATTATATGGCTTGGTCATGACCTCCAGCTTGGTAAAGTGAAACTTGAAGCATCGGGACTGACAAGTCCAGTGCCCAGGACATTGTTATGGTTATCTGTAATGTGTTGTCTACTTGTCTTTTCCTAGGACCTCAGCTGAACGCCCAGCTAGAAGGTTGGCTTTCCCAAGTACAGTCT